>NC_139623.1:63501324-63841324 GCF_964638095.1 Poromitra crassiceps
TTCTTAACAGAAAAGAATCCTCGGCTGTTCTAAAATGAGCCAGAATCGTCAAAAACACCCCTGGCACAACTTACCTACAGGAATGAAAACATGGCTGGCATTCAATGTGTTAAGTGCAGGTGTGTGGTGATCAGTCCAGAATTAGGTGCAGGTGTGGTGTATAACGTGTGTGCGTGTGTGTACGTGTGTGTGTGTGTGCGCGTGCGTGTGTGTGTGCGCGTGTGTGTGTGTGTGTGTGTGTGTGTGTGTGTGCTTTTGATGACTATAGCCAGCACCCTGCATTGCAGCTTGTCATGCAGTCCATTTACCATTAAGGACATGTCTGTATTACACACATAATCCACCACTTTACATTAAAAGTCTGCCCTGAATGGAGGTGTTTGAACTAATTGGTGTGGGTTGTGCTGTTACAATGGAAGTAAAGTAAAGGTAAAGTCCCACTGATTGTCACACAATGTGTGAAATTTGTTCTCTGCACTTTCGGTCAGGTAAGTCCAGAGATGCCACAGAAAAAGTTTGGGCTCATTCAGGCAAATGGCCTGGGAGGAGATAGCAAAAGTAGGTTTTTGATAAAATTCAAAATGGCGGAAAATCTAGGCACACGCAAATGGGCGTGGCCTATATGGATAGATGCGTATTGATCCAGGGAATACAGCCGAAGTGGAATTTTGATTCTACGCCTCACGGTTCAGAAGATATGGACCATAACGCGAAATGGTCTGTTATAGCGCCACCATCTGGCCGATATGGGTAATTTTTTGTTTCTGAGTAGTGAGGCACATTTACAATCTATGTGCCAAGCAGCCGCCTCTTCGATGGCGATTTTACAGTCAGAAGCCCGAGACACACACACAGAACGGACAGAGATCCCTTCCCCCCAGAGCCGCGCAGCAACGCGCGAACACACACACACACACACACACACACACACACACACACACACACACACACACACACACACACACACACACACACACCGCGGTAGCAAGCCATTCAAGGAAATGGCGACGCGATTTTACAGTAATCCATTCAAGACTTGTCTTGCCTGAGAGCGGCCGCGCACCGGCAGCAGCACACAGAGAGCGGAGAGCGATTTGCAAAATAGATCATAGGTGAAACACACTTTGAAACACCTCAGAAAGGCCAGAATCAACATCTGCCCATCGCCCACGCATTCCCCGGCCCATCTTGACTCGCACAAGGAGCGTCCGCACGCAGGCAAGCAGGCAGGCAGGCACACAGGCAGGCAGCAGCAAAAGCGCTTCTGACACGCCCGCTGTACAGCCAGGAGGAAGGAGGAGAAGACACACGGAGGGAGGAGTTTGAATGAGAGGGGTGTTTCCTGTTGTTATGGAGGAAATTACTGTTCAAAACTATTGTTTAGAATGTCTGACGGTCTTACTGATGCCAAAAATGAATGGTTAAAGTGACTGTTTCACAAAAAGCCATTTATCTCTGAATAAATTTCCAGACGCTGAAACCATGCTGTACTCAACGGCTAATATCTACATAACTACTAACTCTGCAAACTAACTCTTTTAGACAGAGAAAGCACACATTCTATTAGTTATTTTTAGATAATTGCTGTTCATGAATTCTTAACAGAAAAGAATCCTCGGCTGTTCTAAAATGAGCCAGAATCGTCAAAAACACCCCTGGCACAACTTACCTACAGGAATGAAAACATGGCTGGCATTCAATGTGTTAAGTGCAGGTGTGTGGTGATCAGTCCAGAATTAGGTGCAGGTGTGGTGTATAACGTGTGTGCGTGTGTGTACGTGTGTGTGTGTGTGCGCGTGCGTGTGTGTGTGCGCGTGTGTGTGTGTGTGTGTGTGTGTGTGTGTGTGCTTTTGATGACTATAGCCAGCACCCTGCATTGCAGCTTGTCATGCAGTCCATTTACCATTAAGGACATGTCTGTATTACACACATAATCCACCACTTTACATTAAAAGTCTGCCCTGAATGGAGGTGTTTGAACTAATTGGTGTGGGTTGTGCTGTTACAATGGAAGTAAAGTAAAGGTAAAGTCCCACTGATTGTCACACAATGTGTGAAATTTGTTCTCTGCATTTGACCCATCCCCTGGGGGAGCGGTGAGCGGCAGCGTGCGCCGCGCTCGGGAATCATATGGTGATCTAACCCCCCAATTCCAACCTTTGATGCTGAGTGCCAAGCAGGGAGGCAAATGGGTCTCATTTTTATAGTCTTTGCTATGACTCGGCCGGGGATCGAACTCACGACTTCCCAGTCTCAGGGCGGACATTCAGACCACAAGGCCACTGAGCTGGACACATGAGTGACAAGGATAATTCAGATTTAATTCTCTTTTTGGACCTTTCACATCTGAAGACACAATAATGTATTGGAATGTTTTTCCTTTCATATATCTGAAAGAAGGCTCCCAGCAAACACAATTACATCATGATGATGTTCTGATATCATCTTTCAGTGACGTCCAGGACTAGGCCAAATCACAGCCGATTTGGGGATCATTTAGACATCTACACAGGAATGTCAAGAGGACGTCGAAATATGACGTTACCATAAATAGGCATATTCAGTTATTCTGCTATGTACACAGTGTGTATTCAGCAGCGTTATACATAATTATATCCAGATTAACCTTTATTCTACATTTTCAAAAAATAAAACAGTTACCTGGCCGTGGTTTTAACCCAGGACCTCCAGCTTTGGTGTCTGCTACTTTACCCCTACACCATCCTTCCACAGCAATGACAAGGCACGGATATAACCTTATTATGGCATAAACTTGTTTTTATTCAAACGTGGGTGTCAAGTCTTTGTGGATCGGGCATTACTGTGTGACATCTAAACCAACTATGTATTATGCTACAGCAGATGCAGAACCCCAAAACACATTAACCCCACCCAAAATGCTACATTCCAACTTCCAGTAGTAGTAGTAGTAGTAGTAGTAGTAGTAGTAGTAGTAGTAGCAGTAGTAGTAGTTTTTTCAGTTTATTTATATTTAGTAGTAGTAGTGTTGGTAGTAGTGGGAGTGGTAGCAATAGTAGCAGCAGAAGTACTAAGAATAGTAGTAGTAGTAGTAGCAGCAGCGGCAGTAGTAGTGGTGGTTGGCTGTTATAGCGCCACCATCTGGTGGATTGGTGTAATTTTTTCCTCTGAGTAGTGGGTGATGTCTTGAAACTATGTAGAAAGGTGGGTGATGTGGGGCGTATGGTTTCTGAGATCCACACACTTTTAGGGCAGGAAAAGAACAAAAGCAAATACACACAAGTTTAGACATTTATCATTTCAAAACGGTTTCACGTATCCAAAATCCTTTAATAACTTTAGGTCGGGGTAGTCCATAGATAACCCAGAAAAAGTTTCGTGTGATTTGGCCAAACAGTCTAGGAGGAGCTCGCAAAAGTAGGTTTTTGATCAAATTCAAAATGGCGGAAAATCTACCACACAGAAATGGGCGTGGCCTAGTGGGTTAGATACATGATGCTCCAGGGAAACCAGTAGATGTGGAATTTTGATTCTACAGCTCGCAGTTCAGAAGTTATGGACCGACAAACATGAAATTGGCTGTTATAGCGCCACCATCTGGTGGATTGGTGTAATTTTTTTACTCTGAGTAGTGGGTGATGTCGTGAACCTGTGTGGAAAGTTTGGGTGATGGGGGGTGTATGGTTTCTGAGATCCACACACTTTTAGGGCAGGAAAAGAACAAAAGTAAATACACAAAAGTTTAAACATTTATCATTTCAAGACGGTTTCACGTATCCAAATTCTGTGTAAGACTTTCGGTCAGGTAAGTCCAGAGATGCCACAGAAAAAGTTTGGGCTCATTCAGGCAAATGGCCTGGGAGGAGATAGCAAAAGTAGGTTTTTGATAAAATTCAAAATGGCGGAAAATCTAGGCACACGCAAATGGGCGTGGCCTATATGGATAGATGCGTATTGATCCAGGGAATACAGCCGAAGTGGAATTTTGATTCTACGCCTCACGGTTCAGAAGATATGGACCATAACGCGAAATGGTCTGTTATAGCGCCACCATCTGGCCGATATGGGTAATTTTTTGTTTCTGAGTAGTGAGGCACATTTACAATCTATGTGCCCAGTCTGGCTACGCTGAGCATTACAGTTTCTGCTGTACATACAGTTTTACCGGAGAAGAAGAAAAACAACAATAATCGGAACAGATACAATAGGGATCCACGCACTTCGTGCTTGGACCCCTAAATATAGCCGCAAGCGGCGATGCGGGGTCCAAGCTTCCGGTGACTTGGGGGGTGTATGTCAGATAATATAGACACTGAATTGCACATTTAATCAGAATTGGTATGTGCACAAGTGCACAAAGTTTGGTTGAGATTTGGTGACCTGACCGGGTTCAAGCAGTAGTAGCAGTAGTAATAGTAGTGTTAGTGTATATGTGTGTAAGTGTGTATATGTGTGTGTGTATATATGTGTGTGTATATGTGTGAGTATATGTGTGTGTGTGTGTGTGTGTGTATGTGTATATGTGTGTGTGTGTGTGTGTGTGTGTGTGTGTGTGTGTGTGTGTGTGTGTGTGGCGTGTGTGTGTGTGTATAGGTGTATATGTGTGTGGCAATGTGCACTGGAGCTAGCGGCTGAATTACACCAACTAAGGTACAACCTTGCTACAGTGAACATTTAAGCTAGAATCAGGGTGTAAATGACATTTTCAAGTCAACTTGGCATCTCAGGGCTTGTGGAGAGTTTGATTACACCAGGTGAGCAGTATGGAAGCATTCTATGTATTTGTTTTTTCTATGTTTTTGCTCATGGTCAACTTCACTCAGCAGACAGCTCTGTGCCTGTTGTGGTTAGAGTACAGTTCTATCTCTGTGTGTGATGCGTCCAGAGTGCTTTACCCAGTACACCGACTGCATGCAAGTACCGCATAGTACCCCACTTCAAATAAACCAAACTATACCTTTCACAAATCAACTCAATAAGTGTCAAACTAAATGAATGCCTGCTAAACTGTTTTCGGATGTGCGAGATGTGCAAAATAAATAAGCATTGTTTCCGTTTTCGGTGGAGTGTCCCTTTAAGGCCAAAACTAACATCTCAGTTGGCTTTAATTAAAACACAAGATAGGAATACATTTCAAATCACAACACATTGCCGTCACTTCAAATTACCTTCATACCTCCCTTTACATAACATTGAAAATATATTTCAGATTGTGTAAACCTCCCTTTAAACTCACGGATTTGGCTTTTGGAGGTTTCATTCAGCAGGTTTCAAAGATAAGTTGAATTGGATGTTAAAAAACGTTCCCTCTATACTGCCAACTGTCTTGCACCATCTCCATTCATCAGTGATTCAGTGCACCTGGTACAGAGCCTGACCACAGCCCAACTCTGATTGGCTCAGAGTGATGTCAGTCACACTGCAGGATTACAAGCCCGCCAACTTCTGTTTCATGTAAAATACATTGGTGATACATTTTGCAGTGTAAACATTGGTGAACTGGGTTTACAATTATCAAATTATGTGTTCTTAAGTTAAAGCAACTCTGCTCAACATGTGGTAAAAAATCAGCCAGGATGAGCGGTTAATGAGTGTCACACCTATGAACAGGTGAGGGCAATGTGACCCCTCAGCACTGGACCCAGATAAAACCACAAGGAAAGATGGCAGGCACACAGCAGGACAAGGTGCAGGGTGATTTTATTTTCCCAACATCAAAAGTGACAGTGAGGCAATCAGCATGTTGTCTGTGGATAAGAACACAAACAGAATTATTTACCCAAATACACAATGTTAACAAGCAATCCAAATGACATCAAATTAGCAATAAACAAACAATGTAACAATCAATTAAAGCAACAATAAACAATATATTTTAACCATGCTAAAGAAAAAAACATATGCAATTCACCTTTAAGGTCAGCATGAGTTGGACTGGCTCACAGCACCTCTGTAGCAGCAGACTGGGGTTTGGGGCAAGTTTTGCACTTCTTTTATAGCCATAGCTCCACCCATCTCCCCACCCACGTGGCACAATCCACAAGTGAGTGAGTGAGGCACTCTGGGAGATGAAGTACACCAGTGGTGGCCATTTTAGTGTGCGTGTGCGTGTGCGTGTGCGTGTGCAAACAGACAAAATAGTCATAGGAAGTAGTATGTTTAGCAATAAAAAACAATATAACAATCAAACAAACAATAAACAATATATTTTAACCATGGCTAAAGAGAAAAACATATGCAATTCACCTTTAAGATCAGGATGGCTTGGAATGGCAATTCAACAATGGCTAACAAAACTACAACTTACTTAATAATGCATCTGAAGGGAGGATAAACACCAAAGGACTGAAACACCAACACAGCCTCTACTGCAGTAACGGACACACACTGAGTGTAGAGGCTGATTAGCGTCTTAAGTGCAGGTGTGTGGTGATCAGTCCAGAATTAGGTGCAGGTGTGGTGTATATGTGTGTGCGTGTGTGTACGTGTGTGTGTGTGTGCGCGTGTGTGTGTGTGTGCGCGTGTGCGCGTGTGTGTGTGTGTGTGTGTGTGTGTGTGTGTGTGTAGATCCGGTGACCTGACGGTTTCCAAGCAGTACTAGTAGTAGTAGTAGTAGCAGTAGTAGTAATAGTAGTAGTAGTAGTGTTGGTAGTAGTGGGAGTGGTAGCAATAGTAGCAGCCTAAGTACTAAGAATAGTAGTAGTAGTAGTAGCAGCAGCGGCAGTAGTAGTCGTGGTTGGCTGTTATAGCGCCACCATCTGGTGGATTGGTGTAATTTTTTTACTCTGAGTAGTGGGTGATGTCGTGAACCTGTGTCGAAAGTTTGGGTGATGGGGGGTGTATGGTTTCTGAGATCCACACACTTTTAGGGCAGGAAAATAACAAAAGTAAATACACAAAAGTTTAAACATTTATCATTTCAAGACGGTTTCACGTATCCAAATTCTGTGTAAGAGTTTTGGTCAGGTAAGTCCAGAGATTGCACAGAAAAAGTTTAGGCTCATTCAGGCAAATGGCCTGGGAGGAGATAGCAAAAATAGGTTATTGACAAAGTCCAAGATGGCAGAACATCTAGGCACACGCAAATGGGCGTGGCCTATATGGATAGATGCGTATTGATCCAGGGAATACAGCCGAAGTGGAATTTTGATTCTACGCCTCACGGTTCAGCAGTTATGGGCCAATACGTGCAGTCGGCTGTTATAGCGCCACCATCTGGCAATATGGCTCATTTTTTGTCTCGGAGTAGTGGGGCACATTTCCAACCTATGTGCAAGGTCTGGCTACGGTGGCACCTACGGTTTTAGATGTGCATACTGTTTTAGCGGAGAATAATAATAATAAACGGAACAGATACAATAGGGATCCACGCACTTCGTGCTTGGACCCCTAATAATCGGAACAGATACAATAGGGATCCACGCACTTCGTGCTTGGACCCCTAATAATACATTCAACCTATATAGCGCTTTTCTAGGTACTCAAAGTCGCTTTACACACAGAGTAAAATCATTTAATAAGTACAATTGTAATAGTAAAAATATAGCCGCAAGCGGGGATGCGGGGTCCAAGCTTCCGGTGACTTGGGGGGTATATGTCAGATAGTGCACATTTATTCAGACTTGGTATGTGCACAAGTAAACAAAGTTTGGTTGAGATCCGGTGACCTGATGGTTTCCAAGCAGTACTAGTAGTAGTAGTAGTAGCAGTAGTAGTAGTTTTTTCAGTTTATTTATATTTAGTAGTAGTAGTGTTGGTAGTAGTGGGAGTGGTAGCAATAGTAGCAGCAGAAGTACTAAGAATAGTAGTAGTAGTAGTAGCAGCAGCGGCAGTAGTAGTGGTGGTTGGCTGTTATAGCGCCACCATCTGGTGGATTGGTGTAATTTTTTCCTCTGAGTAGTGGGTGATGTCTTGAAACTATGTAGAAAGGTGGGTGATGTGGGGCGTATGGTTTCTGAGATCCACACACTTTTAGGGCAGGAAAAGAACAAAAGCAAATACACACAAGTTTAGACATTTATCATTTCAAAACGGTTTCACGTATCCAAAATCCTTTAATAACTTTAGGTCGGGGTAGTCCATAGATAACCCAGAAAAAGTTTTGTGTGATTTGGCCAAACAGTCTAGGAGGAGCTCGCAAAAGTAGGTTTTTGATAAAATTCAAAATGGCGGAAAATCTACCACACAGAAATGGGCGTGGCCTAGTGGGTTAGATACATGATGCTCCAGGGAAACCAGTAGATGTGGAATTTTGATTCTACAGCTCGCAGTTCAGAAGTTATGGACCGACAAACGTGAAATTGGCTGTTATAGCGCCACCATCTGGTGGATTGGTGTAATTTTTTTACTCTGAGTAGTGGGTGATGTCGTGAACCTGTGTGGAAAGTTTGGGTGATGGGGGGTGTATGGTTTCTGAGATCCACACACTTTTAGGGCAGGAAAAGAACAAAAGTAAATACACAAAAGTTTAAACATTTATCATTTCAAGACGGTTTCACGTATCCAAATTCTGTGTAAGAGTTTTGGTCAGGTAAGTCCAGAGATGCCACAGAAAAAGTTTGGGCTCATTCAGGCAAATGGCCTGGGAGGAGATAGCAAAAATAGGTTATTGAGAGTCCAAGATGGCGGAAAATCTAGCAGACTTAAATGGGCGTGGTCTATATGGATAGATGCGTATTGATCCAGGGAATCCAGCAGATGTGGAATTTTGATTCTACGCCTCACGGTTCAGCAGTTATGGGCCAATACGTGCAGTCGGCTGTTATAGCGCCACCATCTGGCCGATATGGGTAATTTTTTGTTTCTGAGTAGTGAGGCACATTTACAATCTATGTGCCCAGTCTGGCTACGCTGAGCATTACAGTTTCTGCTGTACATACAGTTTTACCAGAGAAGAAGAAAAACAACAATAATCAGAACAGATACAATAGGGATCCACGCACTTCGTGCTTGGACCCCTAATAAATAGAAAATGAGTGATGGGGTTAGCAGGAGAAGGCGAGTGTGAAGAGGTGGGTCTTGAGGGCCTGTTTGAAAGATGGCAGGGTGTTTGCTTGACGGATGTGGATGGCGAGAGTGTTCCAGAGGGAGGGTGCAGCGACTGAGAAGGCCCTGTCGCCCCAGGTCCGGAGCTTGGTCCTGGGGATCTTCAAGCAGTTGGTGTCTCCGGACCTGAGGCTGCGAGTGGGGGCGTGGCGGGGAAGGAGATCGGAGAGGTAGGGGGGGGCAGGTTGTTTAGGGCTTTGTAAGTGGTGAGTAGTATTTTGAAGTTGATCCTATATTTGACTGGGAGCCAGTGGAGGTCATGACGGACAGGGGTGATATGGTCTCGACGGCGGGTGGAGGTGAGGAGTTGTCCCGAGTGTCAGAGATTGTTGCACAGCTGTAGGGAAATTCAGAGAGGACTCCGAGCAGCCGAAGATGGCGAGTTCTGCCTCCGGTTGCAGGGTTATTTTGTAGGCCTTAGAGTACCAGTCAAATATTTTGGTCCAGAACCCCGTCAGTGAAGGGCAGAAGCAGAAGGCATGATATAGTGTGCCCTCTGACACCTGACACCTGTCGCACAGTGGTGAGACAGAAGGGTAGATCCTGTGCAATTTATGCTTGGAGTAGTGAAGACGGTGAATTACTTTAAATTGGATCAGCTGGTGTCTGCTATTAACTGAGCAGAGGTGTACCACAGACAAACTCCTTTTCCATATAATGTGAGATACATCAATACCAAGTTCCCCCTGCCACGCTTCTCTAATCCTCTCAGTAGAGGCTGTGTTGCAGTTGTCAAACAGACATACAAATCTAGAGATAAGGGCCCCTATCGTTGCATCGGCGCTGTTTCTAGGCCGAGCGCCTGGCGCAGCACAAAGATGTGGGCGTGGACCAGCGCACTTGATATCTTGGTCTTGGCGCTAGACGCAGCCTCAACCATTACAACCACGCCTTTTAAGCGTAAAATTATGCACCGTCAGTTCATTGGATAAGTGCAATAAACGAATCGCATGCTTGCCTTTTAAGCTCCATTCCAGTGGCCCAGCAAAACCAGACGAAACCCAAGCCTCTGATCCCCCCCCCCCACCACCTCCCTTCATCCCGTCTGTCTCCATATATCGGCTATTATTCCATATTATGATGCTTCTCAAACCAATCTAACTGCAGTTTAAATACTGCAAGCATGTAAATACGCTACACTATAGCAAGATCAAAGTGAAAATAATGTTCTAAACGCATCGGATAGAAAAAAATATAGCCGGCTGGATGTCATGAGATTAGATGAAATTTGGCCAGAATGATATCGTTTTCTCTCTTCTCCCCCACTGCACGATGCAACATCCTCTGAATGACACCTATCACTTTTACTGGATCTGATTACTTTATTCTATTTTATTTAGCCTACTGGATTTTATTATTGAGTATTTGTATTTTATTTGGCCTATGCTTTCCCCCCCCCACCCCCTGCCCACAGGCTCTGACAAATATGTTCATTCTCAATAAAATCTTCAGTAATCAATCAGACTGGCTTTAAAAGCCAGGGGGTGCCTGGGAGGGGAGCTGCCGGGCCTCGAGCGGCCTGTCGGCGATCCAGGCCGGTTGCGGGAGTGGGCACCGCACACCCCAGGTCCCGGTGGAGGGGAGCGGGAGTGGATGGGAGGATAGCCCTCGCCCTCCGACTCAGTGGTTTCCACTGCTGTAAATAAAATAATTGTATGAGCACTCAATCTGTTTGTCAGTCAGCTCCACTGCTGCACGACCCGCCTGCACGACCACCAGCGCCTCATAGCGCACCAGCGCGGCTCCGCTCCCCGCATCTCCTGCGTGATGCCCGGCGTCCTGTGAGGAGGAGAGGACGGCCCCGTGCAGGGAGAGGAGAACGTAGAGGCCCCTATTAAATTAATCTTTTGCTTTGTCATTGTTTTTCATATTTTATTTAGAATTGTAGCCTAATTAAATATCCCCCTCTCTCTTTCTCATTCTTTCTTGCACTTAATGTAGGCTACACGGCACCTCGGACAGCTCCGCTGCCACAGACGGGGGAAACATTTGGAAATAATTCTAACTACTCTGCTTTGCAAACAGAAAATATAAATACAACAGACAATTCTGTAATGAATAGCTGTAATGAGAGTGGGGTTTGAAGAAGCGCTACACAAAAGTTTCTCCAGTTTCTTTCTCTCTTTCTTTCTCTCTCCCTTTCTCTCACATTAAACGATATACATGCCTATAATGTCAATTATCTGAATGAAATAATAATACATATTAATTAGGAATATTAGTAATATTAGAAGCCTAGCTAATTTCGGGGGGGGGGGGTAATAAAACGTTGAGCTATATTAATACAAAGTTAATATTGCTAATCAAAATGTTCCAAAACGATTTTTTTATACATCAAATATGTGTAGTTAGACAGCTATCCCATTTGAAAAAGATCTGACAGATATAACTCTGCTGCTGTCTGGATGCTGCACATAAATGGGGATTATTATGATAGCCTAAACTAAATAAATGAAACTGTGCATTGCAGCTTCATTCAAAGCCTGAGAAGGGTTGCCACTGCATGCTGTAATCTTCCAATCTTATATTCTATTGTGTTCTAAACTATTTTTTTCTATATATTCTATTCTCCATTCACTATCCTGTCCCCGGCACTGAATAGGCCTGCTTTTCAAAAGCGCAAAGCGCTAAATTTACGCCAGGTCGGAAGATATCAGTAGGCCGGTATTTAGCGCCGACACGCCTAGTCTCGCCCATTCTGGGACTGCGCCACGCCCATTCGGCCTAAAGCGCATTTGGCAGCGTAAAGCCATGTTGATATCGTCCCAAAACAGGCGCAAGGCACGTTTTTTTGCGGTTAAGGCCCGTTTTAGCGCCGAAGGCCTGTGGGAGAATAGGGCCCAAGGTGCTTGGAGTGAGGAGGGCTCAGCAACACATAAAAAAAAGCATGTTCATTTGGGAGATGGTGCGTACCTATTGCGAGAGAGATTATTATTATATCCGAGGAGTCTATTTAACGCACAACAGGCGAGACAGACTGCACATATACTTTATTTTATCTTATTTCTGATAGTAGAACTTCAATCTGGAGGTGGTTTTCCCTCAGTCCTGCTGTCATTTTTAATGAATTAGCTGGGATTCCCGTCTTCCCGAGGCATGCCCTTTCAGACAGACGTCGATTCGGGGCTATGACTACCTCCACTGGCGGAACGAAAGGCGTAAAAAAATTATCCACCACTCTGCATTAGTGACTTTCACACTGGAGGCGGGGCTTACTAATTCGGCAACATTTACTGTTTTCACAGCCTGTGTGAATGGGGCTTCTGTCTCTCTCTCTCTCTCTCTCTAGCCCATCCTAAACATGCAGTGGAATCCGGATTATAACCAGCTCCTAGCCGGTTGGCCTGCATTTTTTAGAAACAATTAGCCGGATTATGCGCACTCCCGCGAGTGCGGATCATGACCATCTGAGCGCCTAGTATTCACTAGGGGTGGGAATCGCTGAGTAGCTCACGATACGATATGGTCACGATACTTGGCCCTCGATAACGGTATTATCATGATACAGCGATTCTGCGATAATCGATATATTGGAAGACGATACATCACGATACCTGTGTAACTGAAGAGAAAAAAATACCCCTAAAAGGCAAGAAGCAGGTATTATGTATTTATTAGCAGAATTGACATGAACTCTCTCAGAGTTCACTCACTCACTCATAACATTTTCGATACCACGGAGGAAAAGTTACACATTAAGTCTTTTTATTATTATTATTAAAACAAGAAAACCTATATAACCTACCTACCTATATAATTTCTAAAAGTAGATATTAATGAGCAAACATTTACGGTAAATTCATGTAGCCTTCAGTATTTATGTTTTTGTTTCAACTACAAACATAAATAAACGTCAACTTGAAACTATGTTTCAACTACCACACACAGCATAATATTTTAGCCTGTTTATTTATTTATTTTTATTTTATTTTTATTTTTTAAAATAAACATATCGATACTTGGTGCCAGTGTATCGATAATGTATCGCAAGTGGAAATATCGCGATACCGTGAGTATCGATATTTTGTCCCACCCCTAGTATTCACCTTATGTAGCCACGCCCATTTGACCCGGTTGTGTGGTCGTTTGACGACTTCCAGCTAAAGAAAAAGAAAATTGCTGGCTGCTCCAATATCATCTAACTCTGAATTAACTAATAATTTTGCCAATTGTATGTAACATACCAAATAAAAGCAAACGGCAATGTCTAAGAATGCAACGCCATGTAACTGGCTCGTTAAGTCTTGCATTCCAGGGAATTACGTTAACGTCTGCGGGTCTTATCCACCTTATTTTTGGCGGCCATTTTTGCCTGATCTGCCTGATGGGTGCTTCTTCCGGGGTGATCCTCCCAGCCTTGTTGCTGACAGCTTGACACCCGTCTGGGCGAACGGAGCAAATCACTAATCAGGTCCAGCTTGGCAAAAATCTCGTTGATAAATATCCCTTTAAGAGCGCAGTGCATTCATGGGTAATCGCCTGCTGTTGCTAATATTAGCCGCTAGTTAGTTATGTTAGCGTTAGTTTGTTGTTTATAACGTGGCTATATTCATAACGTTTTATATCGCGGATGCGTTATTTCGAATCCCACATAGGTTACGCCAAACCCCACATAGGTTACGCTAAAACACACATAGGTTACGCCTCGAATCCCACATAGGTTACGCTAAAACCACCACCGCAAAGCGTGTGGGTTTCAGGACGAAACAGTCTCGAGCCACTATCGTCATCTTTAGAGTACAATATTCCTGGAATGCAAGTTTAACTAAACAGTTACATGTCCTCTGCATTCTACATAAAATTAAGATATTACGGGTTGTTTTATTTGGTATGTTACATACTTATTGGCCAAGTTATGTTCAATTCAGCCAGGGTACAAGGGACTGAGTGTAGGTGGCCATCTTTTCAAATCAAGTAGCCATTTAGGAAATGGCAAGCTGCAACTATAAGTCACGTTAAACCGGACCTTGTACGCACAATTATTTTTTACAGTGGGGCATTCAAAAATAAGGTGGATAGACGTAAGTGGCTCGAGCTGCGCTCGGAGGAGAGAAAACCATCTGAAGCTTTCTTTGTTGGAGTCCAGGTATGTTTTACAAGAAAGTGCTCATCATTGTCGATGATAACGTTATCTGACCTGGCTAACAGTGGATACTCGCTTGCTTGCTGTCTACCGAGCTTAAGTAGTAGGCTACGTTCTTTATTTTACCCCCTGCACTGTCCGCTACAAAAAACATTCTCTTATTTTGCGCCGTGACCGCCGGAAGTGTTAACAGGACCCAGAAGAATTTGGCCCCCTGTAAGGTCTGAACATAAGGTGAATAGGATCCGCATTATTGGAAAAGCAGCTGTTGTTTAACACTGGCAGCTCATGATCCGGATCATGTAGCTGTTATGTCTGAGTGGGCGGGTGGTGGCACTTTACAAACCATTAATGTCCCAGTGATCATTATTTTCATGAATGGACGTAGCGTTAGTTACGTGGCTGGATTATTTGGAAGAGAGCCAAATTATATGAGTAAACAGTAAAAGTTGAATCGTTTCTTTGTCCCCCATCTGCCAGTTTAAAAATGCAACAAGGAGATGATAGCCTACTACTAGAGTTGCGCGATCTTGACCTCAGTCAGATCGTCAATCGCCACCCTTTGACATCGCCAATACAGATGTCATTGCGCAAGCACATGGCTAATTAATATGGACGTTAACATCCATATTAATTAGCCATGTGCTTCAGCTGTGCTCAGGTACTTTGCTAACTTAGCATCGATGCTAGTGGGACTTACCCAGCTATCGTCATTGCCTGCTTACTGCTGCGCTGCTTGCTGGTAATGTTAATCCCATGTCAGAAAAAGTCTCCAGATTTGTCGCTAACGTTAGTCTCTTCTGAGAAAGATTGTCTCCAGGAGGGTCTGAAAAGTTGTCTCGAGTTGGATGCAGCCAAGTATTGTGAGGCAGCCAGCCAGTGTTGTGACTGTGAGCGTCCAAGCTAACACAGCTGCGGAGAGGAGCCTATTTGGTTATGTCGATGAGAGGAGCTGACTGACTGACAGCCTATATCGAGACATAGGCCTAGCCTAACTTTTGTGGGGAGAAATAAATGGAAAACTAGTCAGATATGACTTGAATGCCACTTGTAAAATAAATCACCCACAGTGATTGACGACGGTGCGACCATTATTTTGACTGGGCGGCTTTATGTAACAAAGGCAAGCGCTCATTTTTGGCACATTGCCACCCCTCGTTATTGCCTGAATGGTCAATGGATCCTCCGTTAAAACGGCATGTTTTTGAATGGAGTTTGGTTACAGATTCACTAAAGCTGTTTCCATATCACATTTCTTGTTATCGATACATGCTACCGCACCCCCTCCCCCCGCCCACTGGCAGAGAGAATACGGACCATTTCCAGCTGTTTCTAAACACAGACTCCTCATGTCTAGAAAGGTAAAACCGGAAAATATCCTGCTCTGGCTAGCCGGACATGCTCCAGACTTCATGTTTAGAAGAGGCTTCTCTCTCTCTCTCTCTCTCTCTCTCTCTCACACACACACACACTCACACACAGGGATAGCGGAACGCATCTGAACTTGGGGGGGCCGGGGGGTGTGTCGGGGGGGCGTGCCCCCCCCCCCCCCCCCCCCCACACACACACACACACACGTCTGTGAACCACCATCATTGATTATTATTATTATCATCATATAAAGATTTTGGTCGTTTGAAGCCAGATTCATATAGGAATATCTCATTTTAAATTAACATTAGGATTAGACGGTTGTGATGTCAGTATTCAGTCTTAACAATCATATATTTGCTCCTTTTCTCACTCACTCCTATGTCACCACCTGCTCACACTGCAGGGTTTGAGATTCAACTTTTTTTTTATCACCAGCCAATATGGCTGCTAGATTTTAAAGTTACGAGCCAATTAATTTCAACTAGCCAAAATGTTTTTCTTGAAATAAACCAGAATATGAGTGCGACTGGGTTTTACAGCAAGGCTATTCAACTAAATTGTTCAGGGGGCCACATTGTCAGAAACCTAAGGGACTGGGGGCCGGACCGTGGACCGTTCCCCGAGCCAGTACACTTGACACAATGTGCCACCATATTTTCGCAGCCGCGCTGGAACTATTATTAAGTAGGGGGTGCTGTAAGGAATGGAATCTCGGCAGTGTCGAAGAAAATTTTATGTTTTTTGGACTTTTATCCATATTTAGAAGAATATTTAATTTTAAATTAACATTAGGATTATACTGTTGTGATGTCATTATTCAGTATCTTTTCCTTTTCTATTATTAGTATTAGTATTAGTATTAAATACTGAGTATCTCATGAAAAACTATTAATATTGCATCTTTTGTGTTTAGCTACGTCTCACAGCAGGCCCGGCTCCAGAACCAAATTACAGAGGGGGCCTGCCCCTAGCTTGGGGGGGCCAAGCTACCCAAGGGGGGTCCGGGGGGATTCTCCCCCGGAAGAAGATTTTGTACATTTTAAAGTAAAATTCGTCAACCTGGTGCATTTGAGAGCAAAATGAAGAGGCTAAATCTATGAAGAACTACACACATCTCTAATGTGTTGTGACTTTACAAATAATTAGGCCTAAACAATTAATATTAAATGTATTTACACATTGTGCACAAATTGCATTCATTGTGACAAATTTACAATAGTTAATATCCAGCCAGAATCATTGCAAATGGAGGTTCAAAGTAACAGTTAGCAATAGCATTCAGTTAATCAATGCCTAATGACAGCCAGATTCCGTTTTAAACTTTAAAACGGAAAAACGTTTTTAGCACACACAAAAAAAAAAAAAAAAAAATTGAATGGGGGGGCCAGTTTAGGGAATGGGGGGGCCCGGCCCGGTCAGGCCCCCCTCCAACGCCGGGCCTGTCTCACAGCATTGTAACATTGTAGTGCAGCAAGAAAGGAAAACTACTGTAAACATTTGAACCATATTTCTTGTTTAGAACCTATAGCTAGCAACATCGCCATCTCCTGAAAAACATTAATATTGCACCTTTCTTGTGGCTACATCACAGCATCTACTGAAAAACATTTATAGTGGATCTGACTTGTTTAGTTCACTTTAGATTCACATCACATCTGAAAAACAACCAGTCGAGTGTAATAAGTAAATGAGGTTTAATTGTAAAAAAAAATCTAAAAAATATATATATATTTTTTTTTGGGGGAACTGAAATGTACCGGGCCCGTGTGGCCCGAGCGGTTCCGCGATCCCTGCTCACACACACACACACACACACACACACACACACACACACACACACACACACACACACACACACACACACACACACACACACACACACACACACACACACACACACACACACACACACACACACACACACACACACACACACACACACACACAGACCCAGGCTGACCAGCTGGTGTGTGGTGGTTCAGGCAGTGCAGGACTTCCACAGCCAGGTGTCCAGTGTGGTGGTCCAGGTTCTAGACCAGTACCAGGACCTGTTCGGACCTGGAGCCAAGCCACTAGACCCCGAGAGCCAGGAGCAGCGCAGGGCTCACCTACTGGGAGAGCTCAACTGCACTGGGAAGTACTTTGCCTTCAAGGAGCAGATGAAGGTGAGAGGAGACGGAACATCAAAGGTCCTTGGGTGGGTTCCAGGGGGTCCCCAGCAAATGAATTACGGTATTAAACGTCACCATTATTTTATTTGCAAGAAGTTAATTGTCGAATGTGGAAGAATTACCATTTTGTTGCTGTGTTATCTCTCCACCTAAAGTACAGATAGTCATGGGATTCATGTCTTAACAGTAAAAAAATATTCTCAGATTTGAGTCCGAGAGACATCAAGTTGACAAAAAAAAATTAACTGTTTGCCTTGATACCACTTTTAGAAAATGATGATGAAAGCAAAGGCTTCTGCTGCAGAGTCTGCAGCTTCAGTAAAACCTGCACTAACTTTGAGAGATTTCAGAAGGTGTGAGCAGATGCACGTTTGGAATCATGAGCTTTCAAACTCCGCCGTCGAGAAGCAATGAATCCTTCTGCTCTAGTAGGTGGCTTTGAAATGTTTCTGTGACACTTGTAAATACGTGCGTATCGCTGATTTAGACAGTTTGGGACTCAGAGTGGCGGGGAAGATAAGGAACTGTTATCCTGCAGATGATGAAATCATATGTGGACAAACAGTTAGGAAAGGAGCTACACGACTGCCGTAGACGAGTGGCCATGATACACTACACAACTTGTCAGCAACTGAACCCAACTGAACACAGCAAACTCACGTGAAAAAACAATGAGCTCTTGCGGCTACTAACCATACGGAAGCTAGACGATTTTACTTTAAAAATAAAAGCGCTAATTCATTACTGCATGACTCACTACGGCTAAAAATTGACTTTTCGAAGGCACAACATTATGTCAATTTAAAACAGGTTTAACTGCAAACGTTTTATTCATTTCCTCTTTGTTACTGGGGTATTTTATTTTATTTTGAAAGTTGTAACGGGAACTTTCCGTTTTATTCTGGCTGACTTGACAACTGTGAGCTAACCGCTTTTAGCATGTTGTCTTTGATGTTGTAATTGAGTCTTCCACTCGTCCCTGTATTAGTAGTCTCTTAAAACAGACTGTCTCATCTACATCCGGCGAATGCAGCTAAACAGTCTGTACGTTACACCCCCAGAACATGCACAAGGAAGTTGGGAAAAAAACCTTCAGACTGGAAGGAAGTTCGACGGAATCCGACCAATCACGACACGTGTGTCCACGAAAAATATGTTCTGATTGGACTAATGAGCGGAAGACCCGCCTTAATATGTTCTGATTGGACTAATGGGCGGAAGACCCGCCTTTCTGCTTCCCATTCCGGTTGGCGCATGCTTCTCCCCCACGAATTACAGACGGTATGGTGGAAGCATTTGAAAATTGCAGAAGCCAACTCGTCTGTTCTAAGAGACTACTGTATTATGCACATGTGCCTTGGTATCAGAAATACAGTATGTATTGTATGAAGAATGACTTAGAGCTATTTGACTGCATGCTTTTGCCTCATAGTTTTTCTTTGGATATTGACGGGATCCATGCATGTGAGTTGTTGATGGTTGTTGCCTTTGTGTCCAGAATTGGCTTGAAAATTCAAGCATGTTTGTTATAATCGTTGTTGCTCCGCCTGGCGTCAGGAGGCAGTATACACTTGACGATTAGAAACGGTAACCCAACATACACTAACAGATTTTTGTGCCAACTGGCAAAATAACAAAGCTTTGTTTACATGAAGAAGTTTCTTGACAGCGTGCACGTGCGTGTGTGTGTGTGTGTGTATGCATGAATATGTGCATGCATGTGTATGTGTGTGTACGCGTGTATTCGTGTGTGTGTGTGCGTGCGTGTGTGTAGCACTCTGTGGTGAGGATAGTGCGTGAGAAGCTGCTGAGGACCGAGGCTCTGACTGACCCCCAGCAGCTGCAGGCCTTCATCAGCCAGCTGTACGTCTTCCTGGTGGACCACATGCACCAGGCACTCAACAAGGTACCTACATAACTTCCTGGTGGACCACATGCACCAGGCGCTCAACAAGGTACCTACATAACTTCCTGGTGGACCACATGCACCAGGCGCTCAACAAGGTACCTACATAACTTCCTGGTGGACCACATGCACCAGGCGCTCAACAAGGTACCTACATAACTTCCTGGTGGACCACATGCACCAGGCGCTCAACAAGGTACAGACATAACTTCCTGGTGGACCACATGCACCAGGCGCTCAACAAAGTACCTACATTACATAACTTCCTGGTGGACCACATGCACCAGGCGCTCAACAAGGTACCTACATAACTTCCTGGTGGACCACATGCACCAGGCGCTCAACAAGGTACCGACATAACTTCCTGGTGGACCACATGCACCAGGCGCTCAACAAGGTACCGACATAACTTCCTGGTGGACCACATGCACCAGGCGCTCAACAAGGTACCTACATAACTTCCTGGTGGACCACATGCACCAGGCGCTCAACAAGGTACCTACATAACTTCCTGGTGGACCACATGCACCAGGCGCTCAACAAGGTACCTACATAACTTCCTGGTGGACCACATGCACCAGGCGCTCAACAAGGTACCGACATAACTTCCTGGTGGACCACATGCACCAGGCGCTCAACAACGTACCTACATAACTTCCTGGTGGACCACATGCACCAGGCGCTCAACAAGGTACCGACATAACTTCCTGGTGGACCACATGCACCAGGCGCTCAACAAGGTACCGACATAACTTCCTGGTGGACCACATGCACCAGGCGCTCAACAAGGTACCGACATAACTTCCTGGTGGACCACATGCACCAGGCGCTCAACAAGGTACCGACATAACTTCCTGGTGGACCACATGCACCAGGCGCTCAACAAGGTACCGACATAACTTCCTGGTGGACCACATGCACCAGGCGCTCAACAAGGTACCTTTTATTATTTTATTATTTTATTCTATTATTATTTTAAATTTTTCATTTCAATAATGCACTTTACCATTTTTCTTTAAACGTGATCATGCTGTGGTCTTACTATTTTATTGGTTTTATTATCAAATTGTTTTTATCACCATTTGTTTTAATTTGTAAGCCACTTTTGCACAGTAGCATAGGTCACTTTATCTAGTCTCCCGCCCATTTCTTTGCACATGTCATCTTTTATCCTCAGTGCAATTCTTTATTTTATGGGTCTTTTCCTTTGACGGGTCAGTTGCAATACAACTCCATGCACTTCATATGTAAGGTGCATTTCTTCACGAAAAAATGTGTAGACCTTTGTTGTTCCTGTTATGTCATTTTGTCATTTGTGTTGTCTTCTTATGATGCAGCTGTATGTAGCACTGTTGTCCAAGACAAATTTCCTCTCGGGGACAATAAAGTATATCCTGATCCTGATCCTGACATAAGTTCCTGGTGGACCACATGCACCAGGCGTTCAACAAGGTACCGACATAACTTCCTGGTGGACCACATGCACCAGGCGCTCAACAAGGTACCGACATAACTTCCTGGTGGACCACATGCACCAGGCGCTCAACAAGGTACCTACATAACTTCCTGGTGGACCACATGCACCAGGCGCTCAACAAGGTACCGACATAACTTCCTGGTGGACCACATGCACCAGGCGCTCAACAAGGTACCGACATAACTTCCTGGTGGACCACATGCACCAGGCGCTCAACAAGGTACCTACATAACTTCCTGGTGGACCACATGCACCAGGCGCTCAACAAGGTACCGACATAACTTCCTGGTGGACCACATGCACCAGGCGCTCAACAAGGTACCGACATAACTTCCTGGTGGACCACATGCACCAGGCGCTCAACAAGGTACCTACATAACTTCCTGGTGGACCACATGCACCAGGCGCTCAACAAGGTACCGACATAACTTCCTGGTGGACCACATGCACCAGGCGCTCAACAAGGTACCTACATAACTTCCTGGTGGACCACATGCACCAGGCGCTCAACAAGGTACCGAGGGACAAACATTGCAGATGAGCTTAGGCTATAATGTGATATGTGAGTGTGACATCAGAACATTTTTACTTTAAATGTTCTATGTGTAGGCCTATGTATCTGTCCCTATTCAAATAAGCATTACATACTGTGTGTGTGTGTGTGTGTGTGTGTGTGTGTGTGTGTGTGTGTGTGTGTGTGTACACACACACACACACACACACACACACACACACACACACACACACACACACACACACGCATGCATGTATACAAACATACTGTACACATGATACAGTGTTGTATATAAACAAATAAGTATGTCCATTTTGATGACAGGAACAAAACACTCCATATGTTGAAGAACAGATTATTGGTTGTAGATGTAGATGCATTTATTGATCTACCATCCTGTTTTCTTTATCTATGTGGACTGACTATCCAGTAACAAACTCTCCCTCCTCTCCTCTCCTCTCCTCTCCTCTCTCTCCTCCCCTCCTCTCTCTCCTCTCCCCTCATCTCCTCCTCTCTCTCCTCCCCTCATCTCCTCATCTCTCTCCTCCCCTCCACTCCACTCCTCTCCTCCCCTCTTCTCCTCTCCTCAGACTCTGTCAGTTGATGTTGAGGAGTTTACAGTGCAGTTCCAGCTCAGCTGCTCTCAGCTGAGACATTTTGCCAGAGAGTCTGAGCTGAGTGGAGATTACCAGTCAGCTGCCCAATACTACCAGGAGGTACAGCTCCACCCACCAGTGCTTTCTAACACTTTGAATGCAGTTTTGACATTCGGAGAATGCTTTTATCCAAGTGGCCTGACAGTACAGTGAAAATAAAGCTCTGATAATGTGGTTGGTTGGTGTATTGCCAAGGTATGAAATTACCAGCAGGCGAATTTTGGATTTGATGTCCGCCTGTGGCCGAAACAATTCAATGCCTGTTCTCTTTCATGTCTTCCATGTTATTACTGTAGCTGCGACCAGCAGCTCTATTGGTTGGTCCACAAGTATTTGCATATCTGGTCGCAGCTATTCCAAATTTGCGCTTGTCTTGGTTAAATGTCTGTAATTTTCTGACTGCAAATTCCTGTAAAAGACAAAATAAATGAAACCTGAAATTGGATGAAAGCGCAGGTAAGAAAGATAGATTGTGTCTGTGCAGCTGGTGAGCAGGGAGCCGGGCAAACCCTCCCACTGGTTTGACTGGGGAAGCTTCTGGATGCTGACTGGAGACCAGCTGAAGGCCGAAGAGTGTTTTCTCCAGGCAGTGTCCTTCCAGGAGACACATCAGCCAAGGTCAGCCCTCCAAACACCAACACATTCACCAAAACACAACATCTGACCACAGAACAGAGTAACATACCAGGGGGATCAGCTCACGTGCTGGAATCAACCTCAAATGCCATTCAAACATTGATGGTAGAAATTGTTGTCTATTCAATAAAGGATATTCATCAGTACTGTTTTCATTTTTCATTTCATTTTTTCCATTTATTAGTTTATTTCGCAGGGACAATGTATACCAATCAACAGTAAAACTGTAAGTGAGCCAGAGTTAGCCTGGATGGCTAGTTTCCATCTGCTGCCCCTGGCCAGATGTTGCAGGGCAGCCTGACATTTCAAAAAATTAAAATGCATGTGTTACAAGATAAAACAAATACTAGTGACTCAGAAGATACAATAAAACATAAAAGACTGGTTAGTACAATGGCATGCAGAGAGAACAAAGGCACAAATAAGCATAGCATGACACTAATGCGGAACATACAGTATCTACAACAGGTACACAGGTACAACAGGTACACCTACAATAAACGCACACACACTAGGGCACAAAGCGGACACATCATGCATGGACAATGCAGACATCAATGGACAACAACACTACAAGACACATCACAGACTGGATGCAGGACAACAAGCAGGACAAGAGAGTTGGCAGGATGCCGACAGAAATAGTGCTAGTGTGTACATGCCTGGGAATTGATGAGACAGAAATAGTGCTAGTGTGTACATGCCTGGGTATTGATGAGACAGAAATAGTGCTAGTGTGTACATGCCTGGGTATTGATGAGAGAGAAATAGTGCTAGTGTGTACATGCCTGGGTATTGATGAGACAGAAATAGTGCTAGTGTGTACATGCCTGGGTATTGATGAGACAGAAATAGTGCTAGTGTGTACATGCCTGGGTATTGATGAGAGAGAAATAGTGCTAGTGTGTACATGCCTGGGTATTGATGAGACAGAAATAGTGCTAGTGTGTACATGCCTGGGTATTGATGAGGCAGAAATATTGCTAGTGTGTACATGCCTGGTTATTGATGAGCCATCATTTCAAGTGTCCTGTAAAGGAACGGTAGGTAGCAAGCTCTCTAATGTGAACTGGTACTCCGTTCCATTCCTGTGATGCATTGACAGAAAAAGCAGAGTGGCTGAAAGCACTTTTCCTACTAGGAACAACACAGTCTCCATGAGTTGCACCTCTGGTTGCCCGGTTAGTGACTGATCTCTGTGTGATGAAGGTTTGGAGCAGAGGGGGAGCAGTGTTGTGTAAGATTTTGTACACAAGGCAAAGATGAGCATATCTAACTAGAGTATGCCAACTCAGGAGGTACTTTTTAAAGATGGGACAGTAGTGATAAGTATTTAGCTTCCAGTCCAACATTTTGAGAGATTGTTTGTATAATGTTTCAAGTGGCTTAAGGGTAGTTTTATTGGCTTGTGTAAAACTTGTCATACAGTAAGTGAGGTGAGACATTAACATGGCATTCAATAATAATTAAATAATAATAATTGGTTGTGTCGGTGGTCAATCATTTCTGATGAATCTGAAGTTAGATAGGCTAAACCTGACCTTGTGACAAGTTTTCCTAACGTGGACTAGGACTGGGCGATATGACGATATATTTCGTCTGGACGATAGAAAATGTATTTCGTCTCATATAATGCTCTATCATTTATATTGTGGTGTTGCAAATCACACTCTTTACGACAATATTGTCCGTCATTTGGATGACGCTGTGCTTTCTTCATTCTGTTTTCTTTTTACTCACGTCCACCACACACGCACCAGACTCTGTGTCAACAAGCCCCTTGCGTCCCTTTATAAGTGGCACAAATCAGCCGGTGAGTAGGCTAAAGAGCAGGGAGATGTTACCTCCACTCCATCCGCCTAGCCTACCCAGGCATTTGCGCTGTGTAAAGTCTGCGTTTGATCCATATTTGCATGTGTCCTCCTAACGTTAAACCTGGCAAAACATCTCCTCCCATCCTCTCATCATCCCAAGGAAATCCATTGAGGAGCCGACAGCAAAACGTCTATCATTAGCTTTAGCTTATAGCTTTCCCTGGGTTTAAGAGTTGTGTTGGATAACCGTGAAATCCCGGAGTGGAGTACTTTTGTTGAGTGAAGTGAACTGAACTGGTAACATGGAAATCCCGAAGTGGAGAATTTTTGTTCCTTTATAAACAAACTGAGAGAACTGGACTGAACTATACGCTAAATAACGTTTATTCTACCCGTTTTGCTCTAATGTAATCTTTGAAAATCGAACTGGTGGTGTGGTTCAGTTTGTGTTTCATTCTACTGCCCTGCAACTAATTATTATTGTTTGTGTTGTAAAGAATAGCCATACTAAAGATTAGCCATCAAGACTGTAGTACCTAACAAACGTGTGATGAGAGGACCATGAGGCCGCAGCGCACATGTCCTCCACCGACCATATCTGCTTGGGCCAAAAGGGGGCCACCAAAATGAGCCGCAGGCGCTGTTCCCTCACCCTGTCCAACACCTGTCGAATCAGGGAGATCAGGGGGGAACGCATAGAGCCCGCCCCGGGGACACGCGTGTGCCAGCATTGGGGGGCTGTCCTCTTGGACCGAGAACCACAGTGGGCAATGCGTCGTGTGCTGCGATGCGAAGAGATTGACACGGGCGCGGCCGAACCTGGCCCAAATCTGCTCCTCTCTGTCTGACGCGGGTTGCCCCGGGGCAGCAGGTCGGCCCCGAAATTCAGGCGGTCTGGCACATGAACTGCCGACAGCGAAAGGAAACGGGGATAAGCTACAAGCCGAAGGCTGGCACTGAGCCCAGACCTTGGCGAGCTGCCACCCCTGCCGGACGCATAGCGCCAGCAAGGGGCAGTCTGAGCGGGCCTCTGATGAGCTCCGGTCCGGGCCGAAGTTGGGCACTGAGCTCCCCCCCCCCCCCCCCCCCCAAAGAGGGTGACTAAGAGCGGGCCAGTTTCCCGGCCGCACCCGCAGCGCCAGGTTTACGCTGCTGTGGGCGGGGGCCGCGCATCCTGGTCGGCCGTGGGACCTTACCGCTGTTCTGGGCTGTTCAGTTCACCATACGGCGGGCATAGTCCATGGCCATCCAGAGCTCGGTGTACATTTCCGGCTTTGGGTTACCCTGCAGTTCCTTCAAGAGGACGGCCTGGTAACCCTGAAGGATGGCCAGGTTGTTAGTCATGGCAGCGGACTGACCCGCAGCCAGATAAGACTTTTCGGCCAGCCTGGCCGTCAACTGGCACGCCTTAGAAGGCAGTGTCGGCCTGCTGGTGGGGGGGGGGGGGGGGCAGGTGAGCCGCCACCACTTCCACCAGGGGGGGCATTCTCGTGAATCCCAGCCGAGCCGAGCCGTCCAGCGTAGACCACGAAGCCATGTTCACGCAGTGTGGCTTGAAAAAAGCACCACTGTAGCACTGATGCAGGGGGCTTGGGTGGGTCAGCCCAAGCGAGGCCCAGCTTAGCTGCAGCCCTGGACATCACCCCGCGAAACTGCTTTTGGTAGGGCTCATTCGTTTCCGTGCGAGCTTCCTCCTCCGCAGCCGCAGTGACGGTGCTAGCACCGTCCCAGGCCTCCTCCCCACCGGGAACCTCCCCCTGGGTGGTCTCAACTATGGGGTCACCTGGGGAATTCGCCCCGCTCTATGAATGAAGGTATGGGCTCATCGCCCCACCTAAACTCAGACTGCTCGTCTAGTTCGGATTTTTTTTTTAATGTGATGTAATGTAATGTGATGTAATGATGTGTCGGCGGTGCTGCCCAAGGCAGAACACGCACATATCGTGCCGGTCATACTCGGCCAACGTAGCCTTACACAAGGCGCATCCCCTTGCTGACTTTCCCTTATGCATGCTTAGTAGCACAAGAGAAAAGCAGGAAGCTAACCACTAAGTAGCAAGCTCCTGCAGGCCGCACCCTGTTAGCGGGAGTACCGTTTAAGCAAGCTAGCAAACTAGCGCGAAACACAAGTTAGAGTAAATCACCCGGAGGCTAGCGAACGTGCGTGTGCAACGGTAAAGTAAGCGGCAATAGCCTAGCCCTAAGGGAAGGCAGCAAACACACACAACCTGTTAACTCGTTAACAAGTGTGAACAAGCCACTACAGTAGCTAAGCTGGCGTAAGTACCGAGAGACAAGCGCAAGCTATTACACAAGCCTGCGCACAAGCCTGTGAAGCGAGCCTGTACCCTTAGTAAGCACGGGGAAGCGAGCGTAACCGCAAGCTGAAAGCTAGCGGCTAGCGAAGCTAGCCAATCTCAGAAGGTCAAACTTGTAGATGCTATTTGCACAATGGTACAAAGTACTGAGAGAAGCGGCAAACACACTCGTGTGAAAGCGAGCTGACCTAGCTAGCGTATTCGCTAAGCTTATATCTCAGTTAGCGTTACCCCAGCCAGGGTAAGAGCATGCATTAGCTACACTGCGGTAGCCAACACAAAATACAAGGCAAGTCACTCTTAGCTTTAGATTAGCTGTGACCGCCGCCCTTGGCGAAGAGAACAGGATCGGTTGTCCCCGAAGCCTGTTGGATCTCGTCCGCTGACGCCTTGGAGTTTAGTCGGGTCGGGCAAGTTTAGACGGAATTAGCTCGGCCTCAGAGCACAAACTATGTTAGCACACGGAGCTTTCGATGACACGTCCTAACAGGTGGGCTGGAAGAACGAAGAGTGACATCTTGGGAAACTGAGCGGACCTGACGTGTCACGGGGGAAGGTATGTAGGTGACCGTCTCATTTCCCAAGCTCACCATGCCACCTGTCGGTGGATGGTTGGTTTTATAAAAAAGGTCATTTTTGGAGCAAAATGATATTCTTCCAGTTGGCTGCTGTGCGCAGCGAAATGGCACTAGAGTGAGAGCTTGAGTTCGAAACAAAGTAAAACTTGTTGGACAATAGACAATGGCTATTCACCTTCACCTATCCCATAACCCAGAGGGTCGTTGGCACCACAGACGATCTGTCAATAAGCTCTCTCCATCTCTCTCTGTCCTCGGCACGAGTGAGTCCACTCTATTAAGCATGGAGAGAATTACAGCATATTGCATGCCTCGCACAGCGATTGGGAGACGGGAATCTGATTGGTTTTATTGATGTAACGCCCAGGCATTGCCTGGCCACACCTGTGAATAATTCTGGTGCTTAAGACCACCCAAATCCCGTTTGCGCTGACATTTTGGGGGCGCAGATGATTTGGCACGGCTCTAATTTGCGCCTGCGGCACGTGTCGTGAAGGTTTCCGCATCCCCGCCGAAAATTGCATCCCCACCATATTTCGGGGCTGTTTTAACACGTTCACTGCCATTGACGAGATATCTCGGCTTACAGAATCCAACGGTTGACTGCCAATGACGAGATATCTCGGCTTTAAAAAAAAAAAAAAATTTTTGACGGTGGGACGTGGATCAATGCTCCCCACGTCTCCTATAAAAATATTGGAGCCACCGACCGTGTACAACCCATTCCACCGACCCACTAAGTGGCAACAGTGCTCTCCAAACTAGAGGAAGGCAAGCAAAAAGCAGTGTGAGGAAGCCATTCTCATGAAAATGGATTGGCGAAAACGCTTTTGCTTTCGCGTTTGGGAGCTGGCGGGGGGGGATTGCAAATTTGCATAATAGATTATGGGTGCAAGACACTTTGAAACACGCAGCATAAATAAGACCAGAATCGCAAAAGCTTCATCAAAGCTCTCAACCGAAACCGCAAGAAACGAGCGAGCCCATATCCAGACTTGCCGAGCGGCCGCCAGCAGACAGGAGCAGCAGCAAAGCAGTGAGCCTGGTGACGCGAGGTTACAGCAGCAGCAGAAACGAGCTTGTGACACGCCCGCTGCAGCCAAGAAGAACACACACGGAGGGAGGAGTTTGAAGGAGAGGGGTGTTTCCTGCTGTTATGGAGGAAATTACTGTTCAAAACTATTGTTTAGATGTCTGACGTCTTACTGATGCCAAAAATGAATGGTTAAAGTGACTGTTCTATCGAATTTCACAAAAAGCCGTTTATCTCAGAATAAATTTTCAGACGCTGAAACCATGCTGTATTCGACTGCTAATGCTTACATAACTACTAACTCTACAAACTAACTCTTTTAGACAGAGAAAGCACACATTCTATTAGTTCTTTTGAGATATTGTGTGTTCACAAAATCCTAACAGAAACGAATCCTCGGCTCTTGAAAGATGAGCCAGAATCCTCAAAAAAAAACCTTGGCAGAAGCTAACTACAGTATTGAAAAACGGCTGGCAGTGAATGTGTTAACTTAGAAAACAGGGAGGTCACGTCTACCCAGACAATTATCACTTTTAAACAGTTACATTTCTGTATAAATCATTACAATATGCTCCCGTGAGGTGGGGATGCATTTAGCTACTGTCGGGCGGGGGTGCAAAACTTGACATAACACCTGGACACTAGCGCAAGGCTGACTGCTATCTTCCCTGCCTTAAGGCACACGCAAACAGGTGCGCAAGCGCAAATAGGGGATATCGCCTGTACCAAGATAGGGCCCTGTATATATTATATTGTATTATATTATATTATATTATAAAATGGCTCTCTCAAATCAAGCAATCTGATTGGTTCACAGCCATTGTATAATTCCAGTAACCGAGTTCAATAACCCATGGCCATGGGTTATTGGTTGCCATGGCAACTCTCTTACTAAGAGAGTAATAATAAGGCTTACCTCAAATGACAACGTAGAAAAACAAATGGCGGAGACAGCTGTCAGATCCTTGTGAATCGATCTTCGCTTATAACTTTACTAATACTTTGCAGAAAATGATGTTTTGTACAAGAATAGATGCGGGCTAATGTCTTCTTTGCAAAAGAAAGGCTGTTAACTCCGCATTTAACCCCGCATTTAACCCCGTAATGTTAGTTGGTGTCGGGCAAGCAAACAGCTTTCTCCTGATCTGCTGTATGGAGGGTCACTACTGCTTCAAGTCTTTGTACAATGAGTCATTATGGACGCATGATGGCGCAACTCTCTTACTAAAAGGCTTTGAAAACAAAATGGCGGAGACACCTTTCAGATCCTTGTGAATCGATCTTCGCTTATAACTTTACTAATACTTCGCAGAAAATTATGTTTTGTACAAGAATAGACGCGGGCTAATGTCTTAACCCCTCTCTCGCGCGCCCTCACTCTTAACCCCGCATCTCTAAATAAGACGTAACGTTACTTGGTACAGCTCTGGTGTCGGACTTTGCAAAAAGCTCTCAGGTTCGCAGCAAGCGCCAGGATTGGCCAATGTCGACTTCAGTCTCCAGAACGATCCAATCAAATCACCCGCACGTCTATCTTCTTGCTAGAGGTCCCGCCTTACAGTAGTGTTTCAACTGACTCTCAGAATACCATGCCAGTCGGACTTATAGTGTTATTATTATTATATTATTATACTTGGAACCCTTTTATAAAAGCAATATAGCACTCGAGCAGCGTGTGTTGTGGAATATATCCCCCTGCTCAGTTGTTATCCCACTCGGCCTGCGGCCTCGTGGGATAACAACTGATCAGGGGGATATATTCACCACAACACACTTGCTCTCGTGATATATTGCTTAATTATATTATGTGACTTTTCCATACCAAATTTCAAGCTGAGAGAGAGGCCGGCATATCTGTATTACCTGATCAGCCCGTGACGTCAGTCAAGCCCAAGCGTGACGTCAATCATGATATCAGTCCTCCTCAGTTCATGACGTCAGTCATCCTCAGTTCATCCTAGTATATATAGCGACGGTCCTACGTCACCCCCCACTCTGGCGGATCATAGCAGCAGCTGGCATCGCGGCTGTTCATTCCCCCTGAAGCGTCATTCTCTCTTCTAGCCCAAATAGACGCCGCCCTCTCACCTAAAGAGGAGCGCCATCTTACAAGGGAGTCATACGCCAAAGTACTTGCCATGCATGCCATTTGCTAAATAATGTCTCTTGTTAAACCTTACCGACCGGTCTCTCATGATTGAAATTATATTATATTATATTATATTATATTATATTATATTATATTATATTATATGTGTCATATTTCCAAAAACAATGCACATCACATGTGAAACAATATTAGCCAATGAAACTAAAGATGCTAATCACCCCCAAAAATCCTTGAATACAGACACAAACAAATCCTGTCTGTCTGCAGCTTGATGATGTGTGGGATCCTGGCAGAGATGGCCGGCCGATACAAAGAAGCAGAGACTTTCCTGGAGCGGGCGGCCGGCGTGGGGGCGACCAGCGTGATGGCCTGGACGCTGTTTGGTGAGCAGGGAGGCCTGCAGGTGCTCTGCTGCAGTCTGCTGATACTGAACCAGAGCTTACCTTCACTCAAACACTCTGCTGATACTGAACCAGAGCTTACCTTCACTCAAACACTCTGCTGATACTGAACCAGAGCTTACCTTCACTCAAACACTCTGCTGATACTGAACCAGAGCTTACCTTCACTCAAACATTCTGCTGCAGTCTGCTGATACTGAACCAGAGCTTACCTTCACTCAAACACTCTGCTGATACTGAACCAGAGCTTACCTTCACTCAAGCACTCTCATTAAGTCAAGTCAAGTCAAATCAAGTCAAGTTTATTTGTATAGCACATTTCATACACAGAGGCAATTCAAAGTGCTTCACATAAAATGGATGACAGGAAATAAAAGAATAAAAGAAGAGAATAAAATGGACATTTAAAAGCATCACAACAAAACTTTAAAAAAGAGAGTATAAAAAGTGCATTAGGCAACAGGCCTTTTGCAAAACTCAGGTCTGGGTATATGTTTCTTTATCTGTATACTGCAGTTTGGACGCCAAGCATACCTTTCAGCTTGCGTCTTTCTGTTGCCCATTGACAAACAGGCAGTTTTTTTTCTCTAAACCTTGCTTAAAACGAGTACGGCTCTAGTAAGCCCCCCTTACGCGTGCGTCCCCTCCTGACGCAGCACCTCACCCTCTTCTGGATAATAGTTATCCAAGGCAGTGAGTATATCCGTAGTACGGCGATAGTGAATTTCATATACCGTATATCTCACGTGAATGTCCCTCCATGGACCTCGCACCACCCTCTTCTAGACAAAAGATTTGGCTAAGGCGGCGGCTATATCCGTTACACACACCATCCCCCAGACCTGCAGCTTTTAGCAGTAATTACAATAAGCAGCTGTCAGCAGTTAAAAGCGAAGGTAAACATAAAAGTCTTTAGTCTATTTTTAAAAGTAAGTAACGTTGGGGCAGATCTGAGGTCTTCAGGCAGTTTGTTCCAGCTATTAGTCTGGCTTTAGAGAGTAGTGATGGAACATCTGCTTACCTCTCCATATGAGTCAATATCCAATATGTGGTCTGATCTTCTTGATCAACCATGATAGACATGATCAATAAAAGGTCAATGGGATGTATAGAATTCTGTTTAGTTCTGAGACAGAATCTTTCCAGTGATGCCATTGGCTGCTAGAATGTAAACAGCAGCAGTGACAGCCGTGACTTAAAACAAATGTGGGCCAGGTGCGTAAAGGGGGGGGTGTGACTTGCTTGGATCACGCCTGTTTTGGAATCCGGCCTTCATTTTGATGTCAACTACACACCTGCAAAATTTCGAGACTGCATCCTGCACGGTTTTGACATTATTGCATTCGCAAAATCTGTCCACAGACAGACAAATAAACACCTGGCAAAGTACTCTAAACCACTTCTGTGATAGTTCCCACTATAATAGTTGTCTCCAGGACCACATTTTGCCATGATCACACACACACACACACACACAAGGTGAAAACAATATCAGACCCACTCCCGCGACTGGTAAAAAATATTACAAACTGACAATAATATGATTTGGATGGGGAGCACGTGAAACTGTCTCATTGGTGACTACTACCACAGAATAAAATATTGGGATCATTTTTCTGCACCATGATACATATATTGTCATTTTTCTTTTTTATTAATTTGTGATATATAGAATTTCGATATATCGTCCCATCTATAGTGTCGAATGTCTATTCGACACTATAGATGGGACGATATATCGAAATTCTATATATCACAAATTAATAAAAAAGAAAAATGACAATATATATATCATATATATATATCATTCTATATAAAGCCTTTTAACCCTGGGGAAAGTAATTGTATTTTTTTACATGAAATTTTCAAATTTAAATATATTGAACATCAGCAGAAAAGGTCAGCTCTCAGTGGCTTCAGTGTAGAAATGTGAGTACTGATGTGAGTACTATGTTCTGACCTCTAGTACTGATACTGATAGACACAAGGTGGGACTGATACCATGGCTTGTTCCAGGCTTGTTCCATGAGGCTCAGAACAACAGCATCCAGGCTGAGAGGGCCTTCCTGGAGGCTGACAGGCAGCTAAGGAGAGAAGAGACAACAGGGCCACAGCTGGAGGAGGAGAAACATCTGGAGGAGGAAGAGGAGAAGCATCTGGAGGAGGGGGAGGAGAAACATCTGGAGGAGGAAGAGGAGAAACATCTGGAGGAGGGGGAGGCCATGGCTGCCTGTCAGTCTCCCAGTGTGAAGCCAGGTGAGGCTGATTTGGGGTTTGGTTCCAGCAAGTCTTCCTGGGCCCAGGTCTGGTTCTCACCAATCTCAGAAACATCTGATGACAATTATACTCTGGGGCGACAACCATATTTGAACGCTTCCGGTATAGCCAGGGTACATCCGGGCCAAGACTTCTCTTCCGTACACACGGTCATTGTTTACAGTCTGATTAGCAACTTGAGACGCCAGAATGGAGTTGAGTCAGTGTTGTAGTCAAGACGAGTTGGACTCTGACTCGAGTTCTGGACACATTTTCATGACTCGTGACTCGACTTGGACTTGAGCGCTGATGACTTGGACTTGGACTCAAGCATTCATGCATTCCGACTCGGAAGTTGGAGACTCGGTCTCATTTTGTAATAGACTAATAATCTAGCATAAGATATTGATGGCTATACTAATACAGTGACATTATTCAATTCCGTGCAAGGAATTGAATAATGTTGTTCTTTCAATATTTATTTTTTTTAATTTTCAGAACAAACAAAAGCAAAACAAACGCACACACAAACATATACAAAGAAAAACAAACACATACCAACATTACAATATGATGCTACCAGTTGCATAAGGCGCTTAAGTGCTTGTAAGGGATGCTGTACATAAAATCCTGTGCAAAGAGTCCATGAGAGGTTAGTGGGGCGAGTTATTCATCGTTTCTAACCTCATCAAAGTAGGCCAGGAACGAGTCGCAAATAATTGAGAACTTCCTAAGTGAGTTGGTCCTCAGGAACCTGAGTCTCTCCATACGCACAACTGAAACCATGTCCGCCAGCCACACCTGAAAAGAAGGTGGAGAGTGGGACTTCGACTCTTTCAAAATGAGTCTCTTTGCGACCGTCGTCCCCTGCGTCAGAGATTGCTGCACGTAGGGAGGAGCAGAGAAGGGTTATCCCATAGGCCTTACAGTAAAGCCTGATTTTTTGACGCACTGCAGTGCGTCAAGTGATAAAATCGCCCGCACCCTTGGTCTTACTGTGATCTGCGTATATGGTATTAAGGAGGCTTCTGACATTGAAAAAAGAGAACCTATTCGGGATGATTCCTTTCTGATCAGGATGAATGATGGATGTATTGGATGATATTTATTCAACCGGGTAGCCAGCGTTTTAGTGATTACCTTTCTGTCAAAAATCTGGAGCACTATGGGTCTGTAGCTGGCCGGGTCTATTTCCTCCTTCCCCTTTTTTAAAATTAGTGAAATGTTTTTTGTGTTTTAGGCAAAATGTTGTCCTCCTTAGAGCTAAATGTCATTCTGAGGAGGAGTGGCAGTGTCACGTTTAGGTGTTTCAAGAGGGTCAAAAAAGTCGCTTGGGCGGAAGTTGCGTAGTACTTTTTCTCTGCCACTGAGGGGCGCTAGTCTAGCGATATGGTCGTATTCCAGGTGTTGCTGCATTACGACCTCATGGAGCATATGAGTTGGAGGACTAGTTGAATTCCAAGACTGTTTAGGCCGGGACTCGAGTATGCAGAAATATTCAAATACAATTAGGCAAAAAATAACACATGTATACTGCATGCAAAAAACTGCATTTTCTTTATTTTTGATGTTTTTGTTTTTGCATGAGAGCATAAAGTGAGCCTGTCTGTAACGGCGAGACTCATGGCTACCCATAGAACTCTTTCTTATTCAGATATCTTGAGGTAAGAGGTCAAGGACCCCTTTTGAAAATGGACATGCCCGTTTTTGCAAAAATTTTGCCTAAATTTGGAGTGTTATTTAGCCCCCTTCCCGACAAGCTAACATGACAGTTGGTACCAATGGATGCCTTAGGTCTCAAAGTTTCATATAATACTATTTTCTTAACTCTAGTTTTAAGAATGAGCTTGCTACAGCCTCTGAAAGACAGTAAGGTCGGCCCACATCCACGATTTTTGCAGTGAAAAATTGGGTGGGACAAAATCTGTATTTTGAAAAGAAATGTTACCCTTGGCGTACAATCACAGCAGTGAAGAAGCCAAAAGCATAATTGCTGGTGTCATTATTACAGACATGGCTGCAAATAAAAAATATCAGACAAAAACGCTGTGCACCACCAATGCCTTCGCAAGACAGCAAAAGACACGAAAGGACTGTGACACAAGTTGCTAATCGGATTGTAAACAATGACCACAGGGAAGAGGAAGTCTTGGGCCGGATGACCACTGGCTCTGATTGTCATCAGACAGATAGACGATGGGCTCTGACATTGGGTTCTCACTGGTTCTAATGTTAAATCTGCACTTGCTCTAACCTTCAGACTACATCAAACTAAGGGGCACTTTACACGAGGACTTATTAGGAATTATTGTATCGTTAGTGCCTCCCGTTAAGACGGCGACGGCGAATTCGCGCTTAGGAAACGACACATTTTAGAACCACCCTCCAGAGTGAAATTGTTAGAGACGCTTCCCGCTGAGCGCTCCATGTAATCGCTTTGGAACGGCACATTTCAGAAACTCTGACGACGTGCTTACAGGCGACACACACGCCATAGCCATGCGCGAGTTGACAACCAAATACAACGTCAGTATGAATGAAGTTTGGCAACACTCAGAATTAAGCTACACTGCGGCCAACTTCAGTTACATGTTCATAGCGTTACTGCTGCGAGGAGCCGATGGCTGTACCCGGTCGGCATTTAACGTTATAGTTACAAAGCAGTCGACAGTGTTTTCTCACTGCCAGTAGCAGTAGGGTGACAGATCACAGTCAGCGCTCCCGGTCCTCGCTGCTCGTTAAAGATTTCCAATAGGCGTTATTCTGATAAACTGGTCACATATATGTTACATTCTCCCGACAAATATTAAAACTTTAACAGTTTGGGGGGTTTTTTTAGCTTGAAAAAAGCTTTTTGGCAAGTCTAAATGACTGCGGAAAGTGTACTCTACTTCCGCGTTTAAAGCGAAATTACGTCATGCAGTAAGCGTCCTTGTATGGGCAAAGAATAAGGTGATCACACTGCCACCTAGCGACCTTGGTATGTACATTACGGCGTTTTAAAAATTCAACAGCGCTCATGTAAACAGGGAGAAGGTGTGAAGGAAAAGGTGTGAAGGAAACGCTATTGTGTCGTTTCTTTCAGAAACTGTCCTCGTGTAAAGGGCCCCTAAGTGTGTGACGGTGACCCTGGGTGCCCAGAGCAGCCAGTATGACCTTGATTTTGTTAACTGTGCAGAGCAGGACGCAGAGGCAGAGAAGGACACACAGAGAGAGGAGAGAGGTGTGTCCGCTGGCTCCACGGGTGTCCGGCCCAGACCAGCTTCCCCCAGACCCACCACCACCATCTACAGGGAGACGTTGCAGTTCCTGCTGCAGAACAACGCTGTGCAGGTACAACTATCCAGTGTTTAGCAGTAAAGTAAAGTGACACGTTACTGTAATTGTATTACATTCCCAGTAATCTAATCCCTTAGATTTTCCAAAACAGTAATTATATTACAGTTACTAATCCAAGTTACTTTACTTTCTCCAGTGCTGGCTGGCACAGCGCTAAAACAAAGTGGGGAGATAGGTCTGGCTATTCGAGACTATTGCGTTGCCAGAACGTGATTGTTTTTTGTCCTAGCTAGGCAAATAAATAAAAACTCTGCAGTTTGGATTATTATTGACTCCTCCAAAGTTTAATTGTTCCAATAAAGTGGATTCAGTTCGGGAGCTGGATAAACAGGTTGGCTTTTTCGGAAAGTGTGAACGGAAGTATAGTAAAGTATGAGTAACGTAACTAATTACTTTTGATACCAAGTAATAAGTAAATTAATTGTATTACTTTTTAAAGACCCTATGTGTAACTTCTGACTCTTACTGACACCGGTGGCCGTTAGTGGCAGTAACTGCAAGCAGTCTGTATGCATGTGCGCCATAGTTGCTCGAGCCCAGCAGCTGCCTGGCCAACACACTGAGACAGGCTGACAGCATAGACCGGTGTTGGTTGCTTCTTAACATTAGCTGATAAAAGTCACTCACGCAAGCAAGCTAACATTATCTAATAACGTTAGCATTATCTAATCTGGCTTTTTGTTAGGTATACTGTGAGACTGGAGGATTTACGTGCAGATACTTGATGGCCAAGACACACTTGGTAAACTGAAGTCTTGATAACTAGGAACGCTGTAGGACTTGATAGCTGAGTCTGCAAGGTTCGAAGATGGGAACTGTTGCAGAAGGTTGCCATGAGATGAATCTATGGACAACTGCAGAGGACTAGCAGAGCCAACTCTTATAGGTCCCGAATATGACATCACATTGTGTTATGACATCATCAGTGAGACCATCAAAGATGACATGATCATGAATTATGACATCATCACTGTCGACATCTCAATATTGACATCCTAACAGCGTCCAGTGATCAGTTAGTCATGACAGGCTGCTTTCATACTGTCCCCTAGAAATCAAAGAGACAGCACCCCCTGTATCCAAGAGACAGCAGCACCTGTATCCAGCTCCATATCAAAGAGACAGCACCCCCTGTATCAAAGAGACAGCAGCACCTGTATCCAAGAGACAGCACCCCCTGTATCCAAGAGACAGCAGCACCTGTATCCAGCTCCATATCAAAGAGACAGCACCCCCTGTATCAAAGAGACAGCAGCACCTGTATCCAAGAGACAGCACCCCCTGTATCAAAGAGACAGCAGCACCTGTATCCAGCTCCATATCAAAGAGACAGCACCCCCTGTATCAAAGAGACAGCAGCACCTGTATCCAAGAGACAGCACCCCCTGTATCCAGCTCCATATCAAAGAGACAGCACCCCCTGTATCAAAGAGACAGCACCCCCTGTGTCCAGCTCCATTTCCATCTCTTTTCCATTTATTATTGGTAGCTCACAATGTTCTGCAAGCCTCTTCAATACGGCCACATATTGCACCACAGACTCACCGTCCTGTTGGTTACGCTTGTGGAAACGGTACCTCTCTGCAATCACAAGAGGCTTGGGGGCGAAGTGACCCTGTAGCTCCTCCACGATGTCCGCGTAATCCATATCTCCAGGCTTTGTAGGTGCAATGAGACTGCGCAGTAAACCATATGTCTTCGGCCCCATCACGCTGAGCAACACCGGCACTTTCTTGGTGTCTTTGATCTCATTAGCAAGGACATAATGCTCAAAGCATTCAACATACATTGCCCACTGCTCACGCGGTCATCAAAGGGAGCCATATGTCCGATGATTGCAGCCATTCTGCGTCGTTCTTCTTGGTTCACTTGCAAACCCGAACTTGCGGGGGGGGACTGGCTCATTAGCGTAGTCCCACGTGTACTAACTAGCTAGCACTTCAATGAACTAACTAATACCGAGCTTGCGTCGTAGCGTGGATGTTCTTTCTCGTCCAGACTTCACTCACAACGCGACTCAGACGCTCGCAAGTGAGGAAAAACTTTAGACTCAACACCTCGTCGCCAATTTATGTAATGTCTACACCTACATTTACATTACATTTCGTCATTTGGCAGACGCTTTTATCCAAAGCGACTTACAATAACACACTTTTTGTCAGCAATAGAGCAATCAACTATGGAGCACAGTCTATGACAACTACAAATCCTGAAGGAACAGTGGTACGAGTTTAGTTTAGGATTTTTTTTTTTTTATTATTATTATTTTTTTTTAGAAAGAGAGAGAAAGAAGTTACCGTAAATTCCGGACTATAAGCCGCGGCTTTTTTCCCGTTTTTTGGCCCCTGCGGCTTATATAACGGTGCGGCTTATCTATGGATTTTTTCAGAAAAAAAATTTCAAATACAAATAAAATCTCTCTTTTTTAGCACTCTTTCTACCTATAAATCCACTTCTGTTTTAATTTCCTCTGTTGCCCTCTTTTCACCACACCGCGGACACTGTGTGCACTGTCGAAATAAACAAAGGTGTTGTGTTATGTTGTTTTGTTGAAATGTTACGGTAATACGGTAAATGGGAGCTTCCTCAAACAGCCAACAATCCCCTCTGTGCGTGAACCCTTACATATGGTAATTACGGTAAGCAAAGTTCATCAGCCCGGAATCACAACAAGACGAGCAGTCTCTCTCTCACTTACCATGGGGAAGGTACGCAGAAATTCACACGAAGCAGCTTTCAAGCTGAAAGCAGTCGAACTCGCACTAAAAGAGGGAAACAGAGCAGCCGCGCGTAACCTGGGCATCGATGAGTCAATGGTGAGGCGTTGGACGGTGCAGCAGGAGGAACTGTCTCAGTGTAAGAAGACAAAAAAGTCCTTCAGAGGCCACAAAAGCAGATGGCCGGAACTTGAAGATTCCCTTGAGGACTGGGTGTTGACCCAGAGAGCAGACGGCCGAGGCGTTTCCACGGTGCAGATCCGACAGAAGGCCAAAACAGTCGCCACCGAGATGAAAATTGAACATTTCAGAGGTGGGCCATCTTGGTGCTTTCGATTCATGAGACGAAAGGGACTGTCCGTCCGGGGGAGAACTACTGAACAACTCCCTCCCGACTACCAGGAGAAAATCACAAACTTCGGCGAATTCACACAAAGGAAGATCACGGAATATTATAGGAGTGTGAAAACATCCACAATCACCAACGGGTTCCAAAACGCTGGACTGCTGCGGGATGAAGAGAATGACGCCGCCACAGCTGGCGCTGAGGGCCGTCAGAGGCTTCAGAGGCTGTTCGATGCCGACAGTGATGAAGAGGAGTTCGTTGGTTTTGAGTGACAATGAAGGAGAGAGGAGAGTGGTTGACGAAGCCACCCTGAACCTGTTCGTTTCCGACACTGAAGATGAGGACTTTGGTGGTTTCAGTACGCAGGAAGAAGAGGAAGACGAGGATTAGTGACTTGACTTCTCTGGTTACAGGTTTGCTGCACATATAGCCTATTGTTGTGTGATTTTGTCTGGGGATTAGTGACCTGACTTTTGTTTTGTTTTGTTGAAATGTTAATAAATGGGAGCTTCCCCAAACAGCGATCTCTTTCCCGACATTCCTCTCTGTGCACGAACCCTTTCATATGGTAATTAAACATCAAAACACCCGCGGCTTATAGACCGGTGCGGCTTATAGAAGAAAAAAATAGTCAATTTTGGTCCCGCGGCTTATAGACCGGTGCGTCTTATAGTCCGGAATTTACGGTAGATCAAGAAGGGCCCAGATGGAGCCTGAAAAGGTGAGTCTTTAGTCTTTTCCGAAAGATCGGCAGTGATTCAGCAGTCCTGACCGAAGGTGGCAGCTCGTTCCACCATTGGGGTGCCAGGGACGAGAAGAGTCGAGATCGGGATGAGCGACTTTTGAGCGCCCGTAGCGAAGGAGGAGCGAGGCGCCCTGCACTGGTGGAGGAGCGAAGGGAGCGGTGAGAGGTTTGGAACCTGACCATAGATTGCAGGTACAGGGGAGCTGACTGGTGTACTGCCCTGTAGGCCAGTACCAGTGTCTTGAATTTGATGCGAGCTGAGATGGGAAGCCAGTGGAGGTCCCGGAAGAGGGGAGTGACATGAGAGAATTTGGGTTGGTTGAATACCAGACGGGCTGCAGCGTTCTGAATGAGCTGAAGCGGTCGGATGTCGGTGGCAGGTAGGCCGGCCAGGAGCACGTTGCAGTAGTCCAGGCGAGAGATGATAAGTGACTGGACCAGGAGTTGAGTCGCTTCTCTTGTGAGGAAGGGACGGATTTTGCGGATGTTGTAGAGGGAGAACCTACAGGAGCGTGCTGTCGCAGCTATGTTGGCTGAGCAAGACACCTGGTTGTTGACACTATTAAACGTGTCTAAGTGCGAATAACTTTGAGACACGCAAAGACACGCGGACGCATTGGCTTGCATTTCAACTCTGCTTCTTTACTGAGAGAGCAATTAGTACAGTGGTCAGACTGGCAAAGGCTTAGAGCACCCACTAGTGAGCAACTAGACACATAACACTTGGCTCAATGTATGTACAGTTAGTACATACATAACAATAAGGAAGGATTGGTATTAAAAACCGAAGCTCAGACCATGTCCGTGACGTTATACAGAATTCACGTCCATGCGCATTGTTCTGACTTTCTGTGTCTGTGTGCCTCCATTTCCCGTTGCGTGACATCAGGGTCTCCCCAAGAATGTATGTTTGTCTACCAGTTTGTTTGTCTAACATTCGCAAGATCCGCCCATTTCTCACCAGAGAAGCTACACAAATTCTGGTACAGTCATTGGTCTTGTCGCGCATCGACTACTGCAATGTCCTTTTGGCAGGCCTCCCTGCTTCTGAAATACTTCCTCTTCAGCTCATTCAGAACACAGCAGCCCGTCTGGTCTACAATTTACCTAGATTTTCCCATGTCACCCCCCTTTCCGAGAGCTTCACTGGCTTCCCATCCTGGCACGCATCAAATTCAAAACTTTGGCACTAGCTTTCAAGGCCATTCACCAAACAGCCCCCTCGTACTTACAGTCTATGGTCACTTTCCAAACCCCTCACCGCCCGTTCCGCCCCTCCACTAGTGCAGGACGTCTCGCCCCTCCCCTGCTACGTGGGCTCAGAAGCCGCTCTCGGTTGAGACTTCTCTTACCTGGCCCCAAAATGGTGGAATGAACTTCCCCCTGACATCAGGACTGCCGCATCACTACCCATTTTCTGCATAAAACTTAAAACTCATCTCTTCAGACTTTACATAGACCCTTCCTGAATTCCCTCCCTCCTCTCTGCCTGCGTTGTTTTTAATTTAATTCTCTGTTTTTGAAATGTTTGCTCCTTTAATTGTTCACACCTTTAATCTCCCCTTTTATATTGGCTTCTCCTATTTTTACTATTGTTTTTCTATTTTGTCTATTCATGTTTTATTGTGTGCTGTCAGTGGTTCCCAACCACCGGGCCGTGGACCGGTACCGGGCCGCAACGCATTTGGTACCGGGCCGCGTGCCCCATCCCAAAAAAAATAAAAAAATACAAACAGAAATAAACGTCAACTTGAAACTATGTTTCAACTACCACACAGCCTATAATATTATATAGCCTATGTTTATTATTATTATTATTATTATTATTATTATTATTATTATTATTATTATTATTATTATTATTATTATTATTATTATTATTTATTTTTTAAGTAAAGTGCCAGGGACCAGATTAATTTCCTAAATGGATAATAAACTGAAATGTGGTGTGTGTGTGTGTGTGTGTGTGTGTGTGTGTGTGTGTGTGTGTGTGTGTGTGTGTGTGTGTGTGTGTGTGTGTGCGTGCGTGCGTGTGCGTGTGTGTGTGCAGGCAGCTCAGAGGGCTCTGTCCCGGGAGCTGCTGTGTGCAGAGGGAGGCCGGAGCTCCTCCTACCTCGTCTGTCTGGCCAGACTGCAGCTGCTCAGAGGAGACTACTGCAGCGCCAACGCCAGCCTGCAGGAGGTGCTGCAGCACAGCCTCCAGGTACTCATTCTGACACAACTAAGCTAACATCACAGAACAGCAAACAAGGCTAGGTCGGAACCTAGCATATGGCCAGTGCGATAAAGCCTTCATGAGCATGAGCACTCAAATCAGCATGCAAATTGGACTGGACAAAGCCAGATATCGGGCCCGCTTGCGTTGGCCAAAAAGCATTAGTTTAGATTCTATTCTGCCGCGGGGAAAGTCCCCCCAGAAGGTATTAGGGCCCACTCTACGCGGGGTGTCGTGACATCCTGGGCGTTATTGCATGGTGTGTCGGTGGAGGACATGTGTGCGGCTGCCTCATGGTCTACTCACCACACCTTTGTTAGGTTCTTCTTGACGTGGCCAACGCACCCTTTGCGCACGCTGTTTTGTCGGCCGCCAGGTGGTAGTTCGGTCCTTATTCACTCATTATGCCTTCGGGTTGCCACGGGCTACGGCCATGTGCTCTGTTGCCAGCCTCGGGTCTCAGGGTCGCACGAGGTGCTTCCTTGCAGCAAGGTTGGTTGGATAACTGGCAGAGTGTGAGAATCTGAAGTTCGAAACGAAGTAAAACGTTGGGGTTGTCCTACAACCCAGGTTTTACGAGTGAGAATGAGGATTCCACACATCTAGCCTTGCTGCTTTCGTTCGGAACAGCAGATCATTGGACACTTATGAGTGAGGTCTCTAGCTTATGGCATGGACGTGACGTGGCGGTCATGGGGGCGGAGTGGGTGGCCGTGTCATAGCCAGAGTTGCCAGGATGCCTTCAGGCATAATGGGTGATTTTATAGGGGTCAATTTTGGGAGAAAATGGACGTTCATCCAGGAGGATCCCTGCTGTGAGCAGCTTGGCATAGTGTGAGAATCCTCGTTCTCACTCGTAAAACCTGGGTTGTAGGACAACCCCAACGTTAGATCATGTTCTTGTTTATTTTTACTTTAAGTTACAATTAAGCTTGACTTATGGAGCACGGTCAAAAAGCTGTGTGCTGCCTTCTGCACTGACGCACGCTGTCTGATAACTGAATATGGAATATTCTAGAAGATTCTGGGTTTCTACACATGCGCAGTAGGTATCAATCAAGTATGCAGGCACACATCCAATCTGAAATGATCAAACTGCTGAAATACAACGCCCATCTTAAATCCTGCTCTTTCCAATATTCACTCATGCAAAATAAAACATATCATTATCCTACAGCTGCATCTGGCCCCCGGGTCGGACTTTGGACATGCCTGTCTTATATAGCTATGTGAGCTACCTCCATCAAATAAACATCTAGCCACCTAACTTTGAGTGGGTGAGTGTATCCATATTGTAGCCGTCTGGAGTAATACTGTATTACTCATTGAACTACTGGGAGAGCTGTCAGCTGACTGTCAGCCCGTCTTGTGCTTCCCTGTCTTCCGTCTCTGTGTCTTTCTTGTTGATTTGCTAATTGAGGACAAACTTTATGGTGTCTTCGACCACATTCTTCACAGGTGATTCCCTGCACCCTACAATTACGCGTAACATGCCTGCTGCCCAGACACACAAAACACTTGCCTTGGTTTCTTAGTTTTTCTCTCAGTTCAAGAGTCAGTTTTGTACAGTTCATGGATCTGTGGTCTCCTCCCCCACAGAAGATACACTTAGGATAGTTTCTGATGTCGGCAGCACGAAATATTGCTGTGGAGGGTGTGTATGATCTTCTTTCTGGCATTCTCTTTTCCATATAGGATCTTTCCCATTGTCTTTCTTTATCTTGTCGTTTTGCACTTTGTCTAAGGTTGGCTGTCCTCTCCTGACTTTCAACCTCCTTTTGCACAAACCTCATCAGATGTTGCACACTGAACATGTCATCTGTGTCATCATCCTCTTCTTGTTCACCAGTATTTTGACGAATGAACTCCAAGGCTATTTCTTCGGGTATCAATTTCATGAGAATTGTACACAAGTTGCCATAAGTGTTTGAAACTACTCCCATTGAGTCTAGACTACGCATTTGGATTTCAATGTCATCATATAGTCCAGTGATACTCAACTTGCGGCCCGTGGGCCAGATGCGGCCCGCGACAGGGTGCAGAGTGGGCGCCCGAACATTTTCTAATCATTTCACGTTAGTTTTCATTGTGAATTAGGGTGCTTTCACACTGGTGCCCAGGTACCGTTCCCGAGCACACAAATTGACCCCAGTTTCGGAACGTTTGCTGAGTGTGAACGTTGCATTCCATTCCGCGCCCGGGCGCGCAACAGGGAACCGTGACAGGATCCACTTGAAAAGGTGGTCTGGGAAGCGCTTTGGCGTGCTGCCCGGGCACGGAACACTTGCGAGTGTGTAAGCCAACCGTTCCGAACCACATACGTCTTATTTGACAATTTAAAACACACATAATACTGCTTCACAGAAGGCAGACATTATGAAACATAAAAAACTGCAGAGGATTAAAACACAGGCTTATTTCCATTGTGGTCCTCTGGGGGAAAAGGAAGGGGGATGGCTGACAGGATTGTCAGGTGCAAAAACAATACTTATGACTCACAATACATAAATACATATATAAATTTACATAGAGTACAAAGTTATAAAGTACAATATACATTCTCGCCCTGATACAGTGCTAGGTACCTACCTATTCTAAGAGACTGGAAGCCAACCATTTTTTAATTGCTGTCTTGCTTAAAACTGCTCTGTGCCTCAATAAGCTTCAGTGATGCTGGAACTTTGTTCCACTCAATGGCAGCAGAGTACATAAAGGTATTCTTACCTACTAAAGTCCAGCGGGGGAGAGAGGAGGGGGTTAAGAGAGAGGAGGGGGGGTAATCGTTCCCGGGTGCGGAACGGAACGGAAGGAAAGCAATCGTTCCCAGTGAGAAAGCAGAGAATCTAATTCACAATAAAAACTAACGTGAAATAAAGTTTGACTGAGCTCCAGCAATCCGCTACAGAAAAATTAGTTTGTTTGTTTATTAACTGGCCCCTGGCCTCCTATCCTTTTACGAAAGTGGCCCCCGGGCAAAGCAAGTTGAGTCTCCCTGTATAGTCTGTGTAATGCTGCTACATCATTGGCTCTTTTAACTGTGTTCAAATTTAGCAGTTTATTCATATGTGCATTTATAATGAGATCTTTACGCCCAAATTGGCTGATGAGCATTTTCTTGGCATTGTCATAATCCATCTGTCTATCCATTTAATCATCTATCTATCCATCTAATACTCTATCCATTTATCCATCCATCCATCCATCTATCTATCTATCTATCTATCTATCTATCTATCTATCTATCTATCTATCTATCTATCTATCTATCTATCTATCTATCTATCTATCTATCCATCTATATATCTATCCATCTATCCATCCATCTATCTATCCATTTATCAATCTACATGTATCCATCTATCTATCTATCTATCCATCTATCTATATATCTATCCATCTATCCATCCATCTATCTATCCATCTAATCATCTATCCATCCATCTATCTATCCATCTAATCATCTATCTATCCATCATCCATCCATCCATCCATCTATCCTATAATAAGATAATAATATATATATAATATATAATATAACATATCAATGTTCAACTGTGCCCAGATGAAGGTAAAGGGCTGGTTTGGTTGTGTTGCTGTGAGCAGGATCCAGACGTGTGGGCTCTGAGCGGTCACTGTCTCTTCCTGAGCGGAGAGCTGAGGAAGGCCCAGAACAGCCTAGAGAGGAGCCTGGACTTCAACCAGCAACCTGCACACACACACCCAGTCTACCTCCGCCTGGGACACCTCTACCTGCACCACAGACAGGTAACACACACACACACACACACACACACAGTCTACCTCCGCCTGGGACACATCTACCTGCACCACAGACAACAACACACACAATCACAGTCTACCTCCGCCTGGGAGACCTTTACCTGCACCACAGAGGTAACACACACACACACACACACACACACACACACACACACACACACACACACACAGTCCACCTCTGCCTGGGACACATCTACCTGCACCACAGGCAGGTAACACACACACACACACACACACACACACACACACACACACACAGTCCACCTCTGCCTGGGACACATCTACCTGCACCACAGACAGGTAACACACACACACACACACACACACACACACACACACACACACACACAGTCCACCTCTGCCTGGGACAGCTCTAGCTGCACCACAGACAGGTAACACACACACACACACACACACACACACACACACACACACACACACACAGTCCACCTCTGCCTGGGACAGCTCTAGCTGCACCACAGACAGGTAACACACACACACACACACACACACACACACACACAGTCCACCTCTGCCTGGGACAGCTCTAGCTGCACCACAGACAGGTAACACACACACACACACACACACACACACACACACACACACAGTCTACCTCTGCCTGGGACAGCTCTAGCTGCACCACAGACAGGTAACACACACACACACACACACAGTCTACCTCTGCCTGGGACAGCTCTAGCTGCACCACAGACAGGTAACACACACACACACACACACACACACACACAGTCCACCTCTGCCTGGGACAGCTCTAGCTGCACCACAGACAGGTAACACACACACACACACACACACACACACACACAGTCCACCTCTGCCTGGGACAGCTCTAGCTGCACCACAGACAGGTAACACACACACACACACACACACACACACACACACACACACACACACACACACACAGTCCACCTCTGCCTGGGACAGCTCTAGCTGCACCACAGACAGGTAACACACACACACACACACACACACACACACACACAGTCCACCTCTGCCTGGGACAGCTCTAGCTGCACCACAGACAGGTAACACACACACACACCACCACCACCAACAGAGGCAACCTTCACTGATCTTCTGGGCTTTGAAGTGTGTGAAGGAACAATCAGCAGCTGGTGAGTCAGGGTGAAAACAAAGTCGAGCGGTAACATTGTTGAGTCCAATATTTCATCAGTTATAGGCTACTTTCAAATTACTATTTGAACTGGAATTTGATTTTGTGATTTGTTGACACTGATTTTGACCAGATTCAGAAAATCAGATTGGTGATTTTTTGGGGGGATTCATAGCCTCTACATGAGACTCAGCCTTCATTCTGAGTCTCGGTTTAGCAACCCCTCATTCCACTGCAGGCTCAAACGCAGCCTTCTTCGGCTGTGTCATTTCGGGTTCAACTGCTCCACAGCGCCGGATGTACAGTATCGGTTGAGTGCTCAGTGGTTGGGAGGGTGTACTGCACTGTTTACAATTTTGGCAACTCTGGCATGTGAATAATGGCTTGGTATTGGAAACTACGCAATATTTGGGAATACCATGGGACCCAAATCTTGGATAACAACATTGTGTCGGAGGTGGGTACAGTTTTATTGTGATTGATAATATCGATATGTCGCTTACAGCCATTTTAGCCGAGCCTGCAGTGGAATGAGGGGTTGCTAAGCTGAGACTCAGAATGAAGGCTGAGTCTCAGGTCAAGGCTAGGGGATTCACAACCTTCTGTGTGACTGCAGTTTGAGCGAGCCAAAGAGATCTACCTGCAGGCCTGCAGCTCCGCCCCCTCCTGTCGCACCTGGCTGGGCCTGGGCATCGCCTGTTACCGGGTAAAAAACACTGCTGCTCAGTGCTCACACACCCACCAGTGAGGCTTGGGGTCCTATCAGCTAGTTTGATACACTAACTGAAATAGGTACAGTCTTCTGGACGCTGAGCGCACCGTTTATCAAGACCCAGCATTCTGAAGCAACAGCCTCCATAGCCCCGAAACGAGACTCTGTTCTGAAATGTGCTATACAAATAAACTAAACGAGACTCTGTTCTGAAATGTGCTATACAAATAAACTAAACGAGACTCTGTTCTGAAATGTGCTACAAATAAACTTGACTTGACTTGATTTCTCTAACCCCGTCGCCGAGAAGCAATGTTCTCAAGTAGGTGGCTTTGAAATGTTTCTGTGGGACTTGTAAATATGTGCGCATCGCTGATGTAGACAGCTTGGGAGCGAAAGTCGCATGCTAGTCTATGTATGTACACGGGACTCTTTTCTGGCAGCGAGCGGTAGCTAAGCTAACAGAACAGTCTTGTTTCGGGGCTACAGCCTCCACAGCTCTGTCTCACTAGTACAGGGGCCAATAACTAAAACGTAATTTAGCCACCTAAAACAACGCCCACCTAAACAAATCAATATCAGTGTACATGCACGCTCTATTTTGACAATTTTCAGCGCTTTACTTTACCGTCAACCAGCCCTCTCATTCGGCACTATTTCCTCCCAACCGTACAACTACCGTATTCCTCCGCTAAACGCCTTCACAGAGCCGCGGCGCTGGTGCAGATCAGCTGTTATTTTGGGTTATTTCTCCCGGCTTGTTAGTGAAGACAACAAATAGAATACACGAACGAAAATATGAGTGATTTTGATAGCGAGGACGATATGCCATTCACCTTGGTGACAAGAGGATACAATTATGCAGAGATTGAACAGGCAGAAAGAGAGATACGAGGAACTGCCATAATATGCTGCCTAAATGCCGGTGTCCTGCAGACCTTTTTCACCATTCCCAGGATAAATTGTGGAAAACGTCCCAGACCAGAGAGGCCAGGTGACTTGTTGTCTCTAAAGTAAGTCAGTGTTTTGTCTCTCTTCTAAGCCTTCATGTTTTGTAAACCGCGGCTCTGTGCTCTGTGAAGGCGTTTAGCGGAGGAATATGGTAATTGTACGGTTGGGAGGAAATAGTGCCGAATGAGACGGTAAAGTAAAGTGCTGAAAATGGTCAAAATAGAGCGTGCATGTACACTGATATTGATTTGTTTAGGTGGGCGTTGTTTTAGGTGGCTAAATTAAGGTTTAGTTCTTGGCCCCGTGTACTAGAGAGACAGAGCTGTGGAGGCTGTTGCTTCAGAGTGCTGGATCTTGATAGACGGTGCACTCAGCGTCCAGAACACTGTACCTATTTCAGTTAGTGTATCGAACTAGCTGATAGGACCCCACTTCAAACAAACCGAACTATCCCTTTAACCTAGTTCCACTCTGTAACTGAATTGAGTACAGTTGGCAAGGAACCAAACCTAGGGTGGGATTCAGGGTAGGCCTATATGCAGGGAAAAGTAAAAAAAGTAAAATGCAATACCTTTTAAGACCTTTTTTAAGACCCTTTCAATATATTTCAAGACCTCAACGCCACTTTCGTCACATCAACGATAGGCGTGTAAATGACAAGTTTCATCACAATACATTATATAGATTCTTTGGACAACAATACGATATTTTCCGATATCACAAAGTCTGTCACAATATGATATGGATTCAATTCAGGGGTCTGCAATATTAATATCATTATGCTCATTTAGCACCATCAGCACATTAGCTACTAAATTTAATACCTCTCATACCTCTCATTTAAGAGTTTTTAATACTTTTTAAGGGTCTTAATTTTCCATAAATTGATTTATCAACTTCTAATACTTTTCAAGACCCAGCGGATACCCTGTTGGATAAGCGGTTGAAGATGGATGGATGGATGTTCATGAAACAACATATATTGAAGACCTTTCTATATTGCTCAAAATTAGCTGGAACAGAGAACAGTTTTCTCACCCATCAATAATGCGCTAATGTGCTCATAAGGCGCTTTCTTGTCACACACTGGGGGCGGCTGTAGCTCAGGAGGTAGAGCGGGTCGTCCACTGATCACTTTGGATAAAAGAGGTCGGGGGTTCGATTCCCGGCTCCTCCAGTCTGCATGTCGAAGTGTCCTTGGGCAAGACACTGAACCCCAAATTGCTCCCGTTGGAGCACCCTGCGTGGTAACCTGCCGCCATCGGTGTGTGAATGGGTGAAGTAGCTACCTACTGACTGTAAAGCGCTTTGGATAAAAGCGCTATATAAATGCAGGCCATTTACCATTTACCATTCACACTGGACACACCCAGGTCAGCTTCTTCTCATTCATTTAGATGTAAAGTGTAGCATCGAAGCACTGTGAAGGTGTGAGCACATCAACGCTCGGCAAGGGATTGTTAGCCTCATCTTCCCAATCTGGGGGGAAAAAAGGCACTCAAAATAGACCCTGTAGTACTGCATGAAATACCATTCAAATTTTTGTAATGACTGGATGTTGTAGGATGAAGCAACTGTGTTCTACAATAGAGAGGCAAAGTGAACGTCACTTCCTGCTTCAGCACTGTACCAGAGATTTTCTTCCGCAATTTATTTTCCCATAGACATTTTGTAAAATGCTTATAAAAATAGTTTCACTTGGTCAAACCAAACGGTTCAGATATATTTTGAATCGGGAGAGATCATAGAACATTTCACTCAGACCAAAACTTAAAACACAGAAAAAACAGACATTTTCACAAACATTTTCTTTCAACCCGCATTTTTTTACATTTTGGTCAGAGTGAAATGTTATGCGATCTCTCCTGTTTCTACATATATCTGTACCATTTGGTTTGAACAAGTAAAACTATTTTTATAAGCATTTTACAAAATGTAAAATTCTGGTTCTGAAGCAGGAAGTGACGTTCCACTTTGCCTCTCTATATATGGACTGTGCTTCTGAAGTAGACTGAAAGCAAAAGCCCCACACCACCACCATGTGACTTCTCAAACAGAACTTTGTGTTGATTTATATAGCGGTCTACATCAGGGGTTTTCAAAGTCTGAGACTGTGGGCCTCCCCCAGACAAAGCTTGCATAAAGGCTCGCTCAGCTCCTATGATGATAATGTTATTTGATCCAATTTAGACACTCAACAATTGAGCCAAGATAGCCTGATATTGCTGTCTGACATACTTCAGACTAAACCAAATAGATAAAAAGGTCTGAAGACATTTATTAGTTTCTGACTCTAGGAAAAGTCAAATTCCCCAAAACTACTGTATCTCTGAACTATCTCTTTGACCAAATCACACACATTTAGGCTATTCTATGAGATCTCCTTTTGATAACTAATTTAATAACTGATATATTGTTTCACTTCCGATTAAATCATTACGTTGTGAACTGTGTGTGTGTGGTGTGCGTGTGTGTAGCTTGAGGAGCTGGGTGAAGCTGAGGATGCGCTGACAGAGGCCAACACTCTGAACAACATGGATGCAGAGGTGTGGGGCTACCTGGCTCTGGTTTGCCTCAAGGTGAGTGGGGGGAAAAAGACTCACTTTCTTTCTCACATTTCAATGTCACATCACAATCATTGTTGATAAACATATTTTCTTCGTTCCAACATAAGTTTCCTCTGACCGATTTCGGTGTTCAAACTGAAATGTTTAGTAAAAATAGATTCAGTCTGGAGCAACAGATCACAGAATCACTGATTTGGGGGTTTATCATGGCGGAAGAGAGGCACAGAGTCAAACGGAGCTTAATCTGTTCACAGGGAGGAGACAGCATTTCTCCCTCCCTCCCCATGTTCAGACTTTCCCAGCTTAGTCCGGGGACTTGAACTAGGGACCATCAGCCTGCTTCCCTCATGTTTCAGCCTCCAGTCTTGTCAATGAGTGTTTTCCTTCTTCTCTTTCAGTCTGGCAGACGAGTGGAAGCAGAACAGTCCTACAAATATGTCATCAAGGTAAGCTGGAGTCCTGGTGCTGTGGAGGCCATGTTTACCACATGTATGTTTCCTGCCTGATCCCCAGTGGATTTTCTCTCCAGTTGAATCTGCGGAATGAGTCCATCCTCCAGGAGATCAAAGAGCTGCAGGACGTGTTGGGCTTTGGAGACCCGTCTTTCTGAAGAAACAAACATCAAACCTCTGCTATCTTATGCAAACTGGGCCACTCTAATGAGTGTTCTATTGTGTTCCTATTGTGTTAATTTAAAGTTTAAATATTGAGATTTGTTTGTTTGTTTTCATTTGACATACAAGAGACTGACAGACAGGCTAACCTCTTCAATTCCTAATCAGTCTGATTTGAGAGGGGGAAACATCAAACTAAATATTGAGCACTGTACTGAGTAAGAACAATTTAAAAAGTTGTTTGTTAAACAATACACATCAGAGTAACAACTGAAAGTAAGGCAATTATATCACAGTGGACTACTATGGTATTACTGAACGCAGCTCTGTGACATTACATTTGATATGTGATGTAAACTGATCATGCGAATGGGAATAGTGTGTATTAAAACGCTGGAAAATCCTTGAATAAAAGAACAAAGTGATAAAATGTGTTTATTGAGTGAACCGCTCTGCCCAGCCCTGAATCTCCTGAATCATCAATAAAACCAGTCCAACTTACAATTGACAAAACAGACCCTGACACGTCCAGTTCAGTGGAATGAGCTTTTCCTTTGTGTTTGGTCAAAGTGGGGGGTGGGGCCCGGGGGATCTTGCATGTACTGTATATCCAGACGGGCGTGTTCAGGAGCGATTACAGGAGCTACTGTCTCACACTACGGACAGAATATCTCTAAATGTGTCTTATCTGACATAAATCAGCTTTTCTCATAGAAACAAACAGGATCCACTAGCTGCAGTGAGTGAGTCTGTACTTTTATGTCCGTGTAGACCAGTGGTACACAACCTTGCCCTACTCAGGAGCCACATTGATAAAAAAAAAGAAAACTTTGCAAGAGCCACAATCCCAAAAATTCCCTTTCCCAAACAGCCACCGAGCTCCAGTCTGGTCCGGTGGTGTCCCTCAGTGGGTCTTCTTGGAGGAGCCAAACCCGGAGAAGCCCATGACGGCTGCCATCTCGTCGTCGTCCTCAAAGTCCACGTCATGATCCTCCGCTCGCCGCTTCCTCCCCTTCAACTTCTCCTTTTTATATGCCTTGGCCTTCTCCTCCTACAGGGTGAATACAGACATTACAAAATGAAATTCAAGGACTTTCACGTAGTTTTTCAAGGATTTTTTTTTTTTCATTTTCAAGGACTTCACACAAAGCAAAGAATTCATTTTCAAATTTAAATTAATTTGCCCGAAAGGGGCGCATCAAATTTGCATTATATTACGGATTGTGTCTTTAACAAGCCAATTGTCGCCCCTAACCTCATCGAGGTAGGCCAGCAATGTATCCCAGACAGCCGAAAACTTCTTAAAGCAGGACTAAACTCCCCAGATGTCTGGCAGAACGGTATTCTACTTGATTTGAAAACTCTGTAGACAAGATGGCCCCTATAGCCCCTTGTACCCTGACAGAATTCCTCCAGCATAAACTAACATAACTTGGCCAATAAGTATGTAACATACAAAATAAAACAGTAATGTCTTCATTTGATGTAGAATGCAGAGGACATGTAACTGGTTTGTCAAACTCACATTCGTGGAATATTGTATTTACCGCAATGCTCCACGTTAACTCATTCTCTGCCAAAGACGTACTCGGACGTACTTTTTACAATGGCGTTCTGTGCCAAAGACGTACTCGGACGTACTTTCATGTTTTGCTTGTTTACATTAGATCAGACCCTTTCCCAGCCTGTGACATTGTTTCAAGTCAAACTGATAAAAGGAACCCGCTAAATCACGTTTAGTATTTATAGTATAGTCACCCATTTAGCTCATTGAGTGCCAATGACAGCCTGAAAAAGCCCCGTGATCAAAGAGAACCCGCTCATGCTGCAGCCCAGAGCCATGTAGATTGTTCTGGCTGCAACTGACGGTGCCTGCGAACACAGTCAATCCGCGCACACAACTGAGCCCTTCTGCCTCTGTCTGTCAGCATAGTTTCTCCACACGATTAGCCGCTAGAAAAGCAGCAGCCGACACTGAAAAGCCAAACCTTTCCCTGCAGTCCGCGTGTGGCTTTTCCACGTTGCGCTGCCTGGGAGGCGGCGCACAAAAAGCACTCCGAAAATAGACGCTGGGTGCGTGAGGCTGTGTGTTACTAGTGTGGGGAGGAGTTTTCAGCTGAGGGGGGGAGAGGGGGGTGGTGCACGCAGGGCAGGACACAACTACACCACGTCACTACATCAGAAAATATTAGCTAGAGTCAGTGAATGTGCTTGAAATGCTTCATTTCACAAAAGGCGGAATATCTCAGCTTATAATTTGAAATGCCTGAAAACGCTGAAAACAACCTATCTTCTCCGGCTCATAACTAAAGAACGGAAAATGGTATCAATAAATGCTGTCTTTAGTAGCCACTAGCCACAGCCTTCAGAGAGACTTTACAGCGAAGGGATGAGGAAGCTCACTTGTGCTTGCCATGATGATGCCTGTCTGTGTCTGGCTGCGCTGCAGGCGTTCATACACTAACGTTAAACGTTAAATGAAACGAAAGGGGGGGGGGGGGGGGGGGGGTCCGCGGACCAAGACGTTCCGAACCGTGTGCCGAACCGTGGGGGCTGATCCGTACGGGTCACGGATTATCCGTGATCCGTCCCAGCCCTAAGCGCCAGAACACACTGATTTGGGGGCGAAACACGGCAGGAGTGGCCAACGCCAACGCCCAGAACTGTCAAATCAAATCATCGACAGAGATGCTGTGGCCTGCCTCCCAATCCCATTTTTTTGACAGTGATGACAGTGTATCTATGTGGCTATATTATAAATATAGCCACGTTATAAACAAATACTGATGGAAACAGTTTTGCCCGAAATGGTTAAAAGTTATATCAATTTGATCATTCAGTGGTGTTTTACTGCCATGGAACATAGCTAACTAGCCGCCAATATTAGCCACAGTAGGCGTGGCTAATGATGCATTGGGCTGTTATAGGGCTCGCGCTAAAAACGGGTCCATTGGAGTGAATGGAGATGTTGCAACTCTCCTGGCGTGAACTACAGTAATAATCACATGACAAAAAACTTTTTCACATGAGTGGGGACTGGGGAAGGGGGGGAGTGCGCCGTGACGTCAGGTTGTACCGCTTTGTAGGGCAAAAAAAAAGCAGGTTTGAACCCATAGAGGGCACTTATGCAGCTGAAAATGATAAAGATTGTAGAATATTATACATTTGGTCTCAAATGTGGAAATTTTGACCAGAATTCTTCACACACCACCCCAAAAGCCATATATATTTGTTAAAAGTGTTTTGGGGTTTAGTCCTGCTTTAAGTGAGTTGGTCTTCAGGAACCTAAGTCTCTCCATCCGTATAACAGAAGTCATGGCCGTCAACCACAATTGAAGTGAAGGTGAAGACTTCCATTCCTTCAGAATGAGTTTTTTGGCAACAGTAGTCCCTTGTGTTAGACTGCTGCACAGCTGTAGGGAAGTTCAGAGAGGACTCCGAGCAGCCAAAGATGGTAATTTCTGCCTCCGGCTGCAGGGTTATTTTGTAGGCCTTAGAGCAGTCTGGCTTACCCCCCCCCCCCCCCATTTTTTACTGCAACGTGAGTAGGCTACGTGACCAATTGAGAGCGCATGAGGTAATTAAAAGAAATCAGACAGCGTCAGCGAGTCTGAAGCCGTATCTGCAAGCCGTCTGCACCTGCAGGTGCAGTAGTCACGTCGCATGCAACAATTGAGAGCGCATGAGGTAATTAAAAGAAATGGGGAAGAATAAGAAGTGTTTCTGTAGCCTACCTCTACCTGCTGCCTCCATTTGAAGACCTGGGATTAATTGAAGAAAGACCGATAATAGCGGAGTTTGTGATGACGCAGAAAGAAATCGATGACATGAAAGCAGCCGCGCAACGCATGTGAGTGTGTGTGTGTGTGTGTGAGAGAGAAAGATAGAAGGGGGGAGAGAGCCAGAGTTACTTTGCACACCTTGGAGAGCTCTGCTGCGCTCCTCCCGAGTCCAGAGACATATTAAATTAAATTGGCCGTTGCGGGCTGCTGCGTTGGGCTGGGTTCAGAATTTTCAGATATTTTAACAAGCTGGGCGGGGCGGGCTGGCTCCAATGACGGGTTGGGTTGGGGCGGGCCTTAAAAAACCCTGACCCATGGGGGTACGGTGGTGCAGTGGTAAGCGCTGTCGCCTCACAGCTCTAAGGTCCTGGGTTCGATTCCCACCTGGGACGCTGTGAACGCTGAAGGAATGTGTGCCCGTCCGCATGTCCTCGAATGCCCACCGCCCGGGTGGGGTCGTCAAAAGGGCCTTTCTGTGTGGAGTTTGCATGTTCTCCCCGTGCCTCCCGGGGGTTTCCTTCATATAGGAACCCCCTTCACCAAAACATGCAATATCCTGATTGCTAATGTGGTTCCTCCTCTGGTCGTTAAGGGCGCCTGTTCGGAGGGAGGGGAACTCGTTGGAATAGCGTGAACCTCCCACGTGCTATGTCCTACCGGTGAAGCTTCCTCTGTCATGTGAAAAGAAGTAGCTGGCTCGGAGGAAGCATGGAGCCAGTTTCGGCTCTCCCCAGATCGGCAGAGGGTGGAGTAGCAACCAGGATAAATAAATTAAATTAGCACTAATTGGGGATAAAAAAAATCGGGGGGGGGGGGGGAGGGGGGATATATATACAAAAAAAAACTGACATCACTAGTAGGTACAGTTTTATTGTGTTACTTGAGTACAACAACAAATCTGCGGACACCCCTGTTAGCGAGCCACCCCACTCACGTTACATAGGCTATCTCTTATGTAACGTGTAACGTAATCTTTATGGGGCCGTGGGAGGGAATTAACCAATTAACTTTGGATATAATCAAACAAATTGCAGGTCAATTAAAGTTCGTTCAAACTTTATTTTTTGAAAAACTGACAGCTCTAGTGGGAAATGCGGTGTGGTCTGTCCGTGTGTGGCTGTTGGAGGGGGAGAATGACTTAATGATAAACAAAACTTTGGTCAAAATATAAGACGGTGACAGACAGCGTTATGGTTCATTTGAAATTCAAAGACTTTTAAGCACCTTGTTTAAAAAGGGGCTATTTTCAAGGTATTCTAGGACTTGATTTTTTCTCTCAAAATCCAAGCACTTCAAGCACCTTGGCACAACCCTGTTGGTAGTTTCGGTGGATGGTTGTAAATATAACATATCCTTTATTCCCGCTAGACCAGAGTGAGAGTAAGTGGAGCCAGACCCAGTACAGCGTGAAACGGAGATAGTCTGGCAAGCGAGACTAGTCAATCAGAGGTGTCTGCTTCAGGCCAAAATGGCAGATTTGCTGTGCGCTGATGTTGCAATGGCACAACCACCTATTAGCCTTTGGTTCTTATCAAATGTAAGTTCTTTGCCCTGGCCCAGGGGCACCGCCTCACCTCCTCCCGCAGTTCCTTCATGCGCTCCTCAAAGTCGTACTCCTTCTGCTTCTCCTCCATCTTCTTCTTGTTGACCTCAAAGCGTTTCTTGACCTGGTCCAGAGAGGAGCGCTCCACTCGCATCGACATGCCCAGGTTCCTCTGGTCTGCACAGCAAGACGCAGCACAAAACACAACAGTGATGTCAACATAACCTCAGCTCAATACTGCTTCAACACCAACTTTCCTACTGGAATTTATATTACACTTTCTTCAAATGTGTTCTGTAAGATGTTGTTTTCAATGAAAGTTCATTTGTATATCTTTCAGCATAAAATTAGAGACCAGTCTACTATATACCTTTTGTCATTGTGTTTTATCTGCATATTAATTTAAGCAGCAGCCATAGTCTTTTGCTTCTAAAGCTTTGATTTTTGTATTGAGTGATGCACTTTAGTACTAATAACCTGTATAGAGAGGCAAAGTGACCGCCTACTTCCTGCTTCAGCACTGTACCAGAGGTTTTCATCCACCATTTATTTTCCCATACACATTTCGTAAAATGCGTATAAAAATAGTTTTACTGGTTCAAACCAAACGGTTCAGATATATTTAGAAACAGGAGAGATCTCATAACATTTCACTGGGACTAAAACCTAAGAAAAATGCGGGTTTAAAGAAAATGTTTTTTCAATGTTCCGAGTGAAATGTTCTATGGTCTCTCCCGATTATAGCGTTAGCTGAACCATTTGGTTTGACGAAGTAAAACTATTTTATAAGCATTTTATGAAATGTCTATGGGAAAATAAATGGTGGATGAAGATCTCTGGTACAGTGCTGAAGCAGGAAGTGACGTTCACTTTGCCTCTCTATTTAATACATTGAGGTCTGATTTGAGAGATTATGTCAAAGCATTTAATTTAATTTGTAGGCAAAATGCTTGATAAAAGCCAACATATGTTTGTGAAGTTTAATTACTTTTTGTTTTTTTAAGGAGTCAGAAGTGTTATTTGTTTTGTCGTGTTGAATAGTGATGTCAGTTAAATTTGGTTAGGTCAAAGTTATGGAATATTACAGTGAATCAGCCAAAAAGTGACAGCTCTAGTGGGAAATGCGGTGTGGTCTGTCCGTGTGTGGCTGTTGGAGGGGGAGAATGACTTAATGATAAACAAAACTTTGGTCAAAATATAAGACGTGACAGACGGCGTTATGGTTCATTTGAAATTCAAAGACTGCTCGCTAATCACCCTGCAGGAAAACCGCACTTATCAGTTACGTTCTCAAAATAGAGTCCTGCTGACCGTACCAAAGGCTCGGACTAGGGATGCACGATATGGATTTTTAGAGCCGATACGATAACCGATAAATATATTCGTCTTGGCCGATAACCGATACGATATAACCGATAATTATTATAATAAAAATAGATATAATTTTTTTTGTTTGTTTTTAACACATTGACTGCCAGCCGTTTTTTTTTGCTGTAGGTAGCTTCTGCCAAGCCGTTTTTTGAGGATTCTGGCTCATTTTACAAGAGCCGAGGATTCTTTTCTGCTTGGAGTTTGTGAACATACAATATCTCAAAAGTACTAATAGAATGTGTACTTTCTCTGTCTAAAAGAGTTAGTTTGTAGAGTTAGTAGTTATGTAAGCATTAGCAATTGAATACAGCATGGTTTTAGCGTCAGAAAAAATATTCAGAGATAAACGGCTTTTTGTGAAATTCGATAGAACAGTCACTTTAACCATTCATTTTTGGCATCAGTAAGACCTAAACAATAGTTTTGAACAGTAATTTCCTCCATAACAGCAGGAAACTCCCCTCTGCTCAACTCCTCCCTCCGTGGGCGTTCTTCTTGGCTGCAGCGCCGTGTCACAAGCACTTTCCTACCTGTGCAAATGCACTTTCTCATACTCTCGACCTCTCAAATAAATTTCTGAATAGAAATTAAATTACTCTAAATTAGAGCGAAAAAGAAACAAAAAAGAATGGGTTGAAAATCCCATTCTAAAAGCCTTTTATGGCTGTTTCCAATTTGCAAAATAGCCTGCTGCACCACAAGCGTGTCACCAGTCTCACTGCCCCGCTGCCGCTGTGCGGCTGTGCCTGGCTGTGCCTGTCTGCGTGGCCGCTCCCCGAGGAAGCCCGGCTGGACTCGCCCGCCTCCCGGAGCCCTGGCCGAGAGCTCCGATGAAGCCCCTGCGACTCTGGTCATATTTACGCTGCGTGCCTCAAAGTGTGCTCCATCCGCAATCCACCATGCAAGTTTGCAATCCCGCACCGCCAGCAATCAGCGCGGAAACGAAAGCGCCTCCGCCAATCCATTTTCATGAGAATGGAAATGGATCACACTGCTTTTTGCTTGCCTTCCTACTTCCTTGTCGCCACTTAGTGGGTCGGTGGAATGGGTTGTACACGTTGTACACGTCCAATACTTATATAAGAGATGTAAAAGGGTTAGATGCACAACCCACCGTCAAAAAAAAAAAATCGATGCCAACGACGTGTTTACACGTCGCTGGCAGTCAACAGCTGGATTCTGAAAACGTGTTTACACGTCGTTGGCAGTGAACGTGTTAACCTGTATTTTATGCACACCTGGGGTTAAAAAAGGGTTAGGGTAGATGTATGGATGTAGTGAGCATAGCTCTGACCTAACCAAATCTAACTAACATCACTGTGAACGCAAAACAAAGAAAACTTCTGATATAATATGATTGTTTAATAAAGTGTATCACTCAATTATAGTCAATACAAAAATAAAGGCTTTTATAGAACGGAAAGCCAAGCTGCTTAGTCTGCAGATAAAACACAATGACAAAAGGCATAGTAGTTTAGACTCTTATTGTCATACTGATCTGTTCAAATTTTGCATTGGTTCCAGTTCTCAGTGAATTGTAGCCTGGGCCCAATGAATGGGGCAGGCATATATACAGTCCATGGGCAGGCACTATAAACCAATAAAACCATCTGTGTCATTTCACTTTTTACTGAAGAATGCTGCCACCAGATTAAATAAAAGGCACTATGTAATGTTGACTGACTGATGCTTTTTATGTAGCCTAATGTGCGTGACTGCTCCTTTGTTTTCATTATTGGCTCTGTCCCGCAGCTAACGCTAACTAGCGCGGTTAGCTTAACGTTAGCGAGTGGTTTTTTGGAGTTAAATACACAATCCCTGGATGTTTCATTTCGGGTAAAGGGGTTTCCATTAGTTTCTATAAGTTTACGCAAGCTCTGTGTATTAAGTGCTTTTGTGGGGCTGTTTGATTACAAGCCACAGACTGTAAATGTCACAGTTTGCCAAGCGGACGAGCCTGCAGGGTAGGCCCGCTACGACTGAGCTAATGCTAACGTTAACACTCGCTAACAAAGACAACAAACATATCCGCTGCATCATCGCCAGCTTTGGTTTAACGTAATGCCAGCTTAGAGGTTTCCCCTCCCCTGGGAACCTGTGTGGGACATGGATTGCAAATTACAGTAGCTTTCTGATCATTGTGAAACTGAAAAACAGCAACACACTACACACTGGCAGCAGCCATGTTTGCGTCGCAGCTGTGATGTCACGAATGTGCGACAACAAAAAGCTCCGCTTCCGAGGCAAAAAATAAACAGGATTATTATCGGATAATTTATCTGAAAAAGGCCATTATCGGAATAATAAATAATAACGCACAATGGCCATATCGGCCGATAATTTATCGGTCCGATAATTATCGTGCATCCCTAGCTCGGACTGAGTTTGGCAAAAAGGCCTTCCATTTGTCTGCCCCTCTGGCCTGGAATGAGCTTCAAGAAACACTGAATCTACAGGAGCTTCTCTCATTAGACAGTTTTAAAGTGATGTTAAAAGTCATGGAGGCAAATGAAATGCAGGTCTGTAAGTGTCATGATTAGAGTTGATTGAATCATGCCTATCAATGTGATATATGTTGTACTTTTTTCTTTTCTTTTAATCTTTGATTGTTAGTTCAGTTGCTTATATGCAAATGTTGTGGTGATATGTTATGTAACTGTATGTCTGTAACCCTGTGCTGCCTCTTTGCCAGGGGCCTGTACTACAAAGCAAGATTAGTGGTTTAGCGAGGTAACTTCAGGTTTAAACCTGGTTTGGCCGTACTACAAAGCAAGTTAACTTCTTACCGACATATATTTCCATAGCAACTTATGCTTCACACTTAACCTGGTCCGCAGCAGGTTAAGTTGCAAGGATAAGATTAGACCTTAAATACACTGCCCACGAACCAATCGAATCAGCAGTTTGGAAAAATGGCCAACCCCTTTCTGGGCGAGTTTCCCATCTAGGAAGGAGCACGAATTGTAATGTTGAATGAGTAATGTTAATCAATGTTAATGTTAATCAAGGACTAAAGCCTTGCACTTGTTGGCTATTTTAATTAAGCCCTACTTACCACTTTGGAATATGTTTTTATATATTCATTTTTGTGCTCTCAAGTAGCCTAGATACGTTGTTTGATCCCGCTGATCGATTGCAGCTGAATAGTGAGTGGAGAAATATCACTAAACCGGCATAAAAAGGTTACATAAACGTCTCCAAAGCGCACGGTGCCGTGTGCGCAACGGAGCTGAGACTGACGTTGGGTTGGAATTGAAATGGTCATAGCCTACATGCTGGAATAGCCTACTACATCTAAGCAATTTAATATGGGATCACCTGCACACAGGCGATCCCATATTAAGATGATTCATATCTAGGCGACTCCTGCATTTTGCAGCTGCAACTGTGTTGCTTTTGGCCTGTATGATGTGATTGAACTTCATATTTCCAGCATCATTATATGAAATATGGAGATATGCGACTCTGCTGACATTACAATAGCCATGTGACCACAAAATAGGCTAGTTTTTATCAATGAAAACTATGCCCGCATCGTCTCAATTCAGTTCAGCAGTTTTCTCTTTTATAGGCTATTAGGATATGATTATTTTATTCATTGAGCATGCGTTTCTAAATCTATGGTCTAAATAGGCTTACAGATTGTGGAAATTTATAGACTGAGATTACACATTTACATTTTTACACTCGCAAAAAGCTGCTGTAGGAAATAGAAATCGCTGATCAAAGTAAATCAAATGACTGATGTGAATACAAGCGTCAGATTTAGACAGTCTTTCAGCAGACTATCCAACGCGGATTTTCATTCTGACAGGCTACATTAAATATCCGCTAAAACTCTGATCACTGCGCTTTCATTGAACGAGGAAATGTGCCTGCCGTGTCAACTCAGCTGTTCATAATGTGATTGGCCACAAAATAGGCTATTTTTTATAAATGAAATCTATGCCCGCACGTACCGTGTCGATTCAGTTCAGAAGCATTTTTTTTATTGTATTATCATTCTTTTTTTTATTGATTAGCCTATAGGAATTATTCAATCAGTCATTGAGCCTAAATGGTCTATACGGATTTTGGACTGAGATAGATTACACATTGCTTCCACAAAAGACTGTAGATAGAGAGCTGTAGATAGCCTACGAAACCGCTCTTCAAATAAATTACTTGTGTGGATAAAAGTGGTCACTTTAGACAATCATTCGGGAACAGTAATAATATCCAACGCAGATTTTTATTTGCGGTTTCATAGAACGAGGAAATAGGCGTGTCTGGCGCTGTAGGAGTTGGAGCAGTCCATATTGCATTGTGATTGGCAGTTGTTAAAAACCACGCCTCTTTTGCGGGCACGAGCTCCAGTGCACGGGCATTTTCATGTGCACGCGCTGTCAGCTTGATTAGAAAAACCTGGTTCGAGTTAACGAGTGCCAATCGACGTTCGTAGTACAAGTTAACTACCGGTACTATCGAGCTGATCTGGTTTAGACAAACCAGATCAAGGGACAGATCCTAGATCTTCTAATACAACATTCGTAGTACAGGCCTCAGGTCTCTCTTGCAAAAGAGGTTTTTAATCTCAATGAGACTAACCTGGTTAAATAAAGGTAAACAAATAATAATAATAATAATAATAATAATAATAATAATAATAATAATAATAATAATAATGGCCTTTAAAAAAGTGACTGTGTCCTGCTTTCTCTCCCACATGCAACACACTTCTCTTTGGAACAGCTATAGTATGTGTTCCACACAAGGTGCTGATGATTACTGTTGTATGCATTTTAATCTGGGCTCATTTCACATTAAAAACAGCAACTTTATGCACTCATTATTTTATTTTTAAGTGCCCCCAAAATTTTGAAAATGCCCCCACTTTTTAGATTGTGGGGGGGGGGGGGGATTGCCCTTAAAATATTTTGGTAAATTCCTCCACTGATCCTTGAGTCCAAGTGGACGTTTGAGGCAAATTTGATGAAATTGGATAGATCAGATATCGCGTTAACCAACATCGGACATACATACGGACAACCCAAAACCATAACGCCTTTGGCCTGGCTATTGCCGGCGGAGGCATAAAAAAAACTGATCCCAGGAGTCAAATATAGAACCGCTTCACTTCCAGAGTCGACAAAGACAAACAGTCAACTGACCAAAACTGGTCGAAACCCCCGGAGGAAACGCTGCTACACAGCTTGGGTGTGGGAAGACACTAGCCTGGGAAGACACTAGCCTGGGAAGACACCAGCCTGGGTGAACCCACCCTTCAACGTAACATCACAGATTATGTCTGTAACGCAAGTTTCTATGTGACTGATAGTACATGGAGGTCACGTGGGTCTGGGTTTACCCAGGCTAGGAAGACACTGCTTACTGCTGTCCAATGTTTACATAATAGACATAGTATCAGTTTTGAAGACTAAATTCTGGCTCATAATGAAAGTAAAGTGCTAAGTCACCTCACTGTACTCACGTTTCTTTCCATTGATGTGGTCCAGGAAGTTGATGGAGTCTTTCACCACACAGTCACATACATTACAGTAGTATCTGAGAGACAGAGAGAGATAATGTGGCATTAGTCTATGAATATTAGAATACAAGTAGGACAAGACAATATTTCAAGTGTTGCCAACAAATTCCTCTGTTCTTATTTTTGTATTTATTACGTCTCCATCTCTGGTGCCAAGCACTCATTAAAGGGATAGTTATGATTTTTTGATGTGGGGTTGTATGAGGTACTTGCTGCCTTCCGCCATGACAGTTCTTTCACCAAACAAACATCAAACAAACCCACCACGTGGCATGCTCTGCCTGTGTCGCTAACTTTCTTTGTTGCTGGACAGAAGCCTATTGAGTTTTTCAAAGCACGGTAATCAAATAGACGGTACGTGACACTTTTCCATCAGCCTTAAAAACACCATCTGCAAATTTGATACCTACAGCAAATTTATGATAAATTTAACCTTAACTTCCCTGATTCTAATTTAAGACCTTTTAAGACTTTTTAAGGACCCGCGGGAACCCTGTATGGCTGTTCACTACTAAGATAAAATTAGATTGTACTTTATTGATCCCCTGGGGGGGAGGGGAGAAATTAAAGTGCCACATAAGCAACTGGTGGAACAATGCTGAAACGTAACACAAATAACATAGGAAAGATCTCTTTGCACCTGCCAAGAATCTGAAGCTGTGCAGATATGCTGACAGCTAAATATGAACCAATATCACAGTATGAAATGCTAATGCTGCTGCATGCTGTCTGTCTGTTGACACATAGAACATGGAGCAGGTAAAGCATGTGTACCCTCCCATCTCGGCCTGGGGCGTCGTCTTGGTGATGACGATGGTTTTCCCCAGTTTGGACTCCAGGTCCACCTTGTAGTCTCTGTGGCGCAGGAGCTCCCGCTTGACCGGAGGCACCGGTTTGCCTGTGAGACCAGGAAAATCACCATTAGCTGAGTTTAGTTACTTTGTGCAAACAGGCAAATGGTGGCTGTACAGCAAGAAGGTACCATGAACGATGATGAAACTGTGTATTAACAAAACACTCAAACATAAAAGAAAGGAATATCAACGAAAGACAAAGTTGTACAAATCATTTGTATGGGTGTTTTCTGACAGCCAATGTTGAAAAGTTGCCGTTAACTATATCACAAATCCAAATAGACTGGAATGTGAACCTGAACAGAGTTTAACACAGTGTTTTTAAAGCACATGCACACACTCCGCTTCGGATAACGACATGTAAAAAATAACTCAACACTGTTCAGGTTCCCAGCTCCTTACCATCTTTCTTCTCCCTCTCCTCATTGAGGCGTTTCTGAGCCATCTGTTCGTACTCATCTTTGTCCCACTTGCGACGGAAGTCATTTTTACTGGACTGGAGGACAAACAAGAGACATCAGCTCACTGGGAGAGACAGACAGGAAGATTACAGTAGAACCAATCCTGCGTTCCTTTATCCAAAATAACTGGGATGTGGAGGCTAAATGACGTCACATCCGTTTTGTTAGCATTCCATTTGCAGAAAACTTGAGCTGGGAAGTTCACTGTTCAGATCCAGTCGGTAGCCATTGTTAGCAATAACAATTGACAACATGGCATTTTGCGCATACAAACACTGCAGCCTCATGTCCACGCAGATAGAAGTTAGGCAGCTGATGTGTGTACAGCTGATTTAATGAGACACAAACAAGACAGAAGTGCTAATAAACAACATTTACTACGATTATACTACTGTAATCTTGTATTTTTGAGGTTGGGGCTGCTGAGGCTCCTACGAGTTTGGAATGGGAAATACCACCTCTGGTGACGTCCCAGCTACCTTTGAACCGTAAGATTACCAGTTCCCAGTTATAAAAGAATGCACAACAATTAACGTTACTGGATCAGAACATACTGGGGATGACGATCCAGACATAACCACACAAAAAAAATGATGGCTTGGAAAAACTGGGACACATTTCTCTCTTATTATAGATAATACAGTCCTGAAAAGAAGAAAAAATAATTATATTATTATGTAACGTTTACCTGCTACATGCTTGCACCTATAAGGTAGCCTCAACGCGAGACTCTTCAGTCATCTGAAGGAAGAATGACTGAAGAGTCTCGAGTTGAGGCTACTTATAAGGTTCAATTTTCAATTTGGAAGAAGAGATTAAACATGCATGTATTGTAACCCTACGTTAATGTCAATGTCACCAGAGTTCAGTCGGAAAGCTGTATTAACAACTTGTAAAGTTATTTTTCTCTGATATGCGGCAGACATTTAAAAGCTTCACGCTACAGTTTGAGAGTTCTTCGTTGTTAACGCTAGTTGTTAGCATGCTAGCCAACGTTACCCTGACCGGTTTAATAAGGTTCCCGGTCGTTGTAAAGGATTCTGTTTTGGCCGTTACACCTGTTCAAGAAGCTCTGCTAACTAGCAACACACAGTTGGTGCTGAACTGACTGCAGGTAAACATATCAGTCATTTTAAACAGACTAAATACACTGCATCAAACACTTACTCCACTGCCCGACGCCATCTTCTACTTCTTCTTCTTCTTCTATCAGATTTCCGGCAGTGTAAACAAAGAACTTTTATGGAAAGAAATGACAGCTCCATATTGCCCCATTGCAACATCAGCGCCCAGCAGCCTCCGCCATTTTTTATTTTTGGAAGCGTGACAGCGCCAAAAGAACCTCGCACAGGCTCGCAGTGGTCAGCTGCGGTAGCGCTGGCCCCTATAATCAGCCTCTCTAAACAGTAACTCAACGGGAGAACACTCTAAACTTTGGGGATTCACATCTTTTCCGGGCGTACTGCAAATCTTGATTGAAGTGGTGTAGTGCAGGGATGTAAAACAACAACCATATTGTGGAAACTAAGCAAAATTTTTCGTTTTCTTTGTTTAGTTTTTTCAAGATAAATACCTAATGAAAAGGACCCGAGGTTCAACTCCCGTTGAGTTACTGTTTAGAGAGGCTGATTATAGGGGCCAGCGCTACCGCAGCTGACCACTGCGAGGCGCATTCTGTTTCCAAAAATGGCTCGGGTGTCGTCTCTTTCCTTCCACGCTCTTTGGTGTAAACGATTGTGGACAGGACCAAAATCTTCTGATGTTTAATGGCGGTTGGCAAACAGCATTTTGTGCATTACCGCCACCTTCTGGATTGGCGGTTGGCAAACAGCATTTTATGCATTACCGCCACCTTCTGGATTTTAGCAGTAACAAAATATTCTCTTCAGTGTGAAAAACAAAACGACGTCCACCCAAAATACTCCAAAACATAATAGTGTCCATTCTGTCACCCAGACTCACTCGTCTGGGTGTTTAGGACAAGGTTAACCCAAACACTTCATATTATGCAAAAACTGCAAAACTGCTTTTGTGAGCAGGAAGTAGGCGGTCACTTTGCCTGTAAAGAAAACTTCAGTGTTGAGTTTGAGCCCCGCCCACAGGCCCTGCAGGCAGCAGCAGGCTCCGCCCCAATCAGCTGTGGCCAATTTAAAGCTGTCTTTAATGGCGTTTGTCTGACTCTGCACGGCGGCTCAGAGACTCAACCAGCATGACAACCAGCATGGAGACAGCTCACAGCCCGCTGCACGGAGCAAACAGGTCAGTAGAGAGGAGACATGGAGGAGTTAAGATCAACCCACTGAAGTCTGAGGGAGTTATGACAACATAATCATTTGCCACCAAAACCTCCTGAGTAGCTACTGCAACTGCTCCAGTCAAAAGTTTGGAACACCCCCTTTTTCTTTATTTTGTACTATTTTCCAAATTTTTTAAACATCAAAACTATGAAACAATACAAATGGAACTATGCAGCGACCAAAAAAATCAAACAAATAAAAAACTATCTTATATGTTAAATTCTTTACCTTGATGGAAGGGCTAAGGCTTTTGTGAAGAAATTCATACATAGGATCAACTTCACTATATTTGAAACTCATATCAAATTCAAGCAGAAGCCTTTTGATGCAAAATGGCTTTTAAGAGAATGCAAAACATCATTGACACCAAACTAGAAGCATATTGGACCTGAATGCTCCATGACAAAATGATTTTATGTAGGCTATATGTTTGGGGATTGCTCTCCATTATAATAGAGAGCCAAAGTGGAACTCACTTCCTGCTTCAGCACTGTAGCCGAGATTTTCATCCACATTTATTTTCCCATAGACATTTTGTAAAATGCTTATAAAAAAGAGTTTTACTGGTTCAAACCAAACGGTACAGATATATTTAGAAACAGGAGAGATGCATAACATTTCACTCGGACCAAAACGTTAAAAAAAATGCAGGTTTGAAGAAAAAGAAGAAAAAAATTTTTTTTTTTTTTTTTTGGTCCAGTGAAATGTTCTATGTGTTTGGTCTCTCCAGATTAGAGCGTTGGCTGAACCGTTTGGTTTGAACCAGTAAAACTATTTTTATAAGCATTTTATGAAATGTCTATGGGAAAATAAATGGTGGATGAAAATCTCTGGTACAGTGCTGAAGCAGGAAGTGACGTTCACTTTGCCTCTCTTATTGGCTATAATGTGTGTCCAGTTGAGAGCAGCCACAGTAAACTCCTCCAGCTGCTGTCTGTAAATTTCAACTCAACTGTTTTATTTATCAGACAGACCTGTAAACACACCTGTCTTTATTTTAGTCTACTAGTCTCTATTGTACTGCCAAATGATCACACATGGCAGGTAGGCTAAGTATCTGGTTGGCAAAATAACAATGCTCATACAGACTAGATCCTCCTATACAAAATAGTCTGAACCCAAATAGATGTACACATAATGATCAAATATAAACATTTATTGGTTGCAGATTTTATGCTTTTCCCTGTTTCATCTCATTAGAAACCCCAAATGTAGCCTATGTCTGCTGGTCAGAGGAAGAAATCTGAAGAATCACTTTGGCCTCTGCTGACTGGTGTTGACCATTAGTTTTTATCAGAGGTGCCCAATTTCTTTCCTATGAAGGGCCAGAAATTAATCTGATGGAGGGCCGTGGGCCAAAAATAAATGTTGATGGGCCTATGTGAAATGACATCACATTAAAATGTATTATATTTTATAGACAATTTCCATTGTAAATATGAAATACATTTTCAAAATAATAAAACAGAAGTTTTACTTAACAAAAATTATTAGTTAGATTTAGTTGATTGGGGAAAAAAAGCTTAAACATTTTCAAAGGGAAATACACCTTTCTGACAAAGTGCATGCAACTCAAGGTGTGTAGCCCTACCCATAGAACCCATTCTCATTCAAATATCTTGAGGTGAGGTCGAGGGACCCCTTTGAAAATGGCCATGCCATTTTTCTCCCTAGAAAAAAATGTAGCCTAACTTTGGAGTGTTATTTAGGCCCCTTCACGACATGCAAGGTTGACATGGTTGATACCAATCACTCCGCCACAGCCTCTGAAAGACCGTAATATATTAGCAGCGATTTTGTGTGTGTGGGTGAAATACATGGTGAGCCAAAACAAACGGGGCAGGCCAAACTTGGGCCACAGGCCCCAAATTGGTCAGCCATGGTCTTTATTCTTGTAGTATTTATAATTGAAAAAAGAATCATTACTTGCAATCCTGATGTTGAGATGGCATTAAAAATGAAAGTGTATGAAGCGGCGGTGTGCTAATGGTGTGTGTCTGTGCAGCTTCTGATTCAGCCCGCGCTCGTGTGTGTGTGTGTGTGTGTGTGTGTGTGCGCTAACGGTGTGTGTCTGTGCAGCTTCTGTTTCAGCCCGCGCTTGTGTGTGTGTGTGTGTGCGCTAACGGTGTGTGTCTGTGCAGCTTCTGTTTCAGCCCGCGCTCGTGTGTGTGTGTGTGTGTGCGCTAACGGTGTGTGTCTGTGCAGCTTCTGTTTCAGCCCGCGCTCGTGTGTGTGTGTGTGTGCTAACGGTGTGTGTCTGTGCAGCTTCTGTTTCAGCCCGCGCTCGTGTGTGTATGTGTGTGTGCTAACGGTGTGTGTCTGTGCAGCTTCTGTTTCAGCCCGCGCTTGTGTGTGTGTGTGTGTGTGTGTGTGTGCTCACCGGTGTGTGTCTGTGCAGCTTCTGTTTCAGCCCGCGCTTGTGTGTGTGTGTGTGTGTGTGTGCTAACGGTGTGTGTCTGTGCAGCTTCTGTTTCAGCCCACGCTCGTGTGTGTGTGTGTGCTCACCGGTGTGTGTCTGTGCAGCTTCTGTTTCAGCCCGCGCTCGTGTGTGTGTGCTAACGGTGTGTGTCTGTGCAGCTTCTGTTTCAGCCCGTGCTCGTGTGTGTGCTAACGGTGTGTGTCTGTGCAGCTTCTGTTTCAGCCCGCGCTCGTGTGTGTGTGCTCGGGGCTGGTCTGCGGCAGTGTGGCATGGCCTCCCGGACCGTCCGGTGCCCGGCTCGAGTGGCTGCTACAGCCCTGAGCCGTGGCTGCTGCCTGGGTGCAGCTCTGTCTACGACAGCCTGGTCAGGTACCATGCTACGGCTACACACACACACACACACACACACACACACACACACACACACACACACACACACACACACACAGTGCTACCTGGGTGCAGCTCGGCCTACAACAGCCTGGTCAGGTACCATGAATGAATTTTCTTTGACTGAATGTTAAAATACATAATGAATAGAAGCCCTTAGGCCACAACCATACACACATACAATTGTAGAGGAATTTTCACAGACTGATATATATCCACCTACAATACAGATAGTCTGTTATCTCTCTACCTACAATACAGATAGTCTGTTATCTCTCTACCTACAATACAGATAGTCTGTTATCTCTCTACCTACAATACAGACAGTCTGTTATCTCTCTACCTACAATACAGATAGTCTGTTATCTCTCCACCTACAATACAGATAGTCTGTTATCGCTGCACCTACAATACAGATAATCTGTTATCTCTCTACCTACAATACAGACAGTCTGTTATCTCTCTACCTACAATACAGATAGTCTGTTATCTCTCTACCTACAATACAGATAGTCTGTTATCTCTCTACCTGCAATACAGACAGTCTGTTATCTCTCTACCTACAATACAGATAGTCTGTTATCTCTCTACCTACAATACAGATAGTCTGTTATCTCTCTACCTACAATACAGATAGTCTGTTATCTCTCTACCTACAATACAGACAGTCTGTTATCTCTCTACCTACAATACAGACAGTCTGTTATCTCTCTACCTACAATACAGACAGTCTGTTGTCTCTCTACCTACAATACAGACAGTCTGTTATCTCTCCACCTACAATACAGATAGTCTGTTATCTCTCTACCTACAATACAGACAGTCTGTTATCTCTCTATCTACAATACAGATAGTCTGTTATCTCTCTACCTACAATACAGATATGGTATTTTGTAAAAAATATTATCAGTTTTGGGTCTGATGCTAAATCTAATCAGATGGCGGTCCATGGCCCAAATGTGGACTAAATTAGGGGTCCTTGATATGAAAAGGTTGAGAATCATTGAGGGAATCATGCAACAAACGCACTTAATCTACATTAGGAAGGGGGACCTGACTGAGTGCACTGCCCTGTTTTCGTGCAATTCGGCATAGCGCCACCTACTAGCAAAAAAAAAGGTTTATCTCAAGAACCGTTTGTCCGATCGACTTCAAATTTGGGGAGTGCCTTGATGGGAACTCGACAAGAGTATTTCGTGCAATTCGGCACAGCGCCACCTACTGGCCACACAAAGTGGTTTATCTTGAGAACCGTTTGTCCGATCGACTTCAAACCTGGGGAGTGCGCTTAGGGGGACTCAAGGGAGTGCAGGGAGCTGAATTCCGTGCACTTTGGCATAGCGCCACCTACTGGCAACACAAAAAGCACTTTAACTCGATAGCCGTTCATCTGATCGACTTCAAACTTAGGGAATGCGCTGCTGAGAACCTGACATAGAGCAGTGCTGAATTTTGTGCAATTGGGCACACACACCACTACTACTGGCAACACAAAAAACAGTTTATCTCGAAACATTTGTCCGATTGACTTCAAACTTGGGGAGTGCGCTGCTCAGACCCCGATTGTGGTGCCGCATTTCATGCATTCACATATCTCCAGGACTGTCTGTCTGATCGACTTCTGTATGTCTGTCCTTTGCATATCTCGAGAACCCATTTGCCAGATCGACTTCAAACTTGGGGAGTGTGCTTAGGGAGACATGAGTGGGGGGGGGGGGGGTTGCTCCGGGTGGTGATACGTTTTTCAGTTAATTATAGGTGCCTCACTGAATTTGATGCCCTGGCGTTTGGCACATCCGTGCGTAATGACCTATCCTAAAGGACTTCCCCTGCACTGCGCTGCGCAGCGCGGAGAATACTGGTGCGCTAAGTGCAGTGGGGTATTTTTGTGCTAAGAGCTGCTTTTAGGTGCTCTTAAAACTGCGTGCACGCAAAGAATTTGCATGCTCACGATAGCAGAAAGCAAGCATTTTGCGGGGTCACGCCTGTTTTTTGCCATGGGGCACGCCTACCCCATGCACGCCCAGTATCATTATAACAGGCGTAGCGGTAATAATGCGGCAGGGAGAATACCAAATACGCTTGTGCACGCCCCCAATTTGCATTGTTGTCTTTTCTATCGTCTATTTGAATCTAAACGGGTGAAATATTGAAACCCCGCCTCCTTACAGTTGTTATGAAGGGTGAAATTAGCTATATAGGCCAAAACCATGTTTTGGACCAGGCTGTAAAGATGCTTCATCCTGTTACAAAGTGGAGCATTTTAACATGCGGGTGAACGGGGAATGATTTGCTTTTGCGTCCAGCCTCAAGTAAGTAACCATTCAAAGAACTACAGCTTTCAGTATCAGTTCCACGGCTTCCTCTTCCAAAGCCCACTGACAGTTGCAGTTTATTTCTCCATCTCATCATCAAAGTAAGTCTCAAAGCACTGTAGAGAACGAGCCTAACTAGATCTAAACTGATCATACAACAGAATGATACAGGACAGCAGATTTGAGCCAGACACAACAGTCTAGCAGTCTAGCTGCTGTAAGATGTCTGAGCATCGTGTCTCTGTTTCTGAGTTCCACTCACTCTTTGTTGCAGTAACGCCTCTCCCACTCTGTCCATGCCCACTCTGACCGGGCTGCGTGGAGACAGGGGAGCATCGAACAAGCCGCGCAGGTAGGAAACTGTCATCTGCACGTCACCTGCACGTCACCTGCATGTCACCTGCATGTCACCTGCACAGAGGAGGGGACTCGGTCACAGTTTTAATTTCTGGTGACTTGACTTGATGCATGAAGACTTTGAGACTTTAACTTGTACTTTGAGGACTGTCATCAAAGTCTTGATGAGAGATCTTGCGTTTGTGTAAATGACTTGGATTGAAAGTGATGAGATTTGTTCCAGCAGACGACTGAATCTGTTTGTTTTCTGAATTTGTTTGGAATGTTTGAATTTATTGAAGTTGAAACTGATGTTAGAAATCTAACTTGTGATGCTCCTACCAAGTTTGTATCCTATTAACACCGTATTGCATTGAGGTGTTAAATTGATATTGGACTCTTGATTTGTTCTGACTTGACTTGCTGGTTTACATCTAGACTAAAGTCTTGAAATTAATGACATGGACTTGACATGCCTAATCTACATTTAGACTTGTGATGAGACTTGGGACTTGAACAAAGTTGATCCAGCATGTCACCTGGGAAGGTTTCGATATCCCTATTTGTTCAGGATTTCTGAAGGAAATTAACAAACCAAATGTCAAAATTTTCCATGAGTCTACAGTCAGATGGCTGCAGTTAGATCCTGTGATTACGTTGTGCATTAATCTGGACGTTCAGAAGTTACAATGTTAGTGTGTATGTGATCAGGTCGTCCATCCTGGAGCGCTGCATCCTCAAAGTATCCACCAGCAATGTGGCTACAGGGACAGAAGATCTGGATGGCTTCAGAAGGTGACTACTATCTGTTAACTGAATGTACAATTTTGGAAGGAGAGAAAAAAAGTATTTATCATAAGGACCATGTTCAGATGCTCCTCTGCACACCACTGTGGTAAAGACTGTTATTCTGTTAGTGTTTTCAAATGTACGTTGGAGACGCTCCTGTCCTGTGGTTGGAGGACTTGTTGATATGCAACATAAATTTGATTCACAAATGTTGAGATTCATTGTATCCGTGGTTTGCAGAAACTCTACTCTGGTGACTGGATTGAACCAGTCTGCCTGTCCTCTGACCTCTCCAACAGCTGTTTTCTCCACAAACACTTTCTCTCTGACCTCCCCCTCTCCCTCTGCTCTCCCTCTCCTCTCCTCTGCTTCTCTCTGCTCTGCTTCTCTCTGCTCTCCCTCTCCTCTGCTCTCCCTCCTCTCTCCTCTGCTCTCCCTCTCCTCTGCTCTCCTCTGCTTCTCTCTGCTCTCCTCTCTCTGCTCTGCTTCTCTCTGCTCTGCTTCTCTCTGCTCTCCCTCCTCTCTCTGCTCTCCCTCCTCTCTCCTCTGCTCTCCCTCTGCTCTCCCTCTCCTCTGCTCTCCCTCCTCTGCTCTCCCTCCTCTCTCCTCTGCTCTCCCTCTGCTCTCCCTCTCCTCTGCTCTCCCTCCTCTCCTCTGCTCTCCCTCCTCTCCTCTGCTCTCCCTCCTCTCTCCTCTGCTCTCCCTCTGCTCTCCCTCTCCTCTGCTCTCCCTCCTCTCCTCTGCTCTCCCTCCTCTCCTCTGCTCTCCCTCTCCTCTCCTCTGCTCTCCCTCCTCTCATCTGCTCTCCCTCTCCTCTGCTCTTCTCCTCCCCTCTCACTCTCTCTCACACTCATTTATATAGCGCCAAATCATTATCTCAAGATGCTTTACAAATGGAGCAGATAGAAGACCAGGCTCTTTATTTTAGACCCAACAATTGAAATAATTCTCACATGCACTCCTCTCCTGTCAGACCTCAGCTGGGTCGGTGTTACCCTCGCCTCCTGGACCCGGCCAACACGGAGACCAACGCTGCGGTCCTGAAGAGACGGCAGAAACAGATCCAGTACGGCAAGAACACCAGCGGCTACCAGAACTACGTGCAGCAAGTCCCAAAGTGAGCCCACCACCGGCTGGCTGAGCTGCCGATTGGTCAAGATGTGTGGAAAGTACTCAAACTCAAAGAAATACTGACAGGATTTCTGGGTATTGAAGTCCTTAAAACGCAGATACTTGTTGCGGCCTTTTGGGGGGCCGCCCAACATGCAAAATTGCCTTGTGCACCTTTTTTAAAGGTCCTTTAGACCCTTTTACGGTGGACGTCACAGGGTTAGTTGCGCACGCATCGCGGTATCCAAAACTCCGCGGAACTCAAGCCGAAACAAGAGAGATCCTCGGAATACAGGAAAAAGACGTCTTGCGGTACGTGCACATCATGAAACGCTCGGCGGCATGCCTCCTGTGAAAGCCGCTTTGACGCTGCATCTTGATAGGCTGTCTTGCTCTATTTCCGTGTCTGATTGGTCCATTTCAACCTCGCGCCCCCTGCCGCTGGAACCGCCCAGCGCCTCTAGTCTGCGACAGCGAAACACTGGGCGGTTCCAGCGGCAGGGGGCGCGAGGTTGAAATGGACCAATCAGACACGGAAATAGAGCAAGACAGCCTATCAAGATGCAGCGTCAAAGCGGCTTTCACAGGAGGCATGCCGCCGAGCGTTTCATGATGTGCACGTACCGTTAGGGGACATTCAGACCATAAGCGTTTTTGGAGCTGCCAGCGTCTTTCTGCAATTCATTCTCTATGTAAGGACACGCTAAACGTGCTCCTCTTTTAATGAACGCACCTGGCGTTTCAGCGCTGGTGGCGTCTGTTGTTTTTGGAGGAGCGCTGTGGGCGTTTTTAAGCTGAAAAAAGTTGAACATTAGAGGAAAAGCGCGCTGCTCGTCTTTTCCACTCCTCTTACCTTCTCTCCTCCCGAGGTATTCTCGACCTCCGCTGCTGCCAGAATTGGCAATAATCTGGCTTTTATGTTGACAGTGAACAACATCAAACAGACAAAACCAGCTGGCTACCATCCGTGTGGTCGTTGTGCTGCTATCTGTAGGCCTACTGCACGCGACTACAGGGGGAAACAAAACTGAGTACAAAAAAAACGCTCCGTGCACTGTGTTTTGTGCACAATGGAAGCGCTCTCGACATGATTTTCATAGCGTTCTGACTGAAAAAAAAGCCCTTTTGGTGTGATTGTCCCCTTATGCCGTATGCGTATAGATGCTGGACATTCCCACTAGGAATATGATGATGTGCGGCACTGCAACTTTGGCGATGTTTGGATCCTAGACCAATCCTGACAGTGAGTACGGGTCAAGAAACCTCACTCCATTGAAAGAGTTATCTTATTTGTGTAAGGTAACCTGTCTGTTGCTGGCAAAGCTTTAAAATACGTGGAGGAGGCGTCAGGATCTTCCATATTTCTAAGACGGCTGAACCGCTAGTTGTAACTTTTTGCAGCGAGTTCGACACGAAATATGTCATCCCGGTTTACAAACGGTAAAAGGGTCAAACAGGAGTCCCCTTGCCTCTGAACATGAATGAGTTGGAGCTAATCGATTGTAGGTCTAGATGACATTTCGGCTAATAATAATAATAATAAATGGCTGCATTTTTTCAGCTAATAATAATAAATAGCTGCATATCAGACGGCGGGATGTCCGCTCTACAGCGGAAACCCCGAAACATCGGCCGACTGTCCCAGACTCTTACTAGACTGATAGACTCTGGGTTCCCAGATTGGGACTTCCCTAACTTTCTGGCGTCACAAAGTTTCACTCAATATCATATCTGTGAGAAATAATAGACTAACATTAATAACAAACTTAATATTAATGAGCCTTAATGACGCCGACCGAAACTGGATAATGCTGGAAATGTTTTTTGTTACATGACATCAACAGCTTTCAGACTTTTCAGACTTCAAAACACAAAATAAAACGGGGCAGAATAATACAAGTATAATTGAAAGAGATATGCAACCCTAAGAAATCAGAGCGTTCGCTCAGACGTTCATGATGTCAGTTTTTCAAAAAAGGATGGGGAGTTTTCAGGCTTTCGAATCCGCCCACTCCACATTTGGATAGGATGAGCTTTTGTGGGGCAGGCAAATTTCAGAACCAATGGCAGAGCTCTGTGCATTTCCTGCTCGTGCATGTGTAGTTTAATTTAAAGCCAGCTAGCTCTGTGAACAGATCTGTTGCTCCTGTTTCTGCCCATCCACCACCCCCTCCCTTCTCCTGTCCAAACCTCGCGTCACCAGGCTCGCTCAGTCCAAACACCAGCATTGTTTGTTTATTTCCCAGAAAGCTTTGAGGCAGCATAACTTTTGACAAGAAAACCATAAAATCTGGCTAAAAAGTTAGATAGAAATAATATTTATTTTTAACACAAAATGCAATTCTGGAATATTTGAATATTGGACTAAATTAAAACCCTAAGAGAAACGCACATACAACGATGGGGTGTATATATATACCCCTTGCAAATACAACGTGATATAGTGAAATGGGTAGTTTGACCGTAACATGGTTGCACTGTGATATCCACTCCAACATGACTTGCTTACTTGACGCCACTTTTTCAATAAAAACACATTTATGCAATGACTTTACATAATGTATATTTATGTCGCATCATTTAGCCTGTGATGTGCAGGAGCAGCAGGTAAAAGTTAGTTAAACTAAGCCTGCCCTGAATGAGCCTTGTTCATTATTGTGAAAGTTAGCGTTAACGTTAGCAACAACAACATGTGTAAAGATCATGGAAGTGGATGGTATCAGGAATGTCACCGATAGTTACTGGTGAGCTTACAACCTTTATCTGAAGGTAGTAGAAGTATATGGATGCATCGGGACCACTGGGGGAGTGAGCCAACACCAGTCAAAGCTGTCGGGGTCTGTGTTATTCAGTGTAGCTCGATGCTAAATTAGCCTCAAGCATATTAGCCTGGCTAACATGCTAGCATGATGCAAGCAGACAGGAGTCGGCTAATTAGCATTGGCCGAAGTTTTGCAATGAAAGCTAGAGCAGTTTCTTGAAATGCATTCTAACCAGCCAGTCTAACTGTAAAAATGAGTAATTCCTCATCGCTTCTCACATACCTATGCAAACAGACGAACATTTATTTATTTATTTATTTTACAAACAAACACAACCTAGGCTATCTGATGTAGGCCTACTCTAAAACTAAACCTAAACTACTAAATGCTACACTTTACACTACAGTATGCACGCTAATCAAAACGCTCCACAAATCTCTCTCTATTCAACAATTCTCCACACTCCATAGTCCCAGCGTGGTGTGCAGCCACTTTTATAAACTTTGGCTGGGAGGGGCCTAGGCACGAGAGATGGGCGGGCTGGGTTTGGTGATCACTGAACAAGCTAGGTCACTGATCAAGAGCTCTGCCAATAGAAAGAGAGGGAAATGTGAGTCTACAGCTGGCCTTTTTGCCTTTTTGGATTGTATGGAACTGCATAGGTATGTGGGAAGAGATGAGGAATTACTCGGATCTTGCGACATGGGCGCATTGTGCACCATGCAGGACAATAGAAGCGTATGCAGTCACACTTGTGCAGTATATTGTGTGTGTGTGTGTGTATATATATATATATATATATATATATATATTGGTGTACAAACCTCCTCTCCCTCCTCAGGCACCACAGGGACCCTAAGCTGCACCCCTCCACTCCCAACAAGTATAAGAAGTACTCTCGGCGCTCATGGGACATGCAGGTGCGTCTGTGGAGGAGAGCGCTGCATCTCTGGGACCCACCGGCCGACGCCCCGCCAGAGCCCGCCGACACACAGGACCCCGTGGACCAACTGTACGTGGCAGCGTGTGTTCGGGTTTGGAGCGTTGCACTGTTTACTATCAGATGTTTTCAATGTTGTTGATGTAGGAATTGATTATTCTGTTGAAAAGGTCTTCCGAGTCCTCTGGCTCCCAGTGGGGTGGAGAAAGCTAGTTTGAATTTGAACAAATCTGTAGTTTTATTGGTTGGAATTTTTATGTATGCCCCTTTTGTGCAGTATGTCACCATATTAAAGACACTATATTTTCCAGAAAGGTTTATGGGGACTGTGATTTGGTCTCCATCTTAGTCCCTCAGAATCACTACAGTGTTTGTGCACTATGTGTTGATCTTGGAGCAGAATGTTTGTCGTCCTGATAAAAAAAGATGAATAAACCAATCAAGAGAAATGAGTAGCCTATGTAACCCTAACCCTATGTAACCCTAACCCTATGTATGGGTCCTTGGGTTTGTTAGGCAGAGTCAGCTGGCCAAGATGACCTCTGAGCTGTGTGAGGATGGAGGGGACAAGGAGAAACATCAGAGAGAGAAGGAGGCTCCAGCAGTCTCTAAGGCCTCCTCTGTGTGTCTGGACCCGGCTGCAGCCTGGGACCTGCCCCCCCTCTCCCCGGTACGTCTCACACCAGTGTTGTAGTACTCAAGTCCGGACTCTGAGCCGTTTTGCAAGTCGGACTGTAAGCTCGGGGTCCTTCTCCTCATTTGAACTGCAGCTGACTAAAGTCGGCCGTTTAAACCCATTTTATTGTATTTTAATTTGCCGCCCCCCTGGTTTTAAGTTATTTTATGTCTGAATTTACAGACTTTTTATCTTCTATTATTAGGCTGGACAGAGTTCTTATGGTGGGTGATTTTAATCATGTCGACGACAATGCATGCAGTTTTGCTACTAATTTCCTTAATGTCAGTCTTTTAATTTTATTCAACATGTGTCTGGTCCCACGCACACCAAGGGGAATACTTTGGACCTGGTGTTCACTCTTGGTCTAAATTTGGACTCCATTTGCTCTGAGGAGCTCCATGTTTTTGACACACAAATGTGTGCTTTTCACCCTCATCTAAATTTGATTATACACCTGGTAAAAAGGCTAAATCCTCACGCATCCTAAACAGCCTCTCAGATGAGAAATTCTCTGCTGCTTTTAATCCCAGCACAGTGCACAGTCCCTGGTCCTTGATTTTAATACACATTGCTCCTCCATTTTGGATGTATAGTGGCTCCCTGTAAAACCAGACTTGTACCCTCTGTCAATCCCCCCTGGTTAAACGACAATATTCACCGTTTCAGAAGTAAATATCGGCAGGTGGAGCGTTTGTTGAAATCGTCTAAGCTTCTTCTAATTGATTTTAATAAAATGGTTAAGGAGGCGAGGCCTTCTTATTTTGCAAATCTTATTTCCTCTAGTAAAAGAAACCCTAAAGTCCTGTTATAAATAACATCGTCTCCCCGGCACCCCGTGTTCTCAAATAAGGACTATAGCAACTTTTTATCCTTCTTTGTGGATAAAGTCAGATGTCAGGGCTAGCATTATCCCCTCTTCCACGCCCCTTCCTGTCTGTCCACCTCGGCCGTCAATTCTGAACCATTTCTCCCCCATTTCCCTCCAAGACCTCACTGAGTTGGTGGCCAATATGAAATCCTCTTGTAGTCCCTTACTCCCTTAGACGTCTTACCCACGCCCCTGTTAATTCAGGTTGGTTACTGTGGATCACTGCATTTTAATTGATGGGCTTCAGCAGTGGGTGGGTGTCTCCGGGAGGCCTTGGCTTGGTTCACCTCCTATCTTATGAATAGGAGTTTCTGTGTCCATTGGGCCATGTATGTCTGCCTCTGCTGTTTTGTCCTGCAGGGTGCCTCAGGGTTCTGTTTTGGGCCCTATTTTATTCTGTGTGTATGCTTCCCCTAGGGTTGATTATTAAACAATTTGAAGGCATCTCCTATCACTGCTATGCCGACAAGTTTCAGTTGCACCCATCTTTCAAGTCAGATAAAACTGATAATCTCTCTGTCTTATATAACTGTCTGCTATTAATGACTGGATGGCCAGTAATTTTCTCCAGTTGAACCCCGACAAGACTGAGGTACTCATTATTGCTCCTGATAGTATTGTCCCCAAGGTTGCTCAGTCCATGGGGTCTCTCTCCTCCACTGTGCAGTCAAACCTGAGGAATCTTGGTGTGGTCTTTGATCAAGCTATGAACTTCGATCAACACATTGTCTTTGGCCAGCCCCGTACTTCATTCTTTCATCTAAGAAACATTTCCAAACTCCGCTCTGTTGTGTCTCAAACCGAGCTGGAAATGATTGTTCACGCCTTTGTATCGTCTCGCCTAGATTATTGGAACTCCCTTTTCACATGTCTCAGTAAGTCATCCCTGGACCGTTTACAAATGGTCCAGACTGCTGCTGCGAGGCTGTTGTCCAGGTCCAGCAGGAGGTGTCACATCACTCCTATCCTAGCACACTTACATTGGCGCCCCATAAATTCTAGGATCCAATTTAAAGTTCTCGTTTTTAGTGTTCATATACATCCTAGGATGCTTCTCCTTCAGTCATTACGCCTTGGCCAGGAGGTCATGTCATCAGATGGTTACCACCAGTCATGAAGTGTTTCAACCCTTAACCATAACACTCTCCTGATGGCGGGTCAGCAGTGATGGCCAAGTCACTGCTCATTACTCTTTACATATAGAGCCCTGCATGGTCAGGCACCTGCCTACATTAGTGACCTGCTTCATCCCTATACCACCAGCAGGTCACTTAGATCTTCTGACCAGGGCCTTCTAGCTGTTCCCCGCTCTAGGCTTAAAACTAAACGTGACAGAGCTTTTCAATCTGTAGCTCCCAAGTTATGGAATGCCCTTCCTCTGTTCATACGATCTGCTGCATCTATTGACATTTTTAAAAAGCAGCTAAAGACTCACCTGTTTAGTCTGGCTTTTGTTTAACCTCCTGTGTATCATTGTTTTATTTGTGTCTTTATGTGCATTAATTAATTCTTGTACCTGTTTTTAACTTTTGATCTTGTGAAGCACTTGGTGATTGTGGTCACTAAAGGTGCTATATAAATACACTTTACTTACAGTCCTGAACTCATTTTCATGATGCGACTTGGACTTGAGAAGTAATGACTTGGAATGACTTGGAATGACTTGGAAGTCCAAGTCATTAATGCATCGAGCATTAATGCATTCTGACTCTGAAGTTGAAGATGAGGACTCGGACTTAATTGATGAAGTTGTTTTTGTTTTGTTTTAGTTTTTGTAAGAAAAATAATAGGCCCTAATATTTTGGCATAAGATATTGATATAGATTAATTGATTGATTCTGTGACAATTTTGTCCAAGGCCATGCACGGGTGTTCCACCTACATGCGGATTCATGCTCAGGTTCAGTACCTCGGGACTGAGGTAATGTGGACTCGACATGGACTCAGACTCTTCTTTGGTGACGCGTCTCTGACTCGGAACACTGGGGACTGGAAACTTGACTCTGATTCGAGATAGTGACTTGACCAAAACACTCTTGACACACAACCTGTTACAGGGCTTTAAACCTGCAAGAAGTTATCTCAGACCTTATAACCAGGCCTGAATCTAATGTGTGACATGAGATTGCATTGAGACATAATGATAGGAACCAGTATCCAGCTTTGTTGCTCGTTCAACTCTTTTCTAAAGCTTGACATGTAACTTTCAGCAGGAGAAATATCTGTCAAAGTGAGACTTCTCTGTGGGTTTGGTTAGCTTAGCCAGTCTTTGCGGAGTGTCCCACACCTAGTCTGTCCCACACCTAGTCTGCCTTGTTTCTGGAGTGTCCCACACCTAGTCTGCCTTGTTTCTGGAGTGTCCCACACCTAGTCTGCCTTGTTTCTGGCCAATTCCTTCATTTTAAGAGAGTAGGATTAGACATTTGTAAGCCAGGGCTTAAAATTCACTTTGCAAACTAGGAGGGGATTCCCCCCTTATGTTCTTCAGATGGGGGCGATTTATAGATTTTGGGGGGGATCTATAGACTTTGGGGGGGGTTTTTTCAGGCAATACTACAACAACAACTTCTGCAGACTAAGCCGTAGGCTTTTGGTTGTATGAAAGCCTTTATTTTTTGTCTTGAGTGATACACTCAACTAAAACTAAACTAAACTAAAACACTAACCATGTTATATCAGAAGTGTTCTTTGTTTTGTGTTCACAATAGTGATGTCAGTTAGATTTGGTTAGGTTAGATCTATGGAATATTAAATCATCCATCTTTGCTCACTACATCTGCCTTTCTTACTGTCATTACTGGCAACTAAACCTGTTCGAATTTTTTGCATTGGGGAGAGTTCTATAAACCATCTGTGTCGTTTGTTTCACTTTTTATTGAAAATGCTTCCACCAGATTTTCACGGCTATATTTGATTTTGGAGAAGGATTGAGTCAACATGGTTCTCGTTTCCAGGTCGTCAAATACTGACACTTTGGTTTGGTCTGGTCCAGCACACCAACCCAAATCGTCAGTCTTTGACGACCTGGGAATGAGAACCTTGTTGACTCAGCTTTCTCCAAAATCATAGTTTAGTACCGTAAATTCCGGACTATAAGCCGCGGCTTATTCCCCGTTTTTTGGCCCCTGCGGCTTATATAACGGTGCGGCTTATCTATGGATTTTTTCAGAAAAAAAAAAAAAACGGAATTCTCTCTTCTTTAGCACTCTTTCTAACTATAAATCCACTTCTGTTTTAATTTCCTCTCTTGCCCTCTTTTCACCACACCGCGGACACTGTGTGCACTGTAAAAAAAAACACAGGTGGTGTTGTGTTATGTTGTTTTGTTGAAATGTTAATAAATGGGAGCTTCCTCAAACAGCCATCTCTTTCCCGACAATCCCCTCTGTGCACGAACCCTTACATATGGTAATTAAACATTAAAACACAATTAAAAAAAAAAAAAAAAAAAAAAAAAAAAAAATTAAAACACCCGCGGCTTATAGTCCGGTGCGGCTTATATATGTAACAAACAGGCAATTTTGCTGCTGCGGCTTATACTCCGGTGCGGCTTATAGTACGGAAATTACGGTACTTTAATGTGTCTGTCTTGGTGGACGGACATGAATCACACTGATGAGACAATGTGGCCCCTATTCTCCCACAGGCCTTCGGCGCTAAAACGGGCCTTCGGCGCTAAAAAACGCGCCTGTCTCGGGAAGATATCAACAGGGCTTTAGGCTGGCAAATGCGCTTTACGCTGAATGGGCGTGGCGCACTCCCTGAATGGGCGAGAATGGGCGTTTCGGCGTTAAATATCGGCCTAATGATATCTTCCCACCTGGCGTAAATTTAGCGCTTTGCGCTTTTGAAAACCAGGCCTATTCAGTGCGCTGGTTGTGTGGAGCGTTCCTCTGGCTCTCCTCTGTCACCCTTCTCTGTGTCACTCCCTCTCTCTTGCTCATATCAGTCTGACAGGCACAATACGACTCTCTCTCTCTGACTCCCTCGCTAAGACAGACAAAACACATAGCAGCACCCAGCTTCCCATAGGAAAAAGAAGTTGTAAGTTCACTGCCTGGCATGTCCCAGCATGCATTGTGCTGCTCCATTTAGCTACTAAATAGCAACCAAATGAGCCGAAATAGATATAAAAGGTAGTTCTAAATAATGTGTAATGGTAACACAACCTGCAATTGTAGAACATTTCAATATTGGACCAAATAAAACATCGAAATGAAAACACCACCCTATGTGAAACATATATGTCCTCCTGGGCCTATATATATTCCTTGTCGATTTAACATGATTTAGATAAGTGACAGCGGAACGCGCTTCTACTGGCATCTGCTATACTGTGATGTCTGCTCCAATAACTTGGCCCTACTTCACATTTAGTTTTACAATAAAAACACATTTATGCAATGACTTTACATAATGTAGGGTATATTTATGTGCATCATTCTACCTGCAGCAGGGGAGAGAAAACGATATCTTTCTGGACAAACTTTCACCAATATAAAATTTATCTCATCATATAGGGATAGGCTATATTTTTCTAGCTGATGCATTTAGAACATTCTTTTCACTTTGATCTTGCTATAGTGTAGGGTATTTACATGCTTGCAGTATTTAAACTGCAGTTAGATTGGTTTGAGAAGCATAATAATATGGAATAATAGCCTATATATGGAGACAGACAGACTGGATGGAGGGGGGGGGGGGGGGGCAGAGCGCTTGGCTTTGTCTGGTTTTACCGGATTTGTCCAGGAATTGGAGCTTAAAAGGCAAGCGTGTGACTCTTTACTGCAATTCTCCAATGAGCGGACTATGCATAATTTTACGCTGAAAAGGCGTGGTTATAATGGTTGAGGCTGCGTGTAGCGCCGATACCAAGATAGCGAGTGCGCTGGTCCACACCCACTAACTGCGCTAGGCGGCCTAGTGCTAGGCCTTAAATGCAGTTTCTACGCCGATTGCAACGATAGGGCCCTATATGTCCACCTGTGACACAGTGCAAGAGAACATCCTCATGACACATTGGACCAGCACACTACAGCTACAGAGTAACTTGTCTGTATTGGTGATATTTAGTCCTAAAGTGTGTGTATATATATATATATATATATATATATATATAATATACTGTGTGTGTGTATATACTGTATCTATCTATATATCTCTGTAAGTGTATATCTTGCTTTGCCATCTTGCACACTCGTTGACTGTGGTTCCTCCTCCCAGGAGGCCGAGCAGAGCCTGCGTCCTCCCTGCTCCCCCCCCGGCCTGAGCTACTCCTTCAGGAGTCAGCTGACCACCAACGAGAACATGATTGGTTGGCTTCGCTTCCTGCTTGAGACCGACCATGGCCGAGGTGAGTTTAATGACTGGGGACACGGCTTTCATGTTTAACACGTTCACTGCCATTGACGTATTAATACGTCAAAAATAATCCAACGGTTGACTGCCAATGACGTATTAATACGTAAAAAAAATGATTTTTTTTTTTTTTGGACCGTGGGATGTGCATCTAACCCTTTTACATCTCTTATATAATTATTGGAGCCACCGAACGTTTACAACCCATTCCACCGACCCACTAAGTGGCAACAGTGCTCTCCTGACTAGAGGAAGGCAAGCATTTTTTTAACTTGTCACGCCATTCTCACCCCAGCCATTCTCATGAAAATGGATGGGGGAAAACGCTTTCGTTTTTGCGCTGATTGCTGGCGATGCGGGATTTTAAATTTGCATAATAGATTACAGGTGGAACACACTTTGAAACACGCAGCATAAATATGACCAGAATCGCAAAAGCTTCTCTCAACCAAAACTCCAAGAAGCGAGCGAGTCCATCCAGACTTCCTCAAACAGCGGCCGCGCAGACAGGCACAGGACAGCAGCAAAGCAGTGAGACTGGTGACAAGCTTGTGACGGCCGCTGCAGCCAAGAAGAACGCCCACGGAGGGAGGAGTTGGAAGCAACTCTCCCTCTCGCTCTCTCCCTCTCTCCCTCTCGCTCTCTCTCGCTCTCTCTCTCCCTCCCTCCCTCTCTCTCTCTCTCTCTCTCCCTCTCCCCCTCTCACTAGGATTAAACCTAGTGCGTCTCCCTCCCGAGAGAGAGGGAGGGAGAGAGAGAGAGAGAGGGAGAGAGAGAGGGAGGGAGAGCGAGAGGGAGGGAGAGAGAGAGAGAGAGAGAGAGCGAGAGGGGGAGGGAGAGAGAGAGAGAGAGCCAAAAATGAATGGTTAAAGTGACTGTTCTATCGAATTTCACAAAAAGCCGTTTATCTCTGAATAATTTTTCTGACGCTGAAACCATGCTGTATTCAACTGCTAATGCTTACATAACTACTAACTCAACAAACTAACTTTTAGACAGAGAAAGCACACATTCTATTAGTTCTTTTGAGATATTGTGTGTTCACAAAATCTTAGCAGAAAAGAATCCTCGGGTCTTGAAAGATGAGCCAGAATCCTCAAAAAAACCCTCTGGCAGAAGCTAACTACAGTAAAAAAAAAACGTCTGGCAGTGAATGTGTTAATATGAAGCAATTGAAAAGCTTAACATGTCTTAACCCTGTAAAGCCTGAACCATCAAATAATTGCCAGAAAATTCTAATTGTTTGAAACTGGGATTGTTTATCATTACTATAAAATAAGTTATGCAATTACACATTGCATTAATCCAGTAAATATTCCTATTGAAGTATCACAATATTTCAAAATTGGCAAAAAGAAATCCATGCAAAACCACATCAATTGAAGGTCCTCTGGTGCATGCCTCTGCCACCTGGTGGATTATCCATGCACTGCATGTAGAAGTCTCAAACTCATATAACTCGTATATCAAATGATTCACTTGGCATTACAATGGCTGGTGGTGAAGCTGAACCCTCTCGGTCTCCCTGCTAGCATCAATCCTGCCTGAGTTTGTCTGACCTCTCACTGTTTTTCTGCTCCTAGATTACCGCCTGGATGACCAGCAGGTCCCTGTGGTTTCTGACCAGCTGCTATGGAATCCATACTGATCATTATTGGATGTTCAAGGTCTATGATTTACAAGGTGAAGTCATGATTGGTCACAGTCGACATCTAACTTTTGGGCTGACATGGACTGACCTCCCCCACTTTTGCTGCTCCCATGTTCCCACCATTTCCAATCTTCGACTCGATGTGTGGTCACCGTAGACCTTGAACGTGTAGCGGAAGAACCTTGTGGCTGCATTGTTTGCGGAGTGTCTCCTGCCACTATGGCTTCTAGTGTGTACTTGTCTTTTTAAGATGCTGAAGATTTATCATGACAGCGGGGATGTGACTGGTCCTCGATCCGCATTTCGGACAGGTTTCGGACGGGTTTGGGACAATCTGGGAACTGGGAAGAGAAGGGCTGTTGGGACCTCTGTGTCTCGGTCTGAGTTTTCCCAGTTGCTCCTGAATGCGTCCGTGGGCAGAAGAGAGGGGAGGGGGCTTGGAGCTGCACTTTGACATAAGCTTTATACTAGTTTGCACTGAAACACATGAGGTGCCGCATCAGCGTATGAGCACTGTTTCACATAAGATCATGTTAGGTTTTGTATGTAAGGGACTTCTACACTGCTTGGAATAGCTATTCATTTTGTTCTCCTTAATGTCACTTATTTTTAATATTTCCTTTTGCGTGTCACTTGGATCTTTCCAATTGCTTTGACTGTCTCTCGAGGCGGTGTTGTCTTCTGTCCACCTTCACCTTCATACTCTGCTTTTATTTCAAGCTCCATGCTCCCTCCTCTTTGAACCTAGTGTTTTTTCTAAAACATAATGAGGAGGGTCAAGGCTGTCACTTTGTTGTGATTTTTCTTTTACTTTCATTGTGTTTCTCAATTTTTGGTCATTTTGTGCAACTTTGAATATTGAGAGCAAAACTTAAAGATGAAATTAATAAAGATGTAAATAAAGTATTCCAAATTCAAGACTGCTGTTATTTCTCTTATTTGCAGAAGAAATGGGGAGCAGTTAGTGTGGACATTGGTTTGCAATGAGTTATGTGGGATGGTTCTGATAGATGACTGTAAATGGATCTAAACCTTTCTAAATTTCTAGATCTAAATCGTTTCGATGGCGCTGCACTAGCGCCAACAGTTACTGGCTGCCCTGTCAAACCCAATGTCAGGCTAGGGGGCTGCACATCAGAGACTGTGGTTAGCAGTACAGGTGCACCACAGGGGACCGTTTTTTCTCCTTTCTTCTTCACCCTCTACACATCTGACTTCAGGTTCAACTCGGAGACGTGCCACCTGCAGAAGTTCTCAGATGACACTGCCACCGTGGGATGTGTGAGGGGTGGACAGGGGCCTGGTGGATAACTTCGTCACATGGTGTCAGTCCAACCAGCTGCAGCTGAACAAATCCAAGACAAAGGAGATGGTGGTGGACTATCGGAGGGCCGGGCCACCCATGCAACCAGTTTCCATCGAGGGGGTTGAGGTGGAGGTGGTCAGGTCCTATAAATATCTTGGACTGCAGCTGGATGACAGGTTGGACTGGTCTGAGTGCACGGGCACCCTATACAGGAAGGGGCAGAGCCGGCTCTATTTCCTGAGGAGGCCGGGGTCCTTCAACATCTGTATGAAACTCCTGCAGATTTTCGTGGTGGTTGCTAGTGTCCTCTTTTATGCTGTGGTGTGCTGGGGAGGCAATGTCAAAGTGAGAGACGCGATGCAGCTGGACAAGCTGATCAGGCGAGCGGGCTCCGTGATCGGTGGAGAGATGGACTCTCTGGTGAAGGTGGTGGAGAGAAGGTCTCTTAACAAACTGCTGTCCATCATGGACAATGACAGTCACCCACTACACACCACCATAGTAGGCCAGAGGAGCTTGTTCAGTGGCAGGCTGCTGTCACTGAGCTGCTCTACAGACTAAATAAATCATTTGTCCCCAGAGCCGTTCCACTTTTTAACTCTTCCCAGCGGGGGAAGTGAGGTCATGTGTGCCTTCGCTCTGTTGTCTCGGCTGCGTGTGTTGTTGTTTTTTAGCCCTGCCTGTTTTTATTTATTATGTTCTCTATTAGGCACTCTGTCACTTTAGGTTCTGGCTTTTGCACACGGTCTGTTAGTATCTTTTTATATATTTTTTACTGTGTTTTTCTAATTTGTCTGCTGAGTGTTTTTATTGACTGTGAGCTGCTGGTACATGAATTTCCTTCGGGATCAATAAAGTATCTATACCTACCTACCTAAACCTGTGAAGATACCCTCGCTCAGGCTGGAACTGACTTCACCATGTTTTCCATCTCACACGCAGCATCTGATATTGGCCAAACACTGACACCACCTGACTAGCTTACGTTCCCTCCTAGTTCAACAGGAGATCTTAGGAGTCAACTGAAGACTCCGCTCTTATGTTAAAATATAAATATGCCTTTAAGCAGGAAGTAAAGGTGTAACCAATACCATTCATTATGGTTACATTCATTTAGGTGTTCCAGTGCCAGGGCCCCCGTTAATGCCAATTGTTGCACCTGCTTTGTCACCTCAAAAGGTTGCTGTGAAATGAGCCTATTGCATTGAGGTCAAATTGCCATAGAATTGTAAACCTAATTAAAGGGTTACCCTTAGCCTACCCTTCAGAACATCAAGTAACACACAGCGGTTACTCAATGGGAAGGGGGGGCAATTAGTCAGCAAAATAGTATTTTGAGGAGCTGACGGAGCTCACCGGCAGAAAACCAAGTGAGATAAAACTCAAATCAGTCAAAACAAAGAGAAATACTGTATGTAACTTATTTTCTCTGCCCTGAAGCAAATTGTCTTTTGTTTGGAGTCAAAATGTGTCCAGGACCTGGAAAACATGTTCCATGTTGTGTATTTTTATTTACAGCACTTTGTACATTCATAGCAAGCTGTTGGCTCTAATTTAAACCATGTAGCAGATACTTTATACAACCTCTAGACATGGCTTTAGAGCAGAGCACTGCAAACACGTGACTTGTTTTCTGAAAAAGGGAAAACATCCAAAGGAATTCTCAAAGCCATGGCTGTAATGCCAAGTTTGCAAGTTTGTAATGCCGGGTTGTGGTTATGTGCACTTTTATGCCCAAGACAAATTTCCCTCCGGGGACAAAGTCTATCTCATCTCTCATCTCATCTCATCTCATCTCAGGGGGGGGGCAAAGAAGGTTGTTTAGTGTTGCATTTATCATAATTGAACTACGTATTGAAATCTGACATTTCAAACAATGATGGAAGAAAATGGCCTCCTACATAACGCAATTGTTGTGTTGTGGTGTAGCACAAATGCATTTAGTCTTGCAGACAACACTAAAATAAATACAGTCCTCATTGTGCATATGATGACTGTAGGCTATTTATGTATGTACAGTATGTATGCATGTAGCCTATGTATGTATATGTATTTTTTTGCCTATTTGCAACATTACAGCAGCTATCGTCCCTTTGTGGCAGGTCATGCATGCGACTACTTTCACTGGTAGGTGTGTATTCCTTCAGTGTTTAAGATGTGTTAGCAGTTAGCGGCTATGTCCTTACCCTCTGTTTCCTATACCTAGGAGCAGTAGGCTGCTCTTCCCCTCTGCTCCCTGAGCCGACAGGTTAGGTTGATTAGGCTGCGTTGCTTGGTAGGTTTTCAGTGCAGTGTTTTAAGTGTTTTGAGGCATGTTGCCATGTGTGTAAACTTGTGTTTCGTGTGCCTTGGTCCCAGCTTTCCTGCATTCAACACCTTGAGCTGCCCACATGGGTATTGTGCAATAATCAGACGGAGGTATTAAAAAAAAAAACTGCAATATTGTGTTCATTTATCTGATGCATTTGTTTACTTGGCAACGTTAACTCATTTAATCTGTTTTCTTGTAGACTGACTGCCACTGCTGTTTTTTTTTCTTTAGTTTATATCTACAGTTTTGGTTTATTTTGTGCTGTTCAATTCCAGCCCTTCGTGGCTGATTCATCTTTCCCCCAAGAAGATAGTTTGTTAAAACTGTATAGCTACCTCTGGTGCTAACACTGAGTCTAACATTGGTTCTCTTTCTCTGTATGAGTGCTGTAGGCCCGTGTCCGTCCGGTTGGTGGAGTCTCACCTGTGCTTCACACCCCTCCCCTGTGTGTGTGGTCATTTTTGCACTTTATTATTTGGATTACATTCCCTTATTGATCCCCCCCCACCTTGGTGTGTGTGTGTGTGTGTGTGTGTGTGTAGGTGTGTGTGTGTGTGTGTGTGTGTGTGTGTGTGTGTGTGTGTGTGTGTGTGTGTGTGTGTGTGTGTGTGTGTGTGTGTGTGGACCCGCTTGGCGAGTACTACTCTACCCGGGCCTATTTGCCCCCCCTGCTGCCAACGGCCACGGCCCATCATTATTCAACACTTATTTTATATTGTAACTCATATTGCAGTCTATTTCTTATAGCCTATGTATTTATATAGCTCTTAATTGAATAGAATAATAAACATTTTGCTTTTACTGTGTTACTTCTAATAGCCAATACATATTGTGATCTACTTCTAATAGCCAATACATATTGTGATCTACTTCTAATAGCCAATACATATTGTGATCTACTTCTAATAGCCAACACAGCAGTGTTGCCTACTTTAAACCATAGCAGATATATTTTATAAAACCACAGGCACTGCAAACACCTGACTTGTTTTCTAAAAAAGGGGAAAACATCCACATGATTGATCAAAGGCAATTTATTTCTAATTTAGCAGCCTGTAATTTCTGTATTTACACATTTAACGTGTGCGTGTGCGTGTGTGTGTGTGTGCGTGCGTGCGTGCGTGTGTGTGTGTGTGTATGCATGCTGTCTCGCCCCTCCCCCTGGCTGCTGGCACCGTTAACGTTATTTATGAATTCATCTCGCTCGCGGGCGTGTGGCCGCTTTATTTTTTAATATCGACGATATTGAACATTGATTGTGCGCACGATGATTGTTTTGTCTCCTCGTGCACCCGCGGCGCGCGCCCTGTCCGGTACGGATTTAATTCATCCTCGACGTGTTTGATGATCAGCCCTGGATAGATACATTGTGACAGACAGACAGCACGCTCTTTTTAATACTAGGTCAGTAACGTTACATCTGAGAGAGACGCTGCTGCACACTGTCCTCCTGACGCTCCAAGCAACACACAAATTGGTTGATCCATCCTCGCTGGTTAACCCCGTTAGCTTGAGGTTTCGGCCATCAAGGTAAGGATGACATTAAATGAACGCTTATTCCCTGTCTGTCTGTCTGTCTGGGTGTGCGTGTCTGTCTGTCTGTCTAGCGTGGGGAATATCCAGCCAGCCCTCTGGATGCATCTATCGCAGCATCCCACTCTGCATGGCCCAGTGTTCTAACATGCTAACGTGCGTCCAAACAGGCCGGTGGTCCATGTTTGGATCATTGACTATGTTTTGGACACATGATTTTAGCATGTTAGAAAAAGCACATGCGTTATCACAGTGTTATCTGTCGAGACAACTGCTTGTAATGGCCGAGAAACAACAGCATCCATGCTAATAATATGACCGCGCTGTGTGTGACTGTTGATGTAGTGCTCGCTAGCGTTAGTTAGCCACTAGCTGCTGTAAAGCCCTCCAGCGTCTCAGGTGTCAGCACATTCTGCCTGACTGGAGCATGTACGAGCAAGATGCATCTATCTCACTGACCTTGACAGCAAACATAACTAGGTGCATTAGAAAGCTAACGTTAACATGTTAATAATGATGTTAGTGATGATGCGGCTGAGCTACAAGTCAGCGCTAGCTAGCTGTATAATATAATCGTTTCCTTTAACACTGTGATTCGGGCGATTACATTTATCCACGAAGCTCTTGTTATATTTAAATCATCACAATATTTCTGCATTTGTGTTCGACTTAGCAGGGAAACCGCTATTTAGCAGTGTTAGCATTCCTCATAATGGCCATTGTTAGCCACAAGCTACTAGCAGCAATGAATGTGAAGCGGCCTCAGTCAGTCCCGGCCGGCATCACAGTGCGGTGGCACCTTGCTAGGTAACAGGCTGCCTGCCTACGAGCAGCTGCACAATGGCCACCACTGCCTGTGCCTGCCTGGGAACACATTAAATACGTGTGCGTGTGTGGATGTTTTAGCTATAGTTGCACAAAATTGAAAACAGGCTAATATTAATCCACAACAAATTACCCCAACTATCAAAATGAGATGCAGACCAGAGATGAATGAATGATTTTATTTGACATAATACAATACACAAATGCATAGGGGAGAGTGGGGTGAGTTGTGCCACTTTTTACTTGAGGTGTCTTTAAAGTGAGGGCATGACAGTAATGCCTCCAACTACAATATGTAAATATATTTCAGGATGTTGTGCACCACTGGGAACACTCCCTTTGGATCTTAAATAAACTGTTAAAAAAATATGGATATTCTTAAAAAAGTGGTCTTTTGGCACAACTTGCCCCCGGTGCGGGGTAAGTTGTGCCTTTGGAGAGAATACGTTGGGGTAAATTGTGCCATTGATTACTGAAGTAAACGGAACATTTTCATCTCATATACTGTAATGCTATATCAAAGCAAGACAAAATAAAGATAACACTAAAGTCCAGTGTACTATAACAGGGTTAAACCAGGCTAAACGGTAGCAGCAGTTGACCTACATATTTAACATTTTCAGAAATAAAAATTATGTTCAAAATGAACAAAATCAACTATCACAGAGCCAGGCTACACTTGCCAATACTGCAATATTCTTCAACAAGGTCTATTTAAACATTTAAGAACAAAATGAAATAAAATTTCACTAAATCAACTGCAACTGCACTGGCACAACTTAACCCAGGCCTTTTGGCACAAATCACCCCATCCCCACCATTTTAACAAACTTGTATCATATAGCTGGTTTGGAGCTAACATCATGCTAACAGTATAGCCTCATATCGTAGCTTACTAAAACACTAACACATGTGTGAAATGTTTTCAAGCTTGTCTATAATTGTTCAGACACAACAATCAATAAACCTTGATCATAAAAAATTTACTTTGAGAGGCAAAAAACAGTTTTTTGAACTTAAATGTGCTTAGCTCTTGTGCCATCTGCCTCCCTTCTTTGCAGAGTGAGTAAAATGGATGCCTCTTCAAAAATGTGTGGTCACATGACCAATTTCTTCTATGGTTTTCTAGATACAAGGGGTGGCACAACTTCCCCACTGGCACAACTCACCCCACTCTCCCCTACAGTATTAAAATACATCAGGATAGCGCAAGAAAGTCTTGAGACATATACCACATTCAAGACAACTCGGACCGCCCTAAGTTTCAACACGGAACCTCCGGCCCGCTGCACCTCCCGCTAACGATATATTCTTTTGGATGATGGCAAAGGCTATGCGAAGGCATAACCCGCCCCTCTCTGCCTCTGATTGGCCTAGTGTCAAACTTCCATCCAAACACATTCACTTGGCATTCACTTGGCTTCCTGCATTACATCTTTATCTTTATCTTGATCTTTATCTTTGGCTAACTGCATTACATCTTTATCTTTATCTTGATCTTTATCTTTATCTTGATTGTTTATTTGAGCAGGGACAGTACACAATAAACATATTGCACCAGAGATAGCTAAGAGCTAATTTGCATCTGTAGTCCCTGGGCGCACAGAGTCCTGTGTGCACATAGTACATATCAAATACAGAAATAAAAGAAAATCCTAGTGTCTAAACAATCAATATACATGGTACAAAAAATGATAATACTTACTATTAGTAATATATAACACAGTAAAATATAACACATAGGTATATAGCAATCCCCTAAGATCACATAGTGGTAAATGAGGAGATGATCAGAAATAAATACACAATGTCAGAACACAATATGAGACTACACTAATGGACAGGACTGACCCTCTCTCAGCCACTTCTTGACAGAGGACTTAAAACCTTTGAAAGTACTGCAGCCTTTAATGACTGCTGGTCCTACAGTCTGTGGTCACTGGTCAGACCGTCAGACTCAGTGGGTCAGACTCAGACAGACAGCAGTTACGCTTGCTAGCCTGCATAAAACACACCAGTGTGTTTATGTTTTTAATATAGTCATATCTATGGTTTATAACGCTGCCGCTACTCTTGGCAGTGCACGTATGTGGCCTATAGACAGAGAATTGATCAAGGGTGATATAAAACAGGGTTATTTACAGGGAACTAGCAAGCGTAACTGCTGTCTGTCTGAGTCTGACTGGTGGATTGCCACCATATGGTGGAAAGGTTTTCTTGCGTTCACTGGGGGTGAGGGGGTACCGCTGTGTCCCGGCCTGGCCTTCTCTCCCACGCCTTATGTGTGTGGGGGCGGGGGCGGGGGGCATCGGTACTCTCCATCACTGGTCGAGGGCTGCCGGTTGGTTTAGAATAGCTTAGGTAGGCGATAGATTAGCTACAGCCTAACTATAGGCTGACCTGTTATAGTGTTCAGGCAAAGATCAGACTAGAGCAGAATAGGACAGGCCAGACTAGGCTGTAGATTAGCTAGATCCCCTATGTCCCAGTTAGCTCTGGTTAATGTCTAGAGTAGTCAGTTTGTCTGATCTTCTCCCCCCCCCCTCTCTTTCTCTTTCCCCCTTCCCCCGCTCCTTCCCCTCTTCTCCCTTCCTGTTCTCTCCTCTCCCACATTTCCCATTCCCCCCCACCTCCTCTCTTTCCATGCTCTTTCCTCCCCCACATCCCACCGCTCTCCCCCTCCCTTCTCCTGCTCTCTCCTCTTTCTCCCCTCCTCTGCTCCTTCTCCTTCTCCCCAATTTTTCCCCATTCCCTGCCACTTCCTGCCCTCCCCTCTCTCACATTCCCCCTGCTCTCCCTCCCCTGCACCCTCCCACCTCTCCTTCTCTGTTCTCTCCTCCCCCACATTTCCCATTTTCTCCCCACCTCCTCCCTCTCCCTGCCCTCTCCTCCCCCACATCCCCCCGCTCTCCCTCCCTCCTCCACTCTCCTGCTCTCTCCTCTTCCCCCCTTCCCCCACTACTCTAAAGCATAGTACACATTCTACTCCAAAGCATGGCACCCATTCTATCCCCTCCAATATTCCGCCACTATTTAAAGCATGGCACCCATTCTTCCCTAAAGCGAGGCACCCATAAGCTCTATATGTGAACATGTGTTTATTTGGCAAAGGGACTCACTACTAAAGGCTTGCAGCCAATTAAATTAGGCATAGTTTGGTTGCTAAGAAATCGACATATGTCCGTTTGCAAGATGTGTGTCTATATTTCTCTATCATATAATTGTTCGATGTGTTATTATTACTACCGTACTGTAATTTGTTAATGTTGTGTCAGCTAGCCCTCCTTTCCCTGTTCTCTCCATATAGTCTCCCATACTCCTCTATACTCCCATACTCTTCCATACGCTCTCTCCTCTCCCACATTTCCCATTCTCTCCCCACCTCCTCCCTCCCCCTGCTCTCTTCTCCCCCACACCCCCCCGCTCTCCCCCCCTTCCCCTCTCCTGCTCTCTCCTCTTGCTCCTTCCCCACCTCCTATACCCTCCAACATTTCCCATTCCCTCCCCACCCCATCACTCTCTCACATTCCCCCTGCTCTCCTCCCTTCTCCTGCTCTCTCCTCTGCTCTCTCCTTCATTTCTATATTTTCTATATTTCTCTATCAATTGTTCAAAATGTTATCTTTATTCTGTATATTCTTGCTACTGTTGTGTCAGCTAGAATTAGCTAGACATATTTTCTGTGAAGCCCTCTGAGACATGCTTGTGAATTGGGGCTATATAAATAAACTTGACTTGACTTGACTGTCTGACCACAGAGATGTAAAGCAGGATTAACCTCGTGTCACCAGGCTCTTCTCGGCGAGAAAGATGCAGGATAGCCTTCACCATCATCCAAAAAAAAAAATCTTCTCCCGCTAGGGGGAAACCAAACTGTTGCTATAGCAACCCACGTTAGCATGGTAGCTACCTACTAGCGAACAATGCTAACCGAACATGCTGAATGCTGAATTTCACACAGAGCGAAACACAGATGATACAAACACATATGAAACGTTAACATTACATAATTAAGACCTCAAATTGTGTGTTCAAACGTCTTTATAATAATTCTGTGATTATCATTAACGATGCAAGTTGCCATTTTGATGTGGCTGTGATACCCGAATTTCCGAGCTGTAATTCCGGCCTGAACGACCGTTCAATTCACTTTTTACAGGTCGGAAACCCATTTTTTCCGCCGGTCCGAGTTGTCTTGAATTGGGTATTATTTCCATTGCGGTCCCAAGATAAGGGAGGCAGAGCAAAGGAGGGACATGGACTCCCCCTACTAGCCCCTTTCGGTCTCTTCCGGGTATGACATTATCGTCACATGATCGTCTACCCTACAAGAGTCCCTTATCCGTACATAGACTTCCCTGCGACTCTCGCTCTCAAGCTGTCTAAATCAGCGATACGCACGTATTTACAAGTGTCACAGAAACATTTCAAAGCCACCTACTAGAGCAGAAGGGTTTGTTGCTTCTCAAAGGAGGGGTTTGAAAGCTCGATGCTGCTCATAAATGCCGCTTTTTATCCGAATTCTGTGCTGGTGATATTATTTTTTCCGGGTTAGAGCTCCCAGCCGTCGCAGCGCTCAACAGAACAGAAAGCTCGGTAAAAAATAATGATAAAAAATACATAAAAACACAATCTTAATATCAGTCCAGACTCCAAGCTAGGCTACACTACACTAAGTTACTCAGCAACCATTTTTTCAGTTGGTTTTTGATCCCATTCAAGGACTGGGTACTGAATTAAAGTGTGTTCTTGGACTCAATTTAACCTTTGTACCCCAATAAACAATACACCTAAACTTACGATTAAGGTCCATGTGATGGATGGTGATATTCATAATTAATTAATTAATATTAATAATTTCTTTATTTTTTACATTTCATTGGTAACGTCAAGTTTATTTGTATAGCCCTAATTCACAAGCATGTCTCAGAGGACTTCACAGAGAATATGTCTAGCTAAATGAGAACCGTTCGTCCGATCGACTTCAAACTTGGACTTATTCCAGGACTGTTTGTATGTATTTTCTTTGCATATCTCGAGAACCGTTTGTTGGATCGACTTCAAACTTTCGCTTAGGACAGAGTGCAGTGTGTGTGCGGGGGGGGGGGGGGGGGGGGGCGCGCCCATGGGGTGGTGCATGGGGGAACGGGCACTGCACTAGTAATAAATAACGCAAAATGGCCATATCAGCTGATAATTTATCGGTCCGATAATTATCGTGCATCCCTAATTTTGATCCATCTTTAGTTTTTCGAGAATTGTACATTTGCTAAAAAGCCTCAATTGTGTCCAATCAATGTCCAAATATATATGGACCTAACTGTACGTATGTCAGTGTTTGGTGGCCAGTTTTATCCACATCACATACATGTTGCTGTGGTTGGCCCAGTGGGAATGGAACCGCTACCCCTGACAGCATTAGTGCCATACCCAAAACAACAAAATGTAACTACATTTGTCATAATAAATCATTGTTGGATTAGATACTAATGTTTCCAACAGGAAGGGAGGGTGAGCTGGAAGTTAGAGACACCGTCCCTTAAAGAGCATGGTGCAAGTTAGACACCACTTTGCATTAATATGTGGGACCTTTGTGTAGCAATTAGGATTCTCTCCCCCCCCCCCCCCCCCCCCCACACATAGCTGCATCTAGACTGTTTTTTGTGAAGCATCTGACACCCACACATAAAAACCCACAAATCTATCAATAACACCTGTGACGTTTTTAATAAATAATAACTATAAACGTTCCCTCAGATCATTACCTCCATACACCGAGCGTCTGTCCGTCTGTCTGCGACAATATACTTATCCGCCTGAGACCATTCTCGAGCCGGCTGTGCGCTCTCATGGTTCTCCAAAATTATATTTCCAAATAGGCGTTATTTTGAAAAACCGGTTGCATATTGGGGGTCAACTAGTTTTAGTACTAGTTATATTTGACTACTGAAAACTATTAAAACTTCCTAAAGTGCCATATTAACCATAGATAGAGCCCAAACAAACAGAAACTAAATAGTTGCCTTGCAGGGAAAACATGGTGGCGCAGAATTTTCTCTGCTGCTTCAGTGCATTCTGAGCAGTGTTGAATTATCGTACCAGACTCAGCAAGCAAAATGACGTCATGATAACGTTGTGATGACGTCTTTCAGTGACGTCCAGGACGTGGCTAAATCACAGCCGGTTTGGGGGTGATTTAGACGTCTACGCAGGAACGTCAAGCTGACGTCGAAATATGACGTTACCATAAATGGCATGTTCAGTTATTCTGCTATGTACACAGTGTATATTCAGCAGCTTTTTACATAAAGCTATAATTATGTCCAGATTAACAATTTATGCTACATTTTCAAAAAATATAATACTTCCCTGAGTGGGATTTGAACTCGGGATCTACAATTTACCAGACGGCTATTCTACCACTACTACACCACTACTACACTATCACTGAACTAATCTACTGTACGTTGGAGTAGGGCTGCACAATATATCGTTTCAGCATCGTCATCGCAATGTGCACATGCGCAATAGTCACATCGCAGAGCGTGCAATGTCAAGTAAGGCAAATTAACTCATAACATACAGTAATGCACGCCCTCTCTGTGACGTTCTAAGCTCTTTTCCTACTAACTATAGTACCTTTACTCACTTAGGATCCTGCAACTCACCCTGGCTGCGGCTAAAAACACACTCACTTCCTACTACGTCAACCGTGCACGTTACCCACTAGGCCATCTTCTTAACTCATTCACCGCCAATGACGTCTTTGACGTGTTATCAGCAATGGCCTTCCCCGCCAAGGACGTGTTTGACGTGTTTTTGTTTTTATTGGTGCAGCGCCTGCAGCAAACACTTGCCCAGCCTGTCACACAGACACAGGTCCCTGCCTTCAAAGGGTAGCCGACAGCACGCGATCAAACACATACCGCAGCTGTTGTTTTGAAATTGAGCTAGAGGAAAAGCAGAGAACGGGTAACGCTTCCTTGTGCAGAGAGGAGAAACGCCATTGAAACGCCGAGCTGGAGTCGCCTTCCTCTGTGCCAGCCAGGAGAAAACGGGAGAAAGTAATCAAGAGATGTGTTTGATCATCGGAGGAATGAGGAAATGATCGATCAGTTTGCGAGGGCGGTGAGGACGTGTTGAATAGCCGAGGGGAAAACGGGAACGATCATAGATATGACAGGGAGACATGGACGAGGACGGTGTACCAGAACAAATCAAAATAAACACAGGAACAGCTAGGCAGCAGCGGGCAGAAGGCACTCACAGCAGCCCGCTGTCCTTCTCAAGAGCTCGTTCATGAAATCGCTGGGCTGCTCGCCCTCCTCCTGGCCAATCCCAGCGCCACAGGGCGTGGTTATTGCTTATCCTATGTTGGGTTAGAAATCTAAAAGGGGGATCGTGTGTGTGTGTGTGTGTGTGTGTGTGTGTGTGTGTGTGTGTGTGTGTGTGTGTGTGTGTGTGTGTGTGTGTGTGTGTGTCTGTCTGTCTGTCTGTCTGTCTGTCTGTCTGTCTGTCGGTGTGTCTGTCTGTCTGTCTGTCTGTCTGTCTGCACACTCACACCGAGTAAACTGTATTGTTGAATGTAAAAAAAAAAGCACTTCATGTGTGTATATATATATATATATATATATATTTTTTTTTTGTCATTTGTGTCCTAACGAATAATATTTACATGTCTGATGTCAATACAGTTCAAAATAAAAGAATTGAGAGTGAGTTATGCCTGAGATTGTGCCCTTTTACAAAAATGCTTTTTTCTCCCTTTTCTCTTCCCAGACAGGCTTTTTTGGTGAACATGGGGTGTATAAAAAGGGTTATAAGTAGAGTACAGAACATGCTAAAAGCTAACTTTCTTTTTGGGGGTGAAAGTAGAGACTTAGATCTTCATTTCGAGGTATTGGACATCACTGTAGTCCTAGTACAGAATTTACTGTGGGTCTTGAAAGATGACCAAACATTATGGAAATACTTGGCCTGTGCCAAAAATGCCAGTCAGATATTGGCAGTGAATGAGTTAAACAGGCAAGGCTTGATAGACCTATTCAAGACTTTTGGTGAAAATTCCTGTTTTTTTCATATCACAATATATATCGCAGAATAAAAAAATATTGCAATGTCAGTTTTTTCCAACATCGTGCAGCCCTACGTTGGAGTAATTATTAATATAGCCTACCGTTTCAAAACATGGACCCCCTTTTTTTTTATACCGGTATAACATCCATGGAGTCGGGACAGTTTTAATAAAAACGAAAGCTAATTTAATTCAAACCTTAATCTGGAAGAATCATTGAGGGTTCCCTCAACATTTACATGTGTCACCACCAGCCTATAATGTTGTTTACCCAGTGCTCCTGCACACACAGGCTATACGAGACACGAATATAGCCTATCCCGTAGGATTATGGCAGAAACTTGTTTTTTTTTATTTAAAACGTGCGCGTCAAGTCTTTGTGGAGTGTATTTTCTCTCTTTCAAAACAATCTGGCAACAAGATATGCAAGTGAGACAATTGCAGGATTCCCCGCAATTCATCTCCTCGTAGTCCCGCCTCCACGAATAAACAGTTTGTTAATCAGCGCAGATTGTCCACATGCAAGTGCTGATCACTCGGATTTTGGATAAATAAATAGCCCAGGCTGAGAAATACGTGATTGATTGCAACCATTTAGTTATCCTCATGGATCTTTCAGTGGTGAGTGAAATTAGTTGGATAGTGATACAGTGATATTGTACAAATACGATAATTATCGTACGTCTGGTTTTTTGGAAAGCTTTAATAATACTGCATTATAATACTACCTTTTCCTCCATATTTCTGCCCTGCGGGCATGTTTTAAGTTTGTTTTTTCATAAGAATCTAAGAGTCCTAAGTTACTGTAAATTCTTTTTTTTTTATCTGCACCACGCTCTTTAACCCATTGATACCGGCGCGCCTTCTCTTGAGTGGCCCTCTAAACCTACTGCACGTTTGTAAACAGCCCCTGTAAACCGGCCTTTTTCGGAGAAGTTGCCAGAGCGGTCGGCGTTCACTAGGGCTGTCAATCTCCCTCTATAATCAAATTCGAATTTCAGTGCTTTATACATTTTAATATTCGAATTATATTCGAATATTTTAATTAATTTTTAATTGAATTAAAAAAAAAAAAAAAAAAAATTTTTTTTTGGTCTGAGTGAATTGTTGTCTTCTCTTATGTTATGTTCTGATTCTAAATATAGCTGAATCTTTGGGTTTGACCAAGTAAAACTTTTTCTAAGCATTTTACCAAATGTAGATGGAAAAGTGAATGGTGGATGAATATTCAAAATAATATTAGGCTTATCACAAATAGTCCAGCAATGATGTTTACTTAAGAAAACATGTTCCTTGTACAATGTACATATACATTCATTGCATTAGAAAATAGGTCAGATAACCAGAGCTTAGTTAATATTCATCAGTGATGTATTGGTGCTGTCTGAAATGCTAAAATAAAATAATTGATAATAAAAAAAGACACAGCCTTTGTTTGAGCTCCTTATCAATAAACAAATAAGTAAACTTTGCCAAAACAACAATGAGCCATGAACAAAAAAAAATCAGTCACGTATTGCACTTAAGAGCTACAGGTTTACATTCAGTATAGCAGCTTCAACAGTCAACTTCAGTTAACAATGAATGAACATACATTTTAAGAGCTACAGGTAGGTTTACATCAGTATAGCAGCTTCAACAGTCAACTTCAGTTAACACTCTTTTCTTCAAGTATGTTGTCAGAACTTGTCACTGTTCTAGTCTTCTAAAAAAAAATATATATATAAATTCGATTATTATTATTTTTTTTAAACGAATATTATTCGTTTAAAAAAAATAATAATAATCGAATTTCGTTCATAATTATTAAATTCGAATAATATTCGAATATCAAAGTTCGTTTCAACAGCCCTAGCGTTCACTAAAACCTTCATATCTCAGGCTCTATAGCACATATAAACATAAAATAAAAAGCATTTGAGAGCTTAACCCTTTGGCTTTTCGTATTATATTTGCCCTAACGTTAATTTTTTTTTTTTAAGTTTTAACCCCCAAAAATAAAAATAAAGATTCTAACGCATTTTAAGAAATGTTAATCAAGATTACGGCAAATGTAACCCTTCCAACTAAAAAGCCACGGGTTTAAGCTCTCAAATGCTTTTTATTTCATGTTGATGATAGCTACTATAGAAGCTGAGGAAATAGGTTTTGTTGAACCCTTGACAATTACTGCAGCCTAACGTTAACGTTAAAACATTAGCGACCTCCGTTTTGCAGTCGTCTTGAAATATGGCAAATTCGCCAAAAGTCACTCACCCAATGAGCCTTGGCTAGCGTGTCAACAGTCACATCATAATCTGGGTGTGGAATCTTCTTATTCATTGATGTCTTCGTCCTCAAAGTAAGTTATACTCCGTTCAGTTCATCAGCGTTAGCATTCACTTAGCTTACTGTCTGAGACGCGGCCATGCAGAATTGCCACCGTGCAGCAGAAGAACGTGCAGTAAAACCTTGAGGCTATTGCAGATTGGAACATGAGATAAATAAATCTGAAATTAGGTCAGCAGCATTAATTTCATCCTAAAGTTTAATGGGAAGTATTGCTGGACCGGCGCTTCCTTGATTTTATGTGTAGTTCGAGCTTTGAAAAACTGTCCACACGGTCGAGGCAACAATAAAAAAAAAAAAACTACAAAACCCACAATGCATTTCACCTCCGCCACGTCTATTTCAGCAAATCATGATGCATGTAATCGGTCACATGTCTTGAAACAGTGATATACACGTACTACGCGTCTGCGTCGCAGCCGGCATGAAAGGTAAAATGACACGCCCGTTGCCGTCGGTGTTAAAGGGATATACACGCAAATGCTGCATCCGGTATCAATGGGTTAAAGTGATACTAAACCTAAAAATGTAAATTTTGTCATTATGAAGATTAGAAATTCAGAATACATTGATATATGTACTAGAATGTGTCTTTTCAGTTGAAACACCGGTTATGTGTGTACAGTATGTCCACTCCAGTGTTTTTCCCTTATCGGGTAATTGCCAGACTTATACTGTTAAAATTAATCAAAGTCCGACAAATTCAAATCTCCCAGACACCAAGTCCGGTGAAATTATTTCCCTCTAAACACAATTTGAATTGTAATAAGCTCAAATTAAATGTCCACACATCTCCTTTTCAGTGTGGTTCTCCAGCTTCACCAAAGCAGACCAGCACGCTCTGCAGCGTGTCATCAAAACGGCGGTCAAAATCATTGGGACTTCGCTCCCGGACATCCACTCCCTCTACTCCTCCCACTGCCTGCGCCGCGCCCACAGCATCATCAAGGACTCATCTCACCCGGCTCATCATCTGTTCGTCCTCCTGCCCTCAGGTAGGAGATACAGATCCATCCGCTCTAAAACTTCCAGGATGCTTAACAGCTTTTTCCCACAAGCTGTCAGTCTGCTGAACACTACCCCTCAAAACACAACACAACCCCCCCTCACATGCCCCCACCCCCCCACCCCGAACAATGAACTCTGACCAACTCTGACTGTCTCACACTCATTTTGCTCATGAACTCTGTACAACATTCTGGACTCACTGTTTACATGCACCACTGAACAGTCACTAACTCTGATGCCTTTATAGAATAATGTATTTATTTATTGCATGTATTTATTATTTGGGTTGATGCACTTTACCTTGGTGTTTCACTGTACGTCTCAGGGCGATGCTTGTCTATATCTCGTTGTTGGAGTAATTTAACAATGACAATAAATATACTTGAACTTGAACTTCAAGTCATGGAGAGTGAAGAGGGTGACAGATACCAGGGCACTGAGGGCAGACATAAAAACCACTCAGAAATGATCCTATTTTGGGATGAAAAAGGTGACTGTCACCTAAACTAAAGGTATATAAACAGGCTTTAAACAGGCGATTGCAATGAAATGTGAAAAAGATCACAATGAAAGTTTTCCTTTAAAGTTAATAACTGTATTTTACAGACTCAGTTACTGCAAAACAACACAATGTGGCCACATCAACACTATTGCTGCTAGGGGTGCTCCAAAAAATCGATTCTGAAAGGATCGCGATTCTTAATGCCACGATTCCTGGATCGATTCCAAACTCCCAAGAATCGATTCTTAACACGTTCACTACCGTCGACGAGTTAACTCGTCAAAAAAAAAAAAAACGGTTGACTGCCGTGGACTAGGGATGTCGACGGTTAACCGTTAACCGGTTAACCGCCGAGAACGTCTTTGGTCGGTTAAGCATGTCGGTTAAACGGTCAATTTCCATGTTAATTTGCATATAACAGTGTTGCCAATGTGGCGATCCCCCCCCCCCTCCTTCGTGGTCAGCAATGTAACATAAGTATATTAAACGATGGGGCAAGTATTAATCAAGCTAGATTTGGAAATAAACACATGGTTCATGTTGATTTTATCTACCCGATGTCTGATCAAACGCATTCCGCAGCGAAGCACGCACACAGCTGAACACCTGCTGCAGTCACAGAGTCACTGTGAAGTGAGCGCACTGACTGCCCCGCCCCTCTGCTGCTCATGTCTGAGCACACAGCGCAGATGTGCTCTGTGACCACTTCAGAATGATTAACACACCCAGCGAAACAATCAGCTCATACATGTTCTATAGTTTTGTTAACTCTGTGTGTGCTGTCATTAGCCTACTTTTTCTTCACTGTCTCATTCGGTCTAACGGCCGGGACACACATCTTGCATGTGCGTGTGCGTGGCGTGCTTGCTGCGGCTGGCAACTCTCTCCCTCCCTCTCTGCAGTGCATGTTCATCAGGCACACGCATGCATACGCTCGCACTCAATGATGAAACAGTAGTTTTTACCGTGTTACAAAAATGACATGAAGCGGTCGAATTGACGATTGAAAAGTATCAATTAACGTTAACGTTACTGTCCAACACATGGCAGTTCGGGTAAATTGTTTCACAAGAGACTGCGTGCGGAGTGCGGACTCGTCTTTATAATGTGGTGGAGCCCTGCCAGACACACAGAGCACAGCCCTCGCTGCGTGTGTGAAGAGTGAAGAGAGAGAGCGAACGGGTGAGACAGAAGCAAACTATTTTTTGCAGATCTCAAAAGCAGGTAAACCACTGTGGGATTAGTGAGACTATTGCTAAAAGAGAAGATACTGTAGTGATGCTGCGCACTTTGTCAGTGCGCCCTGCAGCCTGGGCTGTCGTCCGCTCAAACAGTACTTCACGGGGCGGCTGCGTGTCAATTGACGTGCCCTTAATATGCAATGCGAGCAATAGCCTATCGGAGGAATGTTTTTGTTTAGATGGCTGGAGGGTTCAACTTGTCTTCTCGTTTTGTTAATGTGTTTTTTTCTGCTTGTAGATGTAAAAATAAACGCTTTCTACTGAAAAAAAATCAAGCATTTGGTAGCCCAATGGTTTAATGGGGCACAGACAGTAAAATAGCGCATTTTAATCTTCTCGGTTAACCGACAGTTGTCGGCTAATGAGTGTCGGTTGTCGGTCAAGAAAAATTATGATTTTCGACATCCCTACCGTGGACGAGTTAACTCGTCAAAAAAACGGTGGGACGTGGATCAAACCCTTTTACATCTCCTATAAAAATATGGGAGCTATTGAATGTGTATAACCTATTTTATAAGTGGCGACAGTGCTCTCCAGACTAGAGGAAGCCGAGCAAAAACACCAGGAAAAAGCGTGAGGAAGCCATTCTCATGAAAATGGTTTGGCGAAAACGCTTTCGCGCTGGTGCACAACGGTGGGGGATTCCAAAAATAGACTCTGGGTGCAACACACTTTGAAACACCAGCAGAAAGCCCAGAATCGCACGCAGCTTCATCCCAGCTCACAACCGAAAACCCAGAAACGAACGAGCCCCATCCAGACTCGCCCGACGAGCGGCCGCCAGCAGCCAGGCAGCACAGACAGGCAGCAGAGACTCGCCTGTGACAAACGCTGCAAAGCCACCAGAGACACACCCACGGAGGGAGGAGTTTGAAGGAGAGGGGGGTGGGGGTGCTGTTATGGAGGAAATTACTGTTCAGAACTATATTGTTTAGATGTCTGATGTCTCACTGATGCCAAAAATAAATGGTTAAAGTGACTGTTCTGCCTGTTCTATCGAATTCCACAAAAATGCATTTTTCTCAGCTTTCCTTCTCAGACGCTGAAACCATGCTGTATTCAACTGCTAATGCCTACATAACAGAACATGATAAAAACTAACTCTTTTAGACAGAGAAAGCACACATTCTATTAGTTCTTTTGAGATATTTTGTGTTCACAAAGTCCTAGCAGAAAATAATCCTCGGCTCTTGAAAGATGAGCCAGAATCCTCAAAAAAAACCTTGGCAGAAGCTACCTACAGTATTGGAAAAACTGTTGGCAGTGAATGTGTTAAAATCGTAAAAAAAAAAAAAAGTTTTTTTTTTTTTTTACAGTGCACCTGAACGCAATATGCAAGATACCGGCTGAATAAGTGTCCAAATGTTCATGTCATCTGTGTACTGTATTGCCATGGTGCCACCACCTCTTGCACTTAAGAACTCTGGTTAATGTATTCCCCCCAAAATCTATAAATCCTTCTCAAAGTCTACAGATCCCCCCCAGCCTATAAATCCATCTTAAGGGGGAATTCCCCCCTAGTTTGCAAAATGAATTTAGGCCCTGACTGTAATACAGAAGTTGAATTTGAAGTTCAGCATTAACTCATTCATGGCCAGTTTAGGACTGCCAATATTTAGCACAGGCCAAAGATTTTCATAATTGTTGGTCATCTTTCAAGACCCACAGTAAATTATCTATTAGCACCAGAGTGATTTGCAATACCTCAAAATGAAGATGTACGTCTCTGGGTTCACCAGGAAAAAAAAAGTGAGCTTTTAGCATGTTCTGTACTCTACTTATATCCATTTATATACACCCTGTTTTCACCCAAAAGGTCTATCTGAGATGACAAACAGGAGAAAAGGCAATTTCTGTAAAATACACATTCTCAAGCAGAACTCGCTCTCAATTCTTTTATTTTGAACTGTATTGACATCAGACATGTAAATACTATTCGTTATGACACAAATGAAAAAAAATAAAATATATATATATATATATATATACACATGAAGTGCTTTTTTTTTACATTCAACAACACAGCAGTGTGAGTGAGTGTGCAGACAGACACACAGACAGACAGACAGACACACACACACACACACACACACGATCCCCCTTCGTTGCGTGATTTCTAACCCCACATAGGATAAGCAATAACCACGCCCTGTGGCGCCGGGATTGGCCAGGAGCAACACTGGCAGCGATTTCATGAACCAACTGAATAGCTCTTGAGAACAGACAGCGGGCTGCTGTGACTGCCGCTTCTGCCGTGTGTTTATTTTGTTTTGTTCTGGTCCACCCGTCCTCGTCCATGTCTCCCTGACTGTCCTATCCTCCCTGCTATTTGATCGTTCCCGTTTTCCCCTCGGCTATTCAACACGTCCTCACCGCCCTCTGATCGATCATTTCCTCATTCCTCCGATGATCAAACGCATCTCTGGATTACTTTCTCCCGTTTTCTCCGGCTGGCACACAGGAAAGCGACCAGCTCCTGCAGCGCGCGAGGGGCGTTTCAATGGCGTTTCTCCTGTCTGCACATAGTGCACAAGGAAGCGTTTATCCGTTTTCTGCTTTTCCTCTTGCTCAATTTCAAAACAACAGCTGCGGTATGTGTTTGTTCACGTGTTGTCTTAGATGCTAGGGACCTGATACTATGTCACAGGCTGAGGAAGTGTTTGAACTACGCCCTGCAGTAATAAAAACAAAAACACGTCAAACACGTCATTGGCCCTCTGGGCTATTCCTGATAACACGTCAAAGACGTCATTGGCCCTGAATGAGTTAATACATTTGTCATTTTTTGTCTTATATTACCTTTGTGTGTTATTGCAATATAAAACTACATAATTGAGAATCGATTCTCGATTCTGGAATCGAGAATCGCTGGAATCGAGAATCGATTCTGGAATGGGATCGTGACCCCAGGAATCGGAATCGGATCGGATCGTGGCTTAGCCGGATCGGAGCACCCCTAATTGCTGCCAAATTATTCAAAAAGGATGAAAAAAGTTATATTGAAACATGGACAGTTTTGTTCCAAAATAGATATCTACTGTCTATAACTTGCCTTTTCCTTGGACTGACTTTCTGAAGCTCATCCTTTAGTCTCTGTTTCAGGAATGCAGAGCTTTCACTAAACCACCCAGGTGACGAGTCATATTCATACTGATGAGGTGGCTGTTGAGTTCGAGTACACAAGGCAGAGCTGCACTGAGAGTAACAACTTTCTCCCCTTGTGTGATGTCTGTTGCTTGAAGAAATGGGTCCAACATCTCCACAAGCTCTTTCAGCTGACTCCATTCTCTGGCTGATATCCTTGGGTTCTGGTTCTGTCCCTCTGCACTTTGTTGAATTCAGTAAACCTGTAGATGAACAACATTGGACATTAATTAGCAAAACAAGAGTAACGTTACATCAATGTTGTATAATTACCCAGGGTCACAACTAACAGTAATCTACTAAATTAACACATCTCTAGCCACTCAAACCCAGTGTAATGTTGTTACCCTAGGCCTGTAACGTTAACGCTACATGGTCCACAATAGCCTGTAGCCGACATAATTAATGACGTGTTTCTCTCATAACATTAACCACCAGCAGATTGTAGCAGCAGAACGCAGTTACCCGACCGTTTGAACAAGTGTGGTGGTAGGAAACATTAATCTTTCCAAAATACAAGGGAACGAGAAAAAAACTACAAAGCAGCTAGTAACGTTAGCATTAGCAAGCAACATTCTGCTGCTAGAATCTGTTAGCAACAAGAAAACGATAGTAAACAACGTGCTGCTGCTGCAATGTGCTGGCTAATGTTGAGAGAGAAACACCTCGTTATTATGTTGGCTACAGGCAGATTTAGAGGTTATTTCTGACCACGTAACGTTAGCGTTAACATTACAGGCTTATTGGGTTAACATACATTACACTGGGTTAGCAAGCTAAGCTAACGTTAGATTATCAACCAAGCCAAATGATTCACTGACCTTTTCGGGTGCGTTTTCAGGAGCCTGATAAAGTTACTTGTGGTCGATCCAGCATCCTTGATTGTGATACAGCAGGTGTTGCATTTAGCCACTCTTTTGTTTGACCCCTGTGCAAAGTCTTTATATTAGGGATGCACGATAATTATCGGACCGATAAATTATCGGCCGATATGGCCATTTTGCGTTATTATTTATTATTCCGATAATGGCCTTTTTCCGATAAATTATCCGATAATAATCCTGTTTATTTTTTTGCCTCGGAAGCGGAGCTTTTTGTTGTCGCACATTCGTGACATCACAGCTGCGACGCAAACATGGCTGCTGCCAGTGTGTTGCTGTTTTTCAGTTTCAGAATGATCAAAAAGCTACTGTAATTTGCAATCCATGTCCCACACAGGTTCCGAGAGGAGGGGAAACCTCTAAGCTGGCATTACGTTAAACCAAAGCTGGCGATGATGCAGCGGATATGTTTGTTGTTTTTGTTAGCGAGTTTTGTTAGCATTAGCTGGTAGCGCGGCCTACCCTGCACTGCAGGCTCGTCCGCTTGGCAGATAAACTGCTTGTGACATTTACAGTCTGTGGCTTGTGATCAAACAGCCCCGCAAAAGCACTTAATACACAGAGCTGGCGTAAACTTATAGAAACTAATGGAAACCCAAAATGAAACATCCAGGGATTGTGTATTTAACTCCAAAAACCACTCGCTAACGTTAAGCTAACCGCGCTAGTTAGCATTAGCTGCGGGACAGAGACAATAATGAAAACAAAGGCGCAGTCGTGCACATTAGGCTACATAAAAAGCATCAGTCAGTCAACATTACATAGTGTCTTTTATTTAATCTGGTGGCAGCATTTTTCAGTAAAAAGTGAAACTACACAGATGGTTTATAGTGCCTGCCCCATTCATTGGGCCCAGGCTACAATTCACTGAGAATTGGAACCAATGCAAAATTTGATCAAACAGATCAGTATGACAATAAGAGTCTAAATTACTATGCCTTTTGTCATTGTGTTTTATCTGCAGACTAAGCAACTTGGCTTTCCGTTCTATAAAAGCCTTTATTTTTGTATTGACTATAATTGAGTGATACACTTTATTAAAACAATCATATTATATCAGAAGTTTTCTTTGTTTTGCGTTCACAGTGATGTTAGTTAGATTTGGTTAGGCCAGAGCTATGCTCACTACATCCATACATCTACCCTAACCCTTTTTTAACCCCAGGTTAAAAACAAAAAACAAAAAATTATATCTATTTTTATTATAATAATTATCGGTTATATCGTATCGGTTATCGGCCAAGAAGAATATATTTATCGGTTATCGTATCGGCTCTAAAAATCCATATCGTGCATCCCTACTTTATATCCAAAGCTTATCATAAATGGCACAGCGGTGCCACACTACTACTACAAGTGTGTTGCAGCTCTGTGGCTCCGTGCGCATCGCCAATGCACAAGACTAAATAATGGATTGGCCGGAAGGAGGACATTTCCTTACTTTTTTCCCTTACAAAAATTATAAAAATAAAGATTGCTCACGAGTCCCAAACCTCAAGTCCGAGTCGAGTCTCAAGTCTTTTGAGGATGAGTCTCAAGTCAAGTCTCAAGTCTTTTGAGGACGAGTCTCAAGTCAAGTCTCAAGTCTTTTGAGGACGAGTCTCAAGTCAAGTCGCAAGTCTTTTGAGGACGAGTCTCAAGTCAAGTCTCAAGTCTTTTGAGGACGAGTCTCAAGTCAAGTCGCAAGTCTTTTGAGGACGAGTCTCAAGTCAAGTCTCAAGTCTTTTGAGGATGAGTCTCAAGTCAAGTCTCAAGTCTTTTGAGGACGAGTCTCAAGTCAAGTCTCAAGTCTTTTGAGGATGAGTCTCAAGTATTTTGAGGACGAGTCTCAAGTCAACTCTCAAGTCTTTTGAGGACGAGTCTCAAGTCAAGTCTCAAGGCTCTGCATGTGCGAGTTAAGTGCGACTCGAGTCCGAGTCGCAGACTCGAGTCCCCATCTCTGCTATCTATCCACGGTTTATGTTTTTAGGCCGCGACTCTTTCATTTTTATCACTCGTCGTCTCAAGACAACGCCCTGCGAATTCCACTGCGGGCTCCAAATTCTGTGGAATTTGCGGTCGTCTGAGACTCAGCATGCAATGCAGTGTATCAGCGTCAACGCTGTGCGGCACAGAGAGATGAATTTCACGCTGAAGCTTATGGTTAGCACAGGGAGTTTATGGCAATCTCAAGATGATATGCTATACATTTTTAAGCCCAATAAACACAGTAGAGCTAATAGGACTTGATGTTTCAATCCCTGTGGTAATTCGGCATTCTTGATGTTGGCAGTAGGAATGGAGTACAGATAAAACGATATGAAAATTTCATATCACGGTTATAGTGACCAAAATTATCACGGTTATCAGTATTATCATGGTATTGTTAAAATGTACTGAAAATGTCCAAAAAGTACAGGTACACCCCCCTTAGTTCCACACCCTCAGAGATGGTCCATTTTAGAGATATGTCACCGCAGGATCCGCCAATTGTAAGAAATGGTACGAGCAAGTCTCCTAAATGGTCACGTGGTCACCTCTCCCCTGAAGTGTTGTGAGAGAGAGAGCCTGGTGACGCGGGGTTAGTGCTGACCTAGCAAGCTAACTGAACTAGAGATCGTGAGTTCCCAAACTCCACACAAACCACACATATAAACACAAAGCTGCTGGCTCAATATAGTAACTAAGATATTCTATTTTTTTCTTTCCAAACACAGATTTAGCTACTACATCAACGAACTTCACATGTAGCTTTAGCTAATTGCTCACTGCTAACATGAGTGTGCCAAATCTCGCAAGAGTGTGTTGCTGAGACAGAGACAGGTGATGGAAAAATTAAATTTTCTCCTGATCTGTCTGTCTGAAAAATGCCATTTTAGTGTCAGAATGTTCAGAAGATATGTGGCTTCGGAAAATGTGCAGAATATTTACTTATAATAATGTCATAATCTGAGATCACTTTCACTCTCCCATTGACTCCAATAGACTCAGACCTGCCGAAAGTCTCCTCCAGGTCTAAGTGGGCGTGTGTGGAAAACCATGGGCAAAACCAATGTGACAAAATGACAGGAAGTGAGTTGAAATTGGGGTGTCTTGCTTTGATATCCCATCGTCTTTGACACCCTCCTATGTTGATTTTACAGCCCAACTCTTGTCTTGTCTTTTAATCCAAAGCCCATTGCTGGCTTTTTTTGATGCATTTGACAAGGACTTGATTGCTTGTTGGAGGGAGCGACCTCTCACCCTGTAGCAACGAACTGCTTCCCACTTCTACAGGATACTGTTGGTCTTTCACCCATTCTGGGCAGCTTGTATTGCCAGTTCAGAGTCTTTTTCCTCCTTTTTTTAATATTTCTATCTATCCCTTCTGTCGGTTAAACTGAAATGGTCCAGGACATGTCCGGGTCGGGACCAATTCTTTGTAGCGAACGCTGGTCCACTCAACACACACAGCAGGGTAGCTGCTGGCGCAGCTCCATAGCCTACACATAAACAGAAGGGAACTGGTAAAGAGGCAAACATGATAAGAATAAGCACATATAAGCTGGTGGACTCTGTGCGATTCGGGGGGTGAAGTTGCAACATTGTTGTGATTTTCATTTGGTCTGGTTCTCTTTCACACAGCAATTTGTCACAAGCACCAAACCTTCTGATCAAAACGTGATCAAAACAGTCACTCATCTATTGGACAGAATAGAGAAGGGAAATCTCTCCTCTCCAGCAGGCTTCTTGCCTGGCTGAGGGCTGACTGAACAACACAAGTGAATCCACAAAACACAAACCATGGAGCAACACCACCTGCGATATTGGGATTTCTGGTTTTACTTTGGTGTTACTATCAAATAAATATTTGACAAGAATGTGCCCAATATGAGCAGCAGATGAGGCAGAAAGCTGTTGAACATTTCATTCTGCAGATGAGACGAGCGAGGCAGTACGTACCGAAGGAGAAGGCGAGCCCTGTTGAGAGACAACGATGTGTTGTTGTTATGACGGCGTACGTCACGCAGCGTGCAGGTGCTGTAGTGTACACGTGTGCGCGCCGCTGTTTGTTTTGCCTGGGGTCCTGACCCCCACTTTGGGAACCACTGCTCTAGATAACAAATGAAGGGACCCCAAATGTTACCCCTGATGGTATATGACATGTGATTATCTCTTAAGGGCAGAGTTGTGGTTAATTCAGAAATCAAAGTCAGAAAATGTATGGCTGAATAATTCTTTCCAGGCCTTGAAAGTTTCAGAATCAGAATCAGAAAGACTTTAACTCATTCACCGCCAAAGACGTCTTTGACGTCTTATCAGAAATAGCCATCCACGCCAAAGACGTGTTTGACGTGTTTTTGTTTTTATGAGTGCAGCGCGTAGTTGAAACACTTACCCAGCCTCTGACATGTCATCTGGTCCCTATCCTCAAAGGGTAGCCGACAGCACGTTATCAAACACATACCGCAGCTGTTGTTTGAAACGAGGAAGAAGGAGGAAAAGAGGAAAAACAGAGAAACGCGCTTCCTTGTACAGAGGAAAAAACGCCATTGAAACGCCTCTCGGCGCGCTGCACTGCTGCCTTGCTGCAGGGCGAACCTGGATTGCCTAGTCAAACCCGTGACGAACATGATCGATCCGGTTCCAGCAGCGCCTGGTCCCAAAGCCAAGCTGCGGACCCGTTCCTGTGTCGTGTGACTCGTGTCGCAGCATTCGTCCCACTCCCAGCCCGAACGAGAGGAGGAAAACGAGCAGCAGAGGAGGCAAAACGCTGATGGGGAAGGAGGGGGAAGGAGGTGCGATCTAGCTGCAGGCAGCTGTGGACAGAACTCTCTCTCTCTGTGTGTGTGTGTGTGTGTGTGTGTGTGTGTCTGTGTCTGTGTGTCTGTCTGTCTGTCTGTCTGTCTGTCTGTCTGTCTGTCTGTGTGTCTGTCTGTACACTCACTCACACTGAGCAAACTGTATTGTTGAATGTAAAAAAAGCACTTCATATATATATATATATATATATATATATATTTTTTTTTGTCATTTGTGTCATAATGAATAATATTTACATGTCTGATGTCAATACAGTTCAAAATAAAAGAATTGAGAGCGAGTTCTGCATGATATTGTGTGCTGTACATAAATGCCATTTTCTGCAATTTCTTTTCTCAGAGAGACATTTTGGGTGAAAACAGGGTGTATATAAATGGCTATAAGTAGAGTACAGAACATGCTAAAAGCTCACTTTTTTTTTCCTGGTGAACCCAGAGACGTACATCTTCATTTTGAGGTATTGCAAATCACTCTGGTGCTAATAGATAATTTACTGTGGGTCTTGAAAGATGACCAACAATTATGAAAATCTTTGGCATGTGCTAAATATTGGCAGTCCTAAACTGGCAGTGAATGAGTTAATGATCCCCGGGGGGAAATTGGGACAAGTTACAGTAGCTCGCTCACAGAACACACATAGCATGAAGTAAACAATAGTAAATGCAAAATAAGCAGAATAAGAAGAATAAGAATAAGAATAAGAATAAGAACAACATAGCATAGGATAAACAGTAGTAAATGCGATAGAAGCAAAAATAAGTAGAATACGTCTAAGCGAGCAAAATACGTAGAGAAGTATACATTACATGCAATTATCTTTATTGCACACCGGACTTATATTAACACATTCACTGCCAGCCATTTTTTTTTTACTGTAGGTAGGTTCTGCCAGAGGGTTTTTTTGAGGATTCTGGCTCATCTTTCAAGACCCGAGGATTCTTTTCTGCTAAGATTTTGTGAACACACAATATCTCAAAAGAACTAATAGAATGTGTGCTTTCTCTGTCTAAAAGAGTTAGTTTGTAGAGTTAGTAGTTATGTAAGCATTAGCAGTTGAATACAGCATGGTTTCAGCGTCAGAAAAATTATTCAGAGATAAACGGCTTTTTGTGAAATTCGATAGAACAGTCACTTTAACCATTCATTTTTGGCATCAGTAAGACGTCAGACATCTAAACAATAGTTTTGAACAGTAATTTCCTCCATAACAGCAGGAAACCCCCCTCTGCTTCCAACTCCTCCCTCCGTGGGCGTTCTTCTTGGCTGCAGCGGCCGTGTCACAAGCTTGTCACCAGTCTCACTGCTTTGCTGCTGCTGCCTGTGCCTGTCTGCGCGGCCGCTCTTTGAGGAAGTCTGGATGGACTCGCTCGCTTCTTGGAGTTTTGGTTGAGAGCTTTGATGAAGCTTTTGCGATTCTGGTCATATTTATGCTGCGTGTTTCAAAGTGTGTTCCACCCAGTCTATTTTTGGAATCCCCCACCGCCAGCTCCCAGCGCGATAATGCGCCAAAGTTTCGCCAATCCATTTTACAGTAGAGAATGGTTTCCTCGCGCGTTACCCTACAGTTTTGGCTCTGCTTTTCATAGTGTGGAGAGCACTGTCGCCACTTAGTGGGTCCGTGGAATGGGTTGTACACGTTCGCTGACTCCAATATTTTTTATAGGAGACGTGGGGAGCGTTGATCCACGTCCCACCGTCAAAATTTTTTTTTTTTTTTTTTTTTTTAAGCCGAGATAACTCAGCCAGGCACAGTTAACCTATCGGCTGGCTCAGTGAGCGTCTCCGAGGTGCTCTTTTAAGAGAGGCATTAAATAGACCAATGGCCACAGGCAGGAATGATTTCCTGTGCCTCTCCGCATCTAGGTGGAATCAGTCTCTCACTGAACGTACTCCTGTGTTTGACTAGCACGCCGTGGAGTGAGTTATTGCTCATGATGGAGCGTAGCCTGGACAACGTTCTCTTCTCTGACACCGCAGTCAGAGAGCCCAGATCCAGCCCCACAATGTCCCTGGCCTTACGGATCAGTTTGTTGAGTCTGTTGACGTCCGCTGCCTTCAACCTGCTGCCCCAGCACACAATAGCATACAGGAAGGCACTAGCCACTACCGACTCATAGAACATCCTCAGCATGGTCCGGCAGACGTTGAAGGACCTCAGCCATCTCAGGAAGTAGAGACGGCTTTGCCCCTTCTTGTAGAGTGCATCAGAGTTCTTAGCCCAGTCTAGTTTATTGTCAATGTACACTCCAAGGTACTTGTAATCCTCCACTATGTCAAGTAGTAATGCGGAAGAATGCAGGGGAGAATTATTAATTGTGTTATCTTGTTGGGTTGATGTTAGCTTGCTAGTTAACTTGTATGCTAGTTTAACGGCGTTGTGTAGGTGGTACTTGCAGCAACCCATGTTAAGGGCTTGCCCAGGTGTGGATACGAACCGCCGACCTTCGGCTTGGGAGTCCGACATGTTAACCACTGCACCAAGAGAGCTAGCTCCCTTGGCGGAGCTGATTAACATGCCTTTATACTGGGGAGTGAGTTTGACCAACCTACTCGCTACCACTCGAGACTCAAGAGGAATCGGTGCTGATTCACTTCGGTTACACTAGCTAGCATAGGCTTGGGTGGTATTAGGTATTATGGTATACCGGGGTATATAGAAATCAAGACAGTATTATTTTCAATGCCATCAACCGCTTCCTATCTTTTTTGTTCAGCCAAAATAGTCGCAAGTGTACTTGCCTGTGCTGGGCTTAGCCTAAATAATTTCTATTCATTTATTTTTGTTGGCCATTTGTAGGCTACTTTGTTTAACCTTAACACATTGAGTGCCAGCGACGCCATATGGCGTCATTAGAAATTTACCGTAGGCTGCCAGCGACGCCAAATGGCGTCAGTAACTCCAAATTGTTTTTTTGACGGGGGGGGTGTCGATCTAAGCTTCTTACATCGCCTCTTACAATATTGTAGCTATTGGAGGTCTATAACCTATTTTACAAACCCATTAGGTGGCGACAGCACTCTCCTGATAAGAGAAAGTGGAGCCAAACACACAGAAGAAGTCGCTGGGGAAAAAGGAAATCGCATCGCATCCGTCCGTATGCATCGACATGCATGAAGCCAAACGCCAGCTGTGCCCGCAGCAGCTGCATCCGCTGTCACAACTGAGCACCTCCGTGTCTGCTGCGACAGCACATTCGCATAATCAGCCTTATTATTCTCAACTCGAAGCATGGGAGCCCGTGACAAACACACGCGGAACCAAAAAGGTGGATGTCGCGCACCCTTCACTGTGTGTGCACAGCAAACTCAGCAGAGAGCCAACAGACACACCCAGGAGGAGGCGTGTGCAGTTGAGGGGGGGGGGGGCACGCAGAGCACGCAGAGCAGCATACACTTCACCCAGACAGACCCAGACATCAGAAAATTAGCTTCAGAGTCAGTGATGTGCTTGAAATGTTTAATTTCACAAAAGGCTCATTATCTCAGCTCGTAGAAAAAAAGGGCTGTTTTTGGTTCAATCAAGCTATCTTCTCCGGCTCATAACTAAAGAACGGAAAATGGGATCAATAAACTTTTTTTTGCAGGTGATAGAAGAGAGTCTCATCGTTATTTGTGTTCAGTGTTTACATAGTAATTATTAAAGAAATTATATGACTGTTTTAAAATGCATTGCGGCCTATGTGGCACAGCAAGCAACCTTTTGCCCAAGGGCCGTGGCACTCAAAGTGTTAATAAGGCAAGCATCACATCACATCACATGTTACAAGTAGGGATGCACCGATGTGAACATTTTGGCTGATACCGATAACCGATATTAACACATTCACTGCCAGCCATTTTTTTTTTACTGTAGGTAGCTTCTGCCAAGCCGTTTTTTGAGGATTCTGGCTCATTTTACAAGAGCCGAGGATAATTTTCTGCTTGGACTTTGTGAACACGAAGTTCACAAAAGTACTAATAGAATGTGTGCTTTCTCTGTCTAAAAGAGTTAGTTTGTAGAGTTAGTAGTTATGTAGATATTAGCCGTTGAGTACAGCATGGTTTCAGCGTCTGAGACAGGAAGCTGAGATAATCGCAGTTTTGTGAAATTCAATCAAACAGGCAGAACAGTCACTTTAACCATTTATTTTTGGCATCAGTGAGAGATCAGACATCTGAACAATATAGTTCTGAACACCCTCTCCCTTAAACTCCTCCCTCCGTGGGTGTGTCTGGTGGCGTTTGTCACAAGCCAGTTTCTCCTGCCTGTCTGAGCAGTGAGCAGCTCTGGCGGCCCCTCGTCGGCGAGTGTGGCGAGTGTGGACTGTGGATGGGACTCAATCGTTTCTTGGATTTTCGGTTGAGAGCTTTGATGAAACTTTGTGCGATTCTAGGCTTTATGCTGCCCACCCAGTCTATTTTTGGAACCCCCCACCTTTGTGCGCCCGTGTGCAGCAGCGTGAAAGCGTTTTCGCCTACAGTATGAGAATGAGGCTCGTTCGTTTCTGGGTTTTCGGAATGCGTGCGATTCTGGCCTTTCTGCGGGTGTTTCAAAGTGTGTTTCACCCATAATCTATTATGCAAATTTGCAATCCCCCACGCCAGCACCGCTCTCCGCTCTCGGTGTGCTGCTGCTGGCGCGGCCGCTCTCGGGCGAGTCTGGTGACTGATGACTGTAAAATCGCCAAGCCATTTCCTTGAGAATGGCTTTCTCCCGCGGCTGTTTTTGGTTGGCTTTCTCTCTGTCGGGAGAGCACTGTCGCCACTTAGTTGGTCGGTAAAATAGATTATACACATTCAATACTTCCAATATTTTTATAGGAGACGTGGGGGGCATTGATCCACGTAGCACCGTCAAAAAAAAAATTTTTTTTTTTTGACGAGTCAACTCGTCATTGGCAGTGAACGGTTGGATTGTGTTTGACGAGTCAACTCGTCATTGGCAGTGAACGTGTTAACATTGCTGTTATGACCGATAACCGATATTTACCGATGTCGATATGATCTGTATAAAAACACATTTTTCTTTATTTCCAAAACATTTGGAAAAGCCCAGAAATCATAGATTTACTGCAATGTTTCCTCTCAATGTAAAAATTTTGGCTGATACCGATAACCGATATTAACATTGCAACATTGGACCGATGCCGATATGTTAGAAAATGACTAACATCGGCCGATACCGATATGATTGCCAATATATCGTGCATCACTATTGTTTAAGACCACTTTAAACTGAGCATGTTACAGGCTTGCCCATAACTGTGTCCATTCCATTTGTATAATTGTCATTCTCCATTGAGGACATTTGTGAAGAACAACATTGTGCACAGGGCCCGAAATTAGTAACCTGACGCTGCCAGATTGATGAGTTTGCTTCACATTCTGTTTCACAAACGACATCCATCTGGATTTGGTCAAGCTACCCTGCTGAAGAGGGCGGTCACTTTTTTCAAGCTACTTGGCAGGTGATTGGATGAACCGTCTGTCTGTCACCGTCTGGGCGTGCCAACGCCAACCAATCAGATCGACTTGCCTTCATGACGTAGCCTCGCCTGGTAAAACACGAACGGCTAGGACTACAATTGCTAATTAGTTAGCATGGAGGTCGCAGATTTTTTGCTGTTTTTGTAAGGTGAATATTGGGTGCAACCATTGACTATTCAATTTGCCAAAAGAAAGAAGAATTACTGCAGATGTCTGACTGAGGATGAAGTGCAGGTAGGCCATTTTGCACGTTAAATGTAACTGATTGGATTAACTGATGTTACGCTAACATTAGCAACATTTGGAGGTTGGGGTGCTACGTCTGATGATTATTGATTTGATGTTAACGTTAACAGCGATTCATGACTAACACATATCGTTGTTCGTTTCTTCAGGGAACTGATGACACGATATGACACCGAGTGGCACGCACCCTGGACTGGCCTGGACGGCTAACGTCATGGAGACGCAACGCTCTCTAGCCTTTATGATCATGGCAATCAGAATCAGAATCAGAAAGACTTTAATGATCTCCGGGGGTAAATTGGGACAAGTTACAGTAGCTCGCTCAATAACAACCAAAACAATCAATAACAACCAAATACTTTGATACAATATAATGATTTAACGCTACTATTTAGCATTAAGGACTGGTGAATTTTAGCATATCTGTCAGTGGAATGGTAGATGTTTACGCATGACTGGAGAATGTTATTTGCTTACTTTTGTGATAATAAACTAAACGGAGAAAAGACGGCCGTGTGGTGTTGTTGTTACATAATCTGCTGGTCTTGAGGCACAATTGGGTAAAATGATAAGATGATGTAAATTCATAAAGATGTTTATGTCAGAGATGAATCTGCCAAAGGGAGCTGCCTGGAGCCCAGAGGACGTCAACGGAGAAGAGGAAAATCACCCTTTAGGTTACACCATGCAGCATTTGGATATAATCTAGTATTGGCTCCCATGCCGTTAGTTTGTTTACCCCCTATCTAAAGAAAGTACAAGTGCAAAATCTTAAGCTATGTTCTATCGATAAACCAATTTCTCGAGTAACATCCTGTTATCCTGAGATCTTTAATCTCGCCTGTATAACATAATATGTCACTCGGACACCAACGTGAGTTAACGTGGTTTATTAAACAGCAGCAAACATTCCAATCATAGCAGAATACACTTCAGCTAGCAGTAGGGACAATACATCACACTGATCTTTGCAGTTCTGTGTTGATTAGCTAATATTTCAGTGGCATTTTGATTAACGTTATGATTTATTTCTATTTGGAACAAAAATGATGGTTTAACAGATTGCATGTTTACTGGGCTGTGGTGAGAAGGGCTTTGTGTTTGTGTGACTTGCGTGAATGGCTACTGCTAGCCATTCACTAGCCTACAGCTAGCTGATGGCTGCTATGTTCTCCCAGCCTAGCAACCGTCTGAAGGCTATCTCCCCAAATTCTACAACAATGTCTTGTTTACTAACGTTCATAGTTGATAACGTTACAGCAATACAGTTACGGTTTCGTACTCACTGTAAGATCAAGTGTTTAACGTTTATGTTAGCTTATTGTTTTGAATAGAATGTTTGACTAGCTCACTGGAGCTAGCCTCGGTAGCCGCCGCCATGTTGAATAGTGAAAGAACTACAAACGTCCAGCGCCTCTCGGTGGCGTCACATCCGGTCTCGCAAAGCCCGCCCTTAGCTCACGCTGATTGGTGCGCCTGGGTGGCGGCCGGTTTGAATGCCTCTCTGAGGCCAGGGCCAGACTGAGGTGGATTGTGAATTTGTGGAACAATGCCGCCCCCGTCTGGTGGAGTCAGGCTACGAAATTAGAGCCCGCCACCTGCCAATGGCGGGCATATTTTAGCTTTGGCGTGTTAGGTTTGGCGTCTCTCCGCCACGTGGCGGGTCGCAAAATAGTCGTCATGTAATATTAAAACTGTGTGTAGCCGCCTGTGTCCACCAAGCGTCTTTTTCCGACTGTTAAACGCTGGAAGTGCGCTGCGGAGCACTGATCCCAGCCACAATATACAAGGAAGCAGTCTGAAATTAACGTTAGTTCAGTGCAGTAGTATACTGTAACACGAGTGCTTCCTGAGGCTGTTCCATTCTGGCTCTCCCGTATAAGCTACCAAACGTGCCTCTGGAATGAAATGCAGTCTCAATTTAGCGGAGGTAAATTGACAGCCGAACGTCGGGCGAATCAATCAATCAATGAATCAATCGCTCGCACTTGTTGCCGACACTACTCGTATGATACAGTATATATGAGGAGATAATAGTTATCATGTGTGTTTTGGTGCGCAGCTGGCTAATAGGCTACCAAACATGACTGGAGTGGAATGGAATGCAGTCGTCAATTTAGCGGAGGTAAAAAGCATCTTTTAACCTCTGCTAAATTGACAGCCTACATCGGGCGAATTGATCAATGAATCAATCGCTCGCACTTGTTGCCGACACCACTCGTATGATACAGTATACAGTATATGAGGAGATAATAGTTATGTGTGTTTTGGTGCGCAGCTGGCTAATACGAGTGCTTTGTGAGGCTGTTTCATTCTGGCTCTGCCTTATATAGGCTACCAAACATGACTGGAGTGGAATGGAATGCAGTCGTCACTTTAGCGGAGGTAAAAAGCGTCTTTTAACCTCTGCCAGCCTACATCGGGCGAATTAATCAATGAATCAATCGCTCGCGCTTGTTGCCGAGCTATGATGAGGAGATGAATCAAAATGCTTACCCACCAATAAAGCCGAAGCGGAGCGGAGAACGAGTGCAGGAGAGCTAACGCAGGTGCCAGGTGTGAGTGGGAGAGAAAGGTGTGTAGCCCAAGTTGTGCGCTGTGCACTGAGACTGTCGCAGTTATTACTTTTAGCTGCGTTGTTTTTTTTACAACAATTTAAGCTCAAGATTGACTTGACATGTATTGAGTAATCAATCATCAATCAATATATTAAAATAATTTGCTTCAAATTTTACTCTGGCCTCTTATTTAAGTGTGTATTCTTCAACGTAATACCTTATCTACTTGAAATGTACCGAAAAAAATTGATATATATGGATATATGTGACACAAAAATGCGTTTTTTTTTTTGGCCGGTAAGAAATATGCTTGACCCACAAAAAACAGAAGTTACAACTTTAAAACAAAAACAAATGATTGGACATGAATTCATAGAACAGCAACTTAGCCAACGGAAGAATTATTTGGAGGTAGAAAAGAAACACTTAACACAATTGGCTGGTTACCATCAGTAGCACTCCGCAGTCCGTGACATGTCTGAATGTGTAGAACTGAACAGCATACTGTAAACACTCACTCCCTCCTCTCCCCAGGTGAGTTGCCAGGGGTGACAGCTGACTGAGGATGTCCTTGTGAGAGTGGGCAGGGCTACCTGGCCCTGAGGTGGAAAGGAGGAGGAGCCTCCAACTCCTAAGCCCCTCCCCCTCATCCCCCGATACGGACCAGACGCACAGAGGGCCGTGTTTCTCTCCTCCCTGTTCTCCCCTCCCTGTTCTCTACTTCCTCTTCCTGTCTCCTCTCCCCCATAAGTCCCGCCCCCTGCCACCATGCTGTGGTCACGCTGCTGCTGGAAGGCCTGAGGAAGCAGAATCTGGAAGGAAACCCTGCTCACCCGGGGGACTTCTACCTGGTAAGACTCACTCACAGCTTTAGCTACAGCTTGAAACCTCATACAGCATATAGCATAGCAAGCATATCACCACCATCAGAAGGATTTAAAAAAAATATTGATATAGATATATCATACTCACATGACTTGGACTCAAGTCAGAGTCCTACTCGAGTTGTGGTTTGAATTGCTAGAGACTGACTTGATGCGTGAAGATAATACCTGGGTGCAGACAGACAAAACCTTGGCACAAAGTCAATGTTTCATACCTCATTTTGCAGACTTTTTCTCATCCGAATTCTGTGTCAATGATTTCATTCAATTTTCATTTGGTCTGGTTCTCTTTCACACAGCAATTTGTCACAAGCACACACTTTCTGAACAATGTCACGTGATCAAAACAGTCACTCGTCTGTTGGACAGAATAGAGAAGGGAAATCTCTCCTCTTCCGCCGGCTTCTTGCTTGGCTGAGGGCTGACCAACACCACCTGCGAGTTTTACTTTGGTGTTACTATCAAATAAATATTGCACAAGAATGTGCTCAATATGAGCAGCAGATGAGGCAGCGAGCTGTTATACATTTCATTCTGCAGATGAGACGAGCGAGGCAGCACCGAAGGAGAAGGCGAGCCCTGTTGAGAGACAACAATGTGTTGTTGTTGTTATGACAACGTACGTTGTGCACACGTGTACAGTACACGTGTGCCGCAGTGTTTGTTTTGCTTTCTTCTACCGCCTTCTACTCATGATGCACTGGCGCTTCCTATTATTTGCTCTTGTGTTTAGTGTGCGTTGCTTTCACATCACAAACGAGCCGCGGCCGGCAGGGTTCACTTGGAAACGAACCGAGACCCACCGAGACACACCTTTTCAGGCTCCATCTGGGCCCTTCTTGAACTAACTTCTTTCTCTCTTAAAAAAAAAAAAAAAAAAAAAATACTAACCTAAACTAAACTTGTACCACTGTTCCTTCAGAAGTTGTAGTTGTCATAGACTGTGTTGCATAGTTGATTGCTCTATTGCTGACAAAAATGTGATATTGTAAGTCGCTTTGGATAAAAGCGTCTGCCAAATGACGTAATGTAATGTAATATGTAATGTTTTCAAGAGGACCAGAGTTCAATTGTTTGTTACGCACCAGAGTTTGTTTGCGCTTTCACACCACCCCAAACGAAGCGGAGTATCCGAGGAAACAAACTGTGGCACGTGTAAAGCAGACCAAACAGCTTATATGTGAAAGTGACCTTAAACACCATAAACATGATATTGAATTACTACACATTTATTTTCTTCCCTTTTGTTAAACAAAATAAAGAGCACAATTTTGAATGTACCATTGTACTTTCTTTAACCTTGTTCTTGTGTCACACCTACTCAGTGTGTCGGGGGAGCCGACTTTTTCACCGGGGGGGGGGGTGCAACCGGACGTGCGCGCGACCCGGTGCGGACAGCTGCTTGCGCGTGCCTCAGAAAGGATTGCCTCCCTTCAACGTTCACAGTCTGATTCAGGCTACAGTATCACATAAGCAGTAGCCGGGTAGCCCAATGACCAGACCACATCCTCCACGCCACATGCAGCTCTAAAAAGCAAAAATCACAGTAAGATCTCTATTCTATAGTTTATCAGCACGCTCAAAGACACGAATACAGCTCTTGTCGTGTTCCACTTTTCTCTCCAAGAGAGAAAAGCGCGCTGCGCACACAGAGAGGGAGGGAGGGTGAGAGAGCACAGAAAGGCGAAACGGGCGCACTGCTCTCCATATACACTGCATCCACAAGAACATGATATCTCTGCCCAACACTTTTATCCACACCATAACGCACATGTCCCACTCACTGTGAAGTTCCTGACGCATTCCATCTCACAAACAGTCCTCCATATGCGGGAGGACTCGGAGGTATTCCAGCTTCACGTCGTCGTCACTTTTTCCACATCTGCGTTTGAAGTAGAAGCGACTTGTTGCTGTTCAACTGACGGCTGCTTCCATTTCTTCGTGAATGTAAAGTTTGTCAAACTGCCTTGTTTTCTTTTTGACATCTTGCTGTTGTTTTAAATCTGACCTGCCCGCGTGAGTGACGTTTGATTTGCACCTGCGCCGCCACGCTTCGATGTGGTGATGATAAGAATAACATGCATGTCGGTATAGGGGCTTACAGTGAATTTGACAGTGATTGAGCACACTCTGAATCATACGATTAAAATAGCGTAATTTTACGCATTATTCATGAAGGTACAGAAAAAGAAATAGAAAATACATGGAGTAATATATATTAGTCAATAATTTAGAGACCCCCCCAAATTTCACAAGTCATGTTTTCAGGGGGTCTACTATTTCTTTAAGGGGAGCCAAAGCCCCCCCCAGCTCCCCCGTAGTTCGCACCCTGCACCTACTGTATGTTCACCTGAATCTGAGGATGTCATGGGAAATATTCCGCTCTAATATAGCATTGGTGGTAGAATTTCAATGAATTGATTCACTTTTTCAATAGATAGTAGTGTTTTGTTTATAAAGGTTTTGTGCACAATGTACATTTGTAGGTTATGTGCACAACTTAAAGCAGGACTAAACCCCCCAGATTTCTTGCAAAACGGCACTCCACTCGATCCGAAAACCCCACAGGCAAGATGGCCGCCCAGACTTCCCTCCTTAGCTGGCAGAATTCCTCCCCCATAAAGTAACATATCTTGGCCAATAAGTATGTAACATACAAAATAAAACAACTCATAATATCTTAATTTTATGTAGAATGCAGAGGACATGTAACTGTTTAGTTAAACTTGCATTCCAGGAATATTGTGCTCTAAAGATAACGTTAATGGCTCGAGACTGTTTCGTCCTGAAACCCACACGCTTTGCGCCACCTATGTGGGATTCGAAATAACGCATCCGAGATAGAAAACGTTATGAATATAGCCACGTTATAAACAACAAACTAACGCTCGTGATCCGTATGGAAACAGTGTTACTCGAAATGGTTAAAAGTTATATCAATTTGGTCATTCAGTGGCGTTTTACTGCCATGTAACTAACTAACTAGCGGCTAATATTAGCCACAGTAGGCATTACCCAGGGATGCATTGGTCTTAAAGGGCTCGCGCCGTGTGAACTACAGTAATAATCAATGGGGATTTTTTTTTTCACACGAGTGGGGCGTGTGCTAACCCCACCGTGACGTCACGATGTACCAAATATCCCATTCATTTGAGGGCACAAAAAAAAGCAGTGTTCAACCCATAGAGGGAACCTATGCTGCTGAAAATGATACAAATGGTACAATGGTAACAGTTTGGTCTCAAATGTGGAAATTTTGACCAGAATTCTTCACACACCACCCCCAAAGTCATATATATTGGTTAACACGTTCACTGCCATTGGCGAGTCAACTCGTCAAGCAGAAACCAACGGTTGACTGCCAATGGCGAGTCAACTCGTCCAAAAAAAAAAAAAAAAATTTTTGACGGTGGGATGTTGATCTAACCCTTTAACATCTCCTATATAAATATGGGAGCCACCAAACGTGTACAACCCATTCCACCGACCCACTAAGTGGCGACAGTGCTCTCCAGACTAGAAAAAGCCAAGCCAAAACTGCAGGGGAACGCGCGAGGAAACCATTCTCATACTGTAAAATGGATTGGCGAAAACGCTTTCGCGCATTATCGCGCTGGGAGCTGGTGGTGGGGGATTGCAAATTTGCATAATAGATTATGGGTGCAACACACTTTGAAACACCGGCAGAAAGCCCACAATCGCACGCAGCTTCATTCCAGCTGAGCTCACAACCGAAACGAACGAGCCCCATGCAGACTCGCCCAAAGAGCAGCCGCCAGCAGCCAGGCAGCACAGACAGGCAGAGCCTCGCTTGTACCGCTGCAGCCACGGAGGGAGGAGAACACACACGGAGGGAGGAGTTTGAAGGAGAGGGGGGTTTCCTGCTGCTATGGAGGAAATTACTGTTCAAAACTATTGTTTAGATGTCTGACGTCTTACGCCAAAAAATAAATGGTTAAAGTGACTGTTCTATCGAATTTCACAAAAAGCCATTTATCTCAGCTTAAATTTTCAGACGCTGAAACCATGCTGTATTCTACTGCTAATGCCTACATAACTACTAACTCTACAAACTAACTCTTTTAGACAGAGAAAGCACACATTCTATTAGTTCTTTTGAGATAATTTGTGTTCACAAAATCTTAGCAGAAAAGAATCCTCGGCTCTTGAAAGATGAGCCAGAATCCTCAAAAAAAAACCTTGGCAGAAGCTACCTACAGTATTGAAAAAACGGCTGGCAGTGTTTTTGGGTTTAGTCCTGCTTTAAGTATTTTTTTATTTGAGAGCTAAATAAACTCCAATCAGTTAGTTTATATACTGTTAATGCTCAGAGCTTTTTTTCTAATGCTACCAGCAAATGCAGAGGAAAATCCAGTGCAAAAGTCTTGGGTTGCAGTTGCACTTGTGTTTATCCTCTCTGCTCAAATTCACTTTCACAGTCTGCTGATATTCTGCTGCCAACATTAGCTCAAGTTGTTGGATCTGATTGGACTGGAGTGTGTGACCTCATCCTGTCTTAACATACACAAATAGTGTAGTAGCTGTACTGTACTGTACTGTAGCTGCTACCATTACGTATGTCTAATGTGTAATTGTATGTTTAATTAGGTATATGCTATTTGCACCTGTGCAAACAGAATGTCAATTATGTTTAAGTATGTTTAAAGTATGTACATGCCATTTGCACCTATGTGCAGTGAATATGTCACTGTCTTTGACTTGTCTTATCACTTTACTGCCTTATTGCTTGTTGTTTCTCTTGTTTTCCTGCACCTATATGCCCTGTTATTTTGCACTATGTTGCAAACGGAATCCACAGCACAAGAATTTCACACGTGATACTTGTACTACGGAGTGACAATAAAAATCTTGAATCTTGAATCTTGAATCTGTCTCCTCAGTCCCTGCTGGACCCTAAAAACCTCGCCGAGTGCTGGCCCCCAGATGGCTTGATGCCTGGTGAGTATTTCAAGTTTTGTCCCGAAATTAAACACTCATTTCTCTCAAGAGACATCGACCCTTGACTACCTGCCTGTAGTAATACTGTCCATCTAATCAATACAGTAACAAAGGGATGCTTTTGTTCCCTCTCTGACCAATAGCTGACCCTCATTCCATCATTGAACGTTGACCATCACCAAATGAGACAAAATGTACTATTCCAAAGGGACGATCCATGGCTGCATCCCGACCCGGGACAGCTGTTCACAATGGACTTATCACTGACCACGTAGATACACTGTTATTCTGATAGAACTGTCAGCAGACTGCACACTGTACTTATCACTGACCACATAGATACACTGTTATTCTGATAGAACTGTCAGCAGACTGCACACTGTACTTATCACTGACCACGTAGATACACTCTTATTCTGATAGAACTGTCAGCAGACTGCACACTGTACTTATCACTGACCACATAGATACACTCTTATTCTGAAATTAACCAGTAGATTTTCGTGCCATTGTTTCCAATACATAAACTGGGGCAGCGCAACAATATTAGCATGGCTGGTACATCATAAAAAGTTCATCAATGTAGAAAAATTGATCAAAATTGCTCTGTAATAGTCTAATGTACACATCATGTTATGTCTGTCATTAGGCAGTAGCTCTGTACTCAGCCTACAACATTCTGAAAATGTTCCTAAAAAATATAAAATTCCCCGAACTCACGTTATAATGGTAAAGATTAACTTCATACTTTTCAATGGGAAAATTCTAACGCTGCTCAGCTCAACACTCATGTAATGTAATGTAAAGTAATGTAATGTAATGTAATGTAATGTAATGTAAAGTTATGTAATGTAATGTAAAGTTATGTAATGTAAAGTAATGTAATGTAAAGTTATGCATCCATTGTAGAGCGGAAACGGTCTGCTCCGACAAGCCTCTCTGAAAACAGGGGTGTCATAGTGGTAGTGCCTGCTGCCCATAACCCCATGGTGCCAATCCAAAAAATAAATAAAAGGAACTAAAACCATTTGGAACTAACAACAACAGAAGAAAATAATTCCCGCACACTATCCAGTAACTGGTATCCAGCACACTATCCAGTAACTGGTATCCAGCACACTATCCAGTAACTGGTATCCAGCACACTATCCAGTAACTGGTATCCAGCACACTATCCAGTAACTGGTGTCCAGCACACTATCCACTAACTGGCAAACTTTATTACGTTTCGGTCGATCAGACCTTCATCAGGCCTGATTGAAGGTCTGATCGACCGAAACGTTGTAATAAAGTTTGCCAGTTACTGGATAGTGTGCTGGATACCAGTTACTGGATAGTGTTACTGGATAGTGTTACTGGATCGTGTGCGGGAATTATTTTCTTTTGCTTATGGACTCTATCCTCCGACGCACCTATCCATAAGACTGTGAGGGTGTGCATCGGCTCTTCTTTCAAGTTTTGAACTAACAACAAGGAAAACACTGCAGCATTAACTGGTTCCAGTTCTTACACCGGACGACAAGGCAGTGACAAACAGAAAGCAGGCTCTGGTGACGTGAGCTTAGACACAAGTGAAGGTGTGAAAACACAATGACACATGTTACCCCCATGAGTCGTATTTAAGAAATAGATGTATAGCCTATTTTTGTTTTACCATGCAACAAACTTTTCAATTACACCCTTACATCCCTACAGTCGCGTCATTCTAATCTTTTTTAAATAAATGTTTGTTCTTTCTTGCTAAGAAATTCCTTATGAGTTAACACGTCTTGACTGTTTTTCCTTCTCATCCTGCCCCTGCATCTCAGAGAGCAGCTACTGGCAGCTGTGCCCTCCCTCCAAGTCGGGCCTGCAGGGGGGGCTGCTGAGCTCTAGCTTTCCCCCTGGGCCCGTGCCCCTGGTGCCCTCGGATGCACACCTGCAGGATGGGGGGGACCCTCTGGAGACTCCGCCCCCTCCCCCCCTGTCGCCCAGCACCTCGACGTCCGAGCTGTGCCTCCCTGGAGCACCAGCCCCTCCCGGCCCCGGGCCCCCGCCTCCCCCTCCCCCGCCCCCCAAACGCCACTGCCGCTCCCTGTCGGTGCCCGAGGACCTGTCCCGCTGTCGCTACACCTGGCGGCCCAGCGCATCGCGGGTTTGGACCCCCGTCAGCCGCCAGCAGTACCACGGAGGGGCAGGCGGGGGGGCGGTGGCAGTTGGGGGGGCCATGGTGGGCGGGGGCGGTATGGGAGTAGGTGCCGCGGGGGGAGGGCCCTGTCCTCTCCGTGCCCCCAGCTCCTCCCTGAACTCCTCGCTGCACTCCTCGTCCAGCCCCACCTTCTTCAGCCTGGCGCTGTCCCCGGACTCCCCTCTGCCCTGGAGCTTCCCCTGGGACCCCAGCGAGGCGGCAGGGGGCGGAGCCTGCTGCTGCTTCTTCCCTTCGCCATCCTCCTGCTCCTCCTCTCCCTCCCCCCTCCACCCGCCCCCCCCCTCCCCAGAGGCGTTTCTCCCTCTCCCCGGTGCTCATCAGAGACTCTGCGGCCTGCACCTTCCTGCCCCCGCCCCCTGTGCCGGCCCAGGCGCCAGCTCACCACCCCCCCCTGGGCTGCTGCGTCATGGCGGGGGAGGGGCCGGCTCACCCTCCCCCCCCGAGCTGCTGTGTCATGGCGGGGGCGGCTGTGGGCGTGGCGGTGCCCGCCTCCCCCTCCTCAGCCTGCAGCACGCCATCCTCCCTGCGCCGCGCCCTGCCGCCCCAGCTGCCCCGCTGCCACTCGCAGCCCTGCGACCTGCTCCTGCTCAAACCAGGCCTGAAGAGGCGCCGCGACCCCGACAGGCCCTGCGCCCGGCCCCTCCTCGACTTCACCAAGATGACACAGGTAGTTCTGCATTCTGTCATCTTTAGATAGTATGTTGTTTTTGGCCAGTGCACGCAGGGCGCAGGCCCCTATAACAGGGTTTGTTCACCCAATTTAGTCACCAATTTGCAAGCCAATTTGGTCCCACTCAGAAACCATAAGACCTGCCGCTACCGAACTTGGTAGGTTCACAGTCACCTTTTACTATGTGTGAAAAAATTTCACTAGTTGACCACTAGGTGGCGCTGTAACAGCCCCCTTTACATTTTGGTCCATAACTTTTGAACCGTAGCGTCTACAATCAAAATTATTTTTTCCCTGGATTCCTTGGGTCATTCCGCATCTGCTGATAGAGGCCCCGCCCATTTCTGTCTAACTAGACTTTAAGCGTTTTTTTCCGCTATATCTCCTTCAAATATTGTCCAATCACCAAACCACATCACACAGCGTGTGTGGACTGTCCTGCACACAACTTATTTTGCAGTATTTTGCAAGACCGCACCGTTGCGATATAATTGACTTCCTTTTGTGGGTGTGGCCTAGTTCACAAAAATCGCCCTAACTCCGGAACGCATTGTCCGTTGTGAATTAACCTTGGTACAGGTGTGCAGCTATGTATTCTGAGCTGATAAAAAAACAATTGCATCATTTCGACTGTAGGGGGTGCTATGGCAACAATAAGTAACCGTAGCTCACAAACCATAAGAGCGACTGTTCCCAAATATAGGTTCATAGAGTACTCTTCTACTCTATGAACTCTCATTTACAATTTTGTCCAAAAGCGTTTTTTCGCTATTTCTCAAGCGACTTACAATATCACATTTTGTCAACAGTACAGAAAACAACTAACACAATCAATGACAGCTAAGACATTTTGATAGACTAGAGTAGCACCATGTAGGAAGTAGTTTGAGAAGGAATAAGTAACATGTAGCATTATTAACACATTGAGTGCCAGCGACGCCAAATGGCGTCAGGAGAAATTTACCGTAGGCTGCCAGCGACGCCAAATGGCGTCAATAACTCCAAATTCATATTTTGACGGGGGGATGTCGATCTAAGCCTCTTACATCGCCTCTTACAATATGGGAGCTATTGAATGTGTCTAACCTATTTTACAGAACCCTTAGGTGGCGACAGTGCCCTCCCGATTAGACAAAGGCCAGGAGAAAAGAGAGAAGAAGTCATGAGGAAACGGAATACGGAAATCGCATTGATATGCTTGAAGCATAACGTTAGCTGTGCCTGTGAACAGCAGTCATCTGCTGCCACAATTGAGCCCCATCCGTGTCCGCTGCGATAGTCCATCCATATGATTTAGTTGCCGACACGGCGACACCAGCGTCTTTCTGTAAAGTTACATTATTCTCAGCTGGGAGCCGAGGACACGCTGTAAAAAAGCGGGGGGATGCAGGCAGCGGACTTTTCAGTGCAGATCAAACTCAGAGCAAACCGCAGCAGAGACACGACTCCTCCCACCACGGAGGAGGAGGAGGAGGGGGGTGGGGCACGCAGGGCACTACAGTATACAACCATTGACAGTACACACACACCCAGGCAGCAGCAGGCTCGATGCATAGAGAGCAAACAAGCTAGAATAGGCTATCTGATGCCCACCAGCAGTAAATCAAGACCAGCAAGAAGGTGTAGGGTCTGCGCACGCAGGGGCCAGCGCTGCTGGTTGCAGCTAAAACATATTATTTGGCCAAACAAAATTCCTTTGTTTTCACTCTTTTATTGAAGGAAATTATTTTTGAGGTGTCATTATATCAGAAAATATTAGCTTCAGAGTCAATGATGTGCTTGAAATGTTTAATTTCACAAAAGGCTCATTATCTCAGCTTCAAGAAAAAAATTGCTGTTTTTGGCTAAATCAAGCTATCTTCTCCGGCTCATAACTAAAGAACGGAAAATGGGATCAATAAACTTTTTTTTGCAGATGATAGAAGAGAGTCTCCTCGTTCTTTGTGCGTGTTCGGTGTTTACATAGTAATATCACACAATATTCTGTGGGCCTCGAGAAATCACTGAAAACGCTCTGAAACTCTGGCACTGGGAGCGTCCGTTCTCCAAAAGTGGCTGGCACTCAATGTGTTAAGTTTGAGAAGGATTTTTTTTTTTTCCCTTTTAACACATTCACTGCCAGCCGTTTTTTTTTTTACTGTAGGTAGGTTCTGCCAGAGGTTTTTTTTTAAGGATTCTGGCTCATCTTTCAAGACCCGAGGATTCTTTTCTGCTAAGATTTTGTGAACACACAATATCTCAAAAGAACTAATAGAATGTGTGCTTTCTCTGTCTAAAAGAGTTAGTTTGTAGAGTTAGTAGTTATGTAAGCATTAGCAGTTGAATACAGCATGGTTTCAGCGTCTGGAAAATTATTCTGAGATAAACGGCTTTTTGTGAAATTCGATAGAACAGTCACTTTAACCATTCATTTTTGGCATCAGTAAGACGTCAGACATCTAAACAATAGTTTTGAACAGTAATTTCCTCCATAACAGCAGGAAACACCCCTCTGCTTCCAACTCCTCCCTCCGTGGGCGTTCTTCTTGGCTGCAGCGGGCATGTCACAAGCTCGTTGCTGTTTCTGCTGCTGCTGCCTGTCTGCTGGCGGCCGCTGTGCAAGTCTGGATCGGCTCGCTCGTTTCTTGTGGTTTGTGTTGAGAGCTTTGATGAAGCTTTTGCGATTCTGGTCTTATTTATGCTGCGTGTTTCAAAGTGTGTTCCACCCGTAATCTATTATGCAAATTTGCAATCCCGCACTGCCAGCAATCAGCGCGAAAACGAAAGCGTTTCCATTTTCACGAGAATGGCTTCCTCACACTGCTTTTTGCTTGCCTTCCTCTAGTCTGGGAGAGCACTGTCGCCACTTAGTGGGTCGGTGGAATGGGTTGTACACGTTGTACACGTCCAATACTTATATAAGAGATGTAAAAGGGTTAGATGCACATCCCACGGTCAAAAAAAAAAAAATCATTTTTTTGACGTATTAATACGTCATTGGCAGTCAACCGTTGGATTTTTTTTGACGGATTAATACTTCATTGGCAGTGAACGTGTTAACTCATTGAGTGCCAGCCACTTTTGGAGAACGGAAGCTCCCAGTGCCAGAGTTTCAGAGCGTTTTCAGTGATTTCTCGAGGCCCACAGAATATTGTGTGATATTACTATGTAAATACCGAACACGCACAAAGAACGAGGAGACTCTCTTCTATCATCTGCAAAAAAAAGTTTATTGATCCCATTTTCCGTTCTTTAGTTATGAGCCGGAGAAGATAGGCTGTTTTGAGCAAAAAGACAGGTTTCAAATTATAAGCTGAGATATTCAGCCTTTTGTGAAATGCAGCATTTCAAGCACATTCACTGACGCTAGCTAATATTTTCTGATGTAGTGACGTGGTGTAGTTCTGTGGAGCCTGCGTGCCCCACCCAACTCTCCCCGCCTCAGCTGCAAACTCCTCCCCACACGCACACAGTCTATTTTCGGAGCCTCCGTTTTTGCGCCGGGCGGCTCCCGGGCTGCTCCCAGCGCGACAAGGAAATGCCAAACGGCACTGCAGGGATAGGTTTGGCCCTTCGGCGTCGGGTGCTGCCTTTCTGGCGGGTAATCGTGTGGAGAAACTATATGCAGACAGACAGAGGCAGAGGAGCTCAGTTGTGTGCTCGGATTGACTGATGTTCGCAGCCCGACGTCAGCTGCAGACAGAGCAATCTATATGGCTCTGGCTGCAGCATGCATCGGCTTCTCTTTGATCACGGCTTTTTGCTGCAGTTTTCCGGACCTTTCTGTAATCTGGAGAGCGCTGTCGCCACCTAATGAGTCCGTAAAATAGGTTATACACCTTCAATAGCTCCCATATTTGTACAGGAGATGCCTGATGCTTTGATCCACGTCCCACCGTCAAAAAACGCAATTGACGAACATACTCGTCCTTGGCACTCTACGTTACTAAACGAAATGACGAACATACTCGTCCATGGCACTCGATGAGTTAAGATGTTAGTTCAAGAAGGGCCCAGATGTAGTAGCCTGAAAAGGTGAGTTTTTAGTCTCCACCGAAAGATTGGCAGCGATTCGGCCATTCTGACCGGAGGGAGCTCATTCCACCATTGTGGCACCAGGAACGAGAAGACTTTTGAGCCCACGTAGCGGTGGAGGGGCAAGGCGATCTGGACGGGTGGAGGAGCAAAGGGGGCGATGCGATGTTTGAAACTTGACCATAGATTGCAGATACGGAGGGGCTGTCATGTGGACTGCCCTGTAGGCCAGTACCAGTGTCTTGAATTTGATGCGAGCCGAGATGGGAAGCCAGTGAAGGTCACGGAAGAGGGGAGTGACATGAGAGAATTTGGGTTGGTTGAATACCAAACGGGCTGCAGCATTCTGAATGAGCTGAAGCAGTCGGATGGCTGAGGCAGGAAGGCCGGCCAGAAGAACATTGCAGTAGTCCAGGCGAGAGATGACAAGTGCCTGGACCAGGAGTTGTGTTGCTTCCCTTGTGAGAAACGGACAGATTTTGTGCATGTTGTACAGGGACAACCTACAGGAGCGTGCTGTCGCAGCAATGTAGGCCGAGCAAGACAGCTGGTTGTCAAGGATCACCCCGAGGTTCTTAGCTGTTTGAGAGGGAAACACGGTAGTGTTGTCAATGGAGATGGAAAGGTCAGTGAGAGGACAGTCTTTCCCAGGGAGGAAGAGTAGTTCTGTCTTACCAAGATTCAGCTTGAGATGGTGGGCAGACATCCAAGCACCAATGTCTTTGAGTCATGCAGGGATACGTGCCTCGCTTTGGGTGTCTGAGGGGGGGAAAGAGAGGTAGAGCTGAGTGTCGTCAGCATAGCAGTGATCAGAGAAGCCATGAGATGAGATCACATGGCCAAGAGATCTGATATAGAGAAGGAATAGCAAGGGGCCCAGGACTGAGCCCTGGGGCACACCAGTGCTAAGAGTGCAGGATCTGGATAGGGATCCTCGCCATAGAACCTGGTATGAGCGGTTAGAGAGATAGGAGGCAAACCAGGAGAGTGCAGATCCTGAGATACCTATAGATCAGAGAGAGTGGAGAGAAGGATTTGGTGGTTAACTCATTCATGGCCAAAGACGTCTTTGACATGTTATCAGGAATAGCCCAGAGGGCCAATGACGTGTTTGACGTGTTTTTGTTTTTATTAGTACAGCGCGTAGTTCAAAGACTTCCCCAGCCTGTGACATGTTATCAGGTCCCTAGCCTCAAAGTCAAGCCGACAACACGTTATCAAACACATACCGCAGCTGTTGTTTTGAAATGGAATAGGAGGAGAAAACGGAGAAACGCTGCCTGTTGCATAGAGGAGAAATGCCATTAAAACACCCCTCGGCGCGCTGCGCTGGTCGCCTCTGCTGCAGGGCGAACCTGGATTGAGTTGTTCGCGCTAGTCAAACCAACATGATCGATCCGGTTCCAGCGCCTGGTCCCAAAGCCAAGCCGACCCCGTTCCTGTGTCGCAGCATTCGTCCCAGCCCGAACGAGAGGAGGAAAACGATGCAGAGGAGGCTAGACGCTGATCTCAGACCAGTTTGGTGTTCGCCTCCTATGCTAATTTGCGGGGCGATCAGTAGTGTTCCCTGGGAAGAGGTGCGATCCAGCAGCAGCTGTGGACAGAACTCTCTCTCTGTGTGTGTGTGTGTGTCTGTGTGTGTGTGTGTGTGTCTGTGTGTGTGTGTGTGTGTGTGTGTGTCTGTCTGTCTGTCTGTCTGTCTGTCTGTCTGTCTGTGTGTCTGTACACTCACTCACACTGAGTAAACTGTATTGTTGAATGTAAAAAAAGCACTTCATGTACCGTAAATTCCGGACTATAAGACGCACCGGTGTATAAGCCGCGGGACCAAAATTGACTATTTTTTTCTTCTATAAGCCGCACCGGACTATAAGCCGCGGGTGTTTTGATGTTTAATTACCATATGAAAGGGTTCGTGCACAGAGAGGAATGTCGGGAAAGAGATCGCTGTTTGGGGAAGCTCCCATTTATTAACATTTCAACAAAACAAAACAAAAGTCAGGTCACTAATCCCCAGACAAAATCACACAACAATAGGCTACCGTATATGTGCAGCAAACCTGTAACCAGAGAAGTCAAGTCACTAATCCTCGTCTTCCTCTTCTTCCTGCGTACTGAAACCACCAAAGTCCTCATCTTCAGTGTCGGAAACGAACAGGTTCAGGGTGGCTTCGTCAACCACTCTCCTCTCTCCTTCAGGTGCCATGGCACGAGTCCGATACCTCACGAGTCCGACACCTCACGAGTCCGAAAAAAGAGGCTAACTTCCCCCAGACCCTAACCCAAAACCTAACCTCTCCCACCCCCACGCCTAAACCTAACATCCCCCAGACCCTAACCCAAAACCTAACCTCTCCCACCCCCACGCCTAAACCTAACCTCCCCCAGACCCTAACCCAAAACCATGAGGTGTCGGACTCGTGAGGTATCGGACTCGTGAGGTATCGGACTAGGGGGCAGTCCCCGTGGCGTCATCCTCTTCATCCCGCAGCAGTCCAGCGTTTTGGAACCCGTTGGTAATTGTGGATGTTTTCACACTCCTATAATATTCCGTGATCTTCCTTTGTGTGAATTCGCCGAAGTTTGTGATTTTCTCCTGATAGTCGGGAGGGAGTTGTTCAGTAGTTCTCCCCCGGACGGACAGTCCCTTTTGCCCAGGTTACGCGCGGCTGCTCTGTTTGATCGGCGGCTGCTCTCTTTTAATGCGAGATTGACTGCTTTCAACTTGAAAGCTGCCTCGTGTGAATTTCTGCGTACCTTCCCCATGGTAAGTGAGAGTGTTGCTTCTACTGCTCGTCTTGTTGTGAATATTCCTTGATCTTCCTTTGTGTGAATTCGCCGAAGTTTGTGATTTTCTCCTGGTAGTCGGGGGAGGGAGTTGTTGCCCGAGTGGCCGTTTGCTTACCGTAATTACCATATGTAAGTGGTCACGCACAGAGGGGATTGTCGGGAAGAGATGGCTGTTTGAGGAAGCTCCCATTTACCGTATTACAACATTTCAACAAAACAACATAACACAACACCACCGTTGTTTATTTTTACAGTGCACACAGTGTCCGCGGTGTGGTGAAAAGAGGGCAAGAGAGGAAATTAAAACAGAAGTGGATTTATAGTTAGAAAGAGTGCTAAAAAAGAGAGATTTTTTTTTTTTTTCTGAAAAAATCCATAGATAAGACGCACCGTTATATAAGCCGCAGGGGCCAAAAAACGGGAAAAAAGCCGCGGCTTATAGTCCGGAATTTACGGTATATATATATATATATATTTTTTTTTTGTCATTTGTGTCATAACGAATAATATTTACATGTCTGATGTCAATACAGTTCAAAATAAAAGAATTGAGAGCGAGTTCTGCCTGAGATTGTGTCTTTTACAAAAATGGCCTTTTCTCCTGTTTGTCTTCTCAGAGAGACCTTTTTGGTGAAAACAGGGTGTATATAAATGGCTATAAGTAGAGTACAGAACATGCTAAAAGCTCACTTTTTTTTTTCCTGGTGAACCCAGAGACGTACATCTTCATTTTGACGTATTGCAAATCACTTTGGTGCTAATAGATAATTTACTGTGGGTCTTGAAAGATGACCAACAATTATGAAAATCTTTGGCCTGTGCTAAATATTGGCAGTCCTAAACTGGCCATGAATGAGTTAACTGTATCAAAAGCTGCAGACAAGTCAAGGAGGACAAGGACAGAGGAGAGGGATGAGGCCTTAGCAGTGTGTAGGGCCTCAGTGACTGAAAAGAGAGCTGTCTCAGTAGAGTGAGAAGCCTTGAAGCCAGATTGTAGAGGATCTAATAGGTCATTCTGGGAGAGATGGAGAGAAAGTTGTTCGGAAGCTGCTCGTTCAAGGGTTTTGGAAATGAATGAGAAGAGAGACAGGACGGTAGTTCTGGATGGCAGTAGGGTTAACCCTTTGATGCATGAATTATGAAAGCCTCAGTCACGATTTTTTCCCCAGGTGTTTCTATTTATCTTTAGGCATGAAAAGAACAAATAAAAAAAAATAGAAAAAGAGTGGCAGTAATCGCATGAATTGTAGTTGAAATAGAGCCACTGACGCACAAGGGCCAATGTATTGTACAGACGATCAATCGCAATTTCCTCACTAAATAAAATCAATACTTGGACATTTTCTCAACTATATTGCTTTTTAGATGTTACTTGATGTAAAAAAAAAAAAATGCAAGTGTCTGCTTCCATAGACGGATTGGCTGGATATACCTGAGCAGCTTGGCATGTTTTTATTTCTGTCGGCCATCTTCGGTGTTGGTCAATTTAGGTGCAGTTGCAACGGCTGGCCACTGGGTGGCAGTGTATAGGGTGATGCTCTAACGTCCACTTTATTGGCCTATGTGCAACTTTGACCAAAAAAAAAAGATATATATTAAAATAAATAAATAAATAATTTCCGTCCACTCAAGTGGACACATGATGCGTGAAAGGGTAGGGAGGGTTTCTTAAGCAGTGGCTTGACTCTAGCAGTCTTTAGCCCATTGATACCTGCGCGCGTTCTCTAGAGTGGCACTCTAAACCTACTGCACGTTTGTAAACAGCCCCTGTAAACCTGACGTTTTGGGAGAAGTTGCCAGAGCGGTCGGCGTTCACTAAAACCTTTATATCTCAGGCTCTGTAGCACATAGAAACATAAAATAAAAAGCATTTGAGAGCTTAAACCTTTGGCTTTTCGTATTATATTTGCCCTAATGTTATTCTTTTATTTTTTTATCTTTAACCCCAAAAAATAAAAAGATTCTAACGCATTTTAAGAAATGTTAATAAAGATTACGGCAAATGTAACCCTTCTAAATAAAAAGCCACGGGTTTAAGCTCACAAATGCTTTTTATTTCATGTTGATAGCTACTATAGAAGCTGAGGAAATAGGTTTTGTTGAACCCTTGACAATTACTGCAGCAAAAGTAACGTTAGCGACCTCCGTTTTGCAGTCGTCTTGAAATACGGCAAATTCGCCAAAAGTCACTCACCCAATGAGCCTTGGCTAGCATGTCAACAGTCACATCATAATCTGGGTGTGGAATCTTCTTATTCATTGATGTCTTTGTCCTCAAAGTAAGTCATACTCCGTTCAGTTCGTCACTTAGCATTCACTTAGCTTACTGTCTGAAACGCGGCCATGCAGAATTGCCACCGTGCAGCAGAAGAACGTGCAGTAAAACCTTGAGGCTATTGCAGATTGGAACATGAGATAAATAAATCTGAAATTAGGTCAGCAGCATTAATTTCATCCTCTAATACAACTAAAGTTGTATTGGGAAGTCTTGCTGGACCGGCGCTTCCTTGATTTGCTGTGTAGTTCGAGCTTTGGAAAACTGTCCACACGGTCGAGGCAAAAATAAAAATAAAAAACTACAAAACCCACAATGCATTTAACCTCCGCCACGTCTATTTCAGCAAATCATAATGCATTTAATCGGTCACATGTCTTGAAACAACGATACTACGTGTCTGTGTTGCAGCCGGGATGAAATGTAAAAGGACACGCCCGTTGCCGTCGGTGTTAAAGGGATATACACACAAATGCTGCATCCGGTATCAATGGGTTAAAGGAGCTGGCACAAGACCAGAGGACAGAGAGGAGTTGATAAGGGTAGTGAGGATTATATCCTTCATACTTTTGCCACCGACAGCCCTCCACATTAACAATGTCATTGCCTGCTACAACCAACAGGCTCGTCAACATCAACGCCTTTCTGCGCTGGCCATATGCTAGGTTTCCATCTAGCCTTGTTTGTTTAATTAATAGATTTACTAATACACAAATCACAGCAATCCCAGGAGTAGTATATTCCAATGTAAAAATGTCAACATGTTTCCTCAACAAACGCAAAGATTTAACTGTGTTCACAGTCAAACGTGTCTTCGTGTGGCACGATTACATACAAAGTGCGTCTGACACAGAAGACACGAGGCGAATGACGCAAAATTCACCTCAGCCACGTATTCGCTCAAGTTGAAATTTTGCATAATTAAGAAACAAGTATGGTATTTGTCAGGTCACGAGTTAGTAAGACACATCATGTCAGGGCTCGACGCTTACCATTTTCCCAAGGAGCACATGTGCTACTGAGTTGAAAAAGTTATTAGCAGCACATAAAGAATTTTAGTAGCACAATTAAAATTTGATACAGAACAATATAGCATGTATTCGATATGATTGTATTAATCTCTGATACGTTACAATTAAGTTTAATTCAATTCAAAGTATTATCATGATGCAACATGCATTTATTTCCTACCAGAAGGGCTCAATACAGCTCATTCGCTATTGTTCTGTTGAAAAGCATAGCTGTGTAACGTTATCAGATAGCTGATATCAGACAGATAGCGTTAGATGGTCTATCTAATAACAGACAGCATAATGTTAGTCAGATTGTCAACAGGTCTTTTTGAAGACATTAGCGAGTGGCATGCTAACGCTTGCATTGCTAACGCAAACATTAGCTGCGTTCTCATTCATACAAGCCAGCTAACGCTAGGCGCTAGCCATAACTATCGTCTGCTGCAGCGGTAGCTTTGTCTCCCGTGTACAAATCCATCGTCTGACACATTTTAATCCCATCTGTTTATGTGACTTGTCTTGCCAGCCAGTAACTGGCTAACGCGTATCATTACAGAGTAGACACTTTTCTGGCTGTCCGCTGTCGGTCTTTCGTCTAAACAGCCAGCCGACTGATTGAGCTGAGCTGAGCCAGGGCCCTTCCGGTGACGAGTCGATCACATGCTTTTTTCAACGGACACCATTGGTTCTGCGCAGTGCAGCCTTCACTACACACTGCAACAACATTGAAACTGAGAGTGGCATTAAAAATAAATTGAACGGTTGAATTCTGTATTCGCACACGTGCCCCTTATTGCGTTTTACAATTCGCACTGTTCTATTTTTAGTCAAGTCAAGTCAAGTCAAATTTTATTTATATAGCACCTTTCATACACAAAGGCAATTCAAGGTGCTTTACAAAAAAATAATCGAAAAAACAAGCAGCAAAGCAATGCACATATAAAAAACACATAAAAAACACAGCCGACAGTTTTAGTTAAAATATATACTCAAATTAACAAACATGAAACATTATTTCTGTTTTAAATAAGTTACAAGGCACTCTTCAGTATTATTATTACATGTACAGTCCATTAGTAGCAAATGTGATCAAAATGATCGCACTGTCAAGCCCTGCATCATGTCAAAAGTCCTGGACACTGAGGCAAAAACAAAAATGATCCTCTTCCACCACTGCTGCAAAATATCACAGGCAAAAGATTGAACTTGTAGTATTTTCTTGTCCATGTTTCCTAACTCTCTTTCTCCGGTGTTGCTCGCCCACCAGACCCGCAGCATTGACCCCCAGTGTCTGGAGCGTGGCAGCGGCAGGCTGGCCTGTGGCGGGGACATGTGCATGATGGGCCTGGAGCCCTTCCTGGGAGACTTCCGGGGCTCGTGCTCCCCAGCCGAGGGCCTGGGCAGGACCAGCATCGGCCCGCTGAGCGAGAGCGACGAGGAGGGGGAAGACGAGGACCATGAAGGGGAGGGGGAGGACCCTGATGAGCGCGAGGCCGCCCAGCAGGCCGTGTTCGAGAGGGATTGTACAGAACTAGACTTGAACATGATAGAAGAAAACTGACGCGTTTGTAAATGGAAGGCTGTTCTGTTTCTGTTTGTTTGTTTGTTTGTTTTGGGATTTCTCTTTCTTCCTCGACTACCATTTGCCCCGATGCTCTGATCCCTGGGGCCCCACCAGGCCACCAATCAGCAGGGCTCTCAGGAACAACGCCTTCTCTCATTGGATGAGCTGGGATAAAATTAAGCGGATTGACGACGACAGTGATGATTTGACTACCATTAATAACGTTGGACTCAGCGCTGTGACAACACACTTGGAATCCTCCTGGCTGCTTTTTGTAAGATTTCTGCTATTTGAAAGATGTTTTTAAAAAGTGAGGATCTTGAGAGTAACATCGGTCACCTTGGCTCCTACATTAAGAGAAAACATCGGTCACCTTGGCTCCTACATTAAGAGAAAACCTTGACATTTTGAATTCCAGTTGGCGACTTTTCTCCTCTGTGTACTTGTCATATTGTAGGGAAATAATTTTTGCATCTGTCCTTCAATTGCTCCTAAAAAGTTTATTGTTGCATTGTTAGCATTCCTAATTGAGAAGATTGCAGTAAATATCGCTAGCTGGAAGCCAACAAGCCATTTTTAAAGGAATAGTTTTTAACCCATAATGAAAATGGCTCATTATCTACTCCTCCTCACGTCAGGCAAAACACAGGTGAAGATGTATGTCCACACACACAAAAAAAACAGTGTTAGCTAGTGCAGCTCCATGTTGGCCTTCTCCAAAACCGCACAAGCGGCCTGGAACTTGTTGAGAGTTTGGGGCGAAAAGTAATAAAATAAAATAAAATAAATAAATAAGATAATCCTAACATTACTCAAAACAGCTTGTGCAGCATAATCGGAAGTGTTTTGTAGTCAACCGATCGCGCTGTTAGTGCAAAAGTCCATTCTAGCAATCCAATGGCAAGATTTATGGCGTGGACCTTGCGGTCACTGAACTTTTATTTATTTCATGTATATAGACAGTGGAGGCGCTCTTCAGTCAGTTAAATGCAGCAGTGTCTCTTCAGGTGAGATGAAAACTGTCTTAGAAAGGCAGCTGTTTTTGGTGATTATTTAAAAAATGTACAAGTGGTACAGAGGTACTTTGTGCTGCAGCAGTAGAATGAAGAGGAGAATATTCTCACAGGTTTATTGGTTAAAATTGTTATTGACAATGTCACATTTTGGCATCTTGGATATCATGTAAAATTCAACTTTTGTATTTGCATTTACAACTTTATTGGGCACCTTCAAGCACACCAGAATTACAATATTTCAGACAGTGTCTGCTTGCTGTTGTAGACTGACTGTGTCTGCTTGCTGTTGTAGACTGACTGTGTCGGTTTGCTGTTGTAGACTGGCTGTGTCTGCTTGCTGTTGTAGACTGACTGTCTGCTTGCTGTTGTAGACTGACAGCGTCTGCTTGCTGTTGTAGACTGACTGTCTGCTTGCTGTTGTAGACTGACTGTGTCTGCTTGCTGTTGTAGACTGACTGAGTCTGCTTGCTGTTGTAGACTGACTGTGTCTGCTTGCTGTTGTAGACTGACTGTCTGCTTGCTGTTGTAGACTGACTGTGTCTGCTTGCTGTTGTAGACTGACTGTGTCTGCTTGCTGTTGTAGACTGACTGTCTGCTTGCTGTTGTAGACTGACAGTGTCTGCTTGCTGTTGTAGACTGACTGTGTCTGCTTGCTGTTGTAGACTGACAGTGTCTGCTTGCTGTTGTAGACTGACTATGTCTGCTTGCTGTTGTAGACTGACTGTTGGAGGCCCAAGTTCCAGGAGATTATCAGGTCAATATTGGACTTTTAGGCTTATAGTGCAATCGTTTTTTTATGGTCATTTTTGCCCTTTTTGTACTGCAGGAACTGTTTGTGTTTGGAGTCATTTTTGCCCTTTTGGGGACATTTTTGCCCTTTTTGGGAAAAATTGATGTTTTGGAGAAGGCTAACAAGAAGGGTTAGGGTTAAGAGAGAAGGCTAATGAGAAGGGTTAGGGTTAAGAGAGAAGGCTAACACGGAGTTGAGGTCCAGAGGTGCTATTTGACTGGAAAGGAAAATCAGATTGTCAAGGTTTCCCCTTTCCTCCCCTAATGGCATCAAGGTGTCCAAGGGAGCTTCCAACACACTGCTGCTGAGTGTGTCTACAACACTACTGTCTGACAGGGCTGTCATCGTACCACAACGTGACCCTCCATGCTAGACTATTATGGCCATGCCACAGACTCTCCAGCACCATTACTAATCTCAAACTAGTAATGATGTTGTAATTATCCACTACTGTCTGATGTGAACCAAAGTGCCCTTCTGGGACATGTATTAAACTCTGATTCTGATTCTGATTCACCACACCAACTATCACAAATCACTTGTTTTAGCTCGCAACACTTCTTTACCTGAAATTAATCTGCAATGTTGTCCCAGACAGAATATATGGATAATTGTTTATCCTACAACTCTATACAAGATTAAATATTACAGTACCATTACAATTGTACCCTCTAATACTAATACAGTACATGCTAATACCAGCCCAAGTTTTTACCAAGTATGAGCATGGAACCATGCAGTTCTTCGACTAGGAAAGAAGCATGAAGTGTGCTTTATGAAAATAACTTAAAACCGATATTCCCGCCTTTAAATACCATGTGACACGTGTCGTTAGTAGCATGACTTTACTTGTAGGAGCGCAACCTACATGGTAGCATGGGAAGAATACAGCAGACCTGCCAACCTGCATGCATTTTTCGTACCATGCACGCATTTTGGCATCAAAGTACGCTGGTACGATTTGTCAGTTAAAATTACGCAAAACAGCATTGACGCCTGTAAACTGAATGGTGCACATGGTGTAAGCGTGTCCTGTGCATTAATTGTCTCAATGGTCCTGTGTTGTGAATCCTACTTCACCCTGTGGTGATAATGTGACCAATCCAATCGACGAAAGGAATGAGTAGCCAATCAGAGGCAGAGGAATCAAGTCAAATGAGTGTTATGTGACAAGCAAACTTTTTTCACCGTCGGGAGTAGAGAGCCGCAGGGATGACGTATTTTTGTAGTCGGAACGCGGAAGTCCCGGACTTCCGGGTTCTTCACTGTTTCTGCCTATGGGATTTTTGAATGGGTTTTTGGCGCGATGCTTCAAATAAGGTCTCTGGGCAACACACGCTTAATCAAACGCGAACTGGTGTTCAGTGGGATCATCTTCACACATGAGGACCACTTTCATGAGTTTTGAAGCGTAAATGCGAGCCCTAGAAGTAAAAAGCTCGTGCTAAGCTAATCCAGAACTACACACAGTGTCGCATAGGCTTCCACGTCACGTCACCACTCAACCTGGACTGTTGTTGATGTGTGCGCTGCTGTGCACTGATTACCCCAGGCTGAACGGGCTGAACCAGGTGAGGGAAAGAGAATTTCCGTGTTCGTCCTTTGAAGTGATGACGTTATTGACGTATAATATCCCCGTCGACTCAACAGTGTAGTCTCATTTAGTCGTTTGCTAGCTAGCCGCCCTTTTAACGGCACGTAAAAGCTTAAAAACTCATAAAAGTGGTCCTCATGTGTGAAGATTATCCTGCGGAACACTGGTTCGCGTTTAATTAAGCTTGCGTTGCCCAGAGACCTTATTTGAAGCATCGCGCCAAAAACCCATTCAAAAATCCCATAGGCGAAAACAGTGAAGAACCCGGAAGTGTTAGCATCCATGTTTTCCGGACTCATTCCTGGGGCTCTCTGTTTGACGAGGCAATTAAGGGCAATGCGCTCAGTCGGAGTACAGAGTGCAGACCTCTGCCAAGAGGGTGTAACGTTATTGATTCATGACTCTGTTAAAGTATCTGGTTGCAAATATAACGTTAAATATCAAATAAATCACATACACTCAAGTATAGTGGACATCAGATCATGGCATAGCATGTAAAAGCTTTAATAGTGTAACACTATGACCTGTCCTTGATCTAATTATATCAGTAAAATGACATGATGGCTGTGCATGATCAATGTGCATCAGCATAGCAAGCATTCATTTAAATACATGGTTGGTCAGCGCTCAAAAGCAGGAACAGCTTGGTCAAGTGAAAGAGGATCCTTGAATTCAACCGCAAGGCATTTAAGCAACCTGAATTCATGCAAAAGAGTGAAAGTGGGTGATTAAAATAGGCATCGACATTGTCAAAAATAAGTGTGTGTGTGTGTATATATATATATATGTGTATGTGTGTATATATATATATATATACACATGTATATATATGTATATATATGTATACTGTATATATATATACAGTATGTATATGTATATATGTATACTGTATATATATATATACATACTGTATATATATACATGTGTATATATATATATGTATATATGTATACAGTATATATTTATATATATATATACAGTATGTATACAGGTCTGATACAGGAAGTAATCCTCTGATACAGGAAGTAATCCTCGAGCAATCCTCGTTACAGAAGCAAGCCAACTCGCAAATTAATCAGCTCTTTTGCTAGTTTCTCTCATCTTTCTTCAGATTTAATGTCAAAGCTATTTTCGCTCATGATCCATACATTTTAATACACTACTTGGATACTTTATATAATAGAATCTTAGTATCACAGTTCTACAGTAACAAGTAGGGCTGTGCACTCGAATTTTAATCTCAATTTCAATTTTGGCTTCCCACAATTATGAAAACAAAATAATCAAGATAAAACAATTATTTATTATAATATAATAAATAATTGTTTTATCTTGATTATATTATTTATTTTAGTTAGGCTATTTCTTTTCAGTTAAATTGTATTTAAATTGAAAAGAAACTCATTAAAATGACAGGTTAAATTAAAGTTAAATAAATGCACGATTTTGCCAAAGTCAATGACCGCGTTAAATAATCGTGATCTCCATATCAGTCAAAAATAATGGTGATTATGATTTTTGCCATAATTGAGCAGCCCTAGTAACAAGGCAACATTCTCCATTAACATCAATGTTAGTAGGAATGGGCATTTTAAGTTAATTTCAATATTCAAGTACTTGCATTAAATTATTATAGAGTAGCCTACTCTAAGTACTTGCGGAAAAAAAATCTAAAGTAAGAATATGGTCCGAAATTAACACCTAAGCAGTGTACGCGGCTGTGTTTACATTATATTATTGTGTTTGTACATGATGTTATTGAAACGTGACCGGTAGGTTTCAGATTTGTCCGGTAAAATACATTATTTTGTGGACAGCTGCAGTCTCGCTCTGCTCCGAGGCACAGAGCACTCGCCTCGCATTGCCCCTCACATTTAAAGTCGGTCCACTCCAGTCCCTCATCCCAGACACGCCCACTTTCCAACAGTCAAATGAAACTCCTCCACAAGCTATGTCCTGCCTCTCTACCCTGTTTCACTCAGAAATACGTCACGATAAGGAATCACAACACCTGAAAGTCATTTCAGATCGACTTTAAGTGTGCACAAAATGCTGTGTTTGTGCTTTCATGGCTCTGAAAGGAGGGAGAGGAACGGGGTGCGGTCAGAGTGTGGCATGGAGATCCTCTGTTGGTGTGGTGCGGTGCAGCCGTGACAGACCTCACTGATAGGTAGCCACTGATGCTGTTGTTCCAACTGAGTGTTCACACATTCCACCACCACTAGGTGGAGACATTCTCATCAATGACATCTGAATGCTGGAAGTGCCAGCTATAATTCCCTCATAGTGTTTGTGTGTGCACGCGTGCGTGCTGTCCAACAGACCAGCTCCTGGCTTTCCAGCCCAGAGATGTTAAAGTAGCCTGTAGGATCATCCAGGTTGTGATGATCTAGACTTTTCTTGAAATTCTTGAAAACATGATTTTCCAAAATAACTCCTTTTAAAGCCAAACGATCAAGTGACATCTTGGACATTTTGAACTTGAACTTTTAAACCAGGTGCTGTATTGGTCCTTCAGCTGCCCTGAAATGCTTGTTAGCATGCTTGTTAGCATGATTCGCATTTCTTACGACTATGTGTGCTGCTAGCCTCATGGTAACAATCTAGCGTTAATAAGTGATGCTAATAATGCTAACATGATATGGTTTTTGGTTAGTTGAAGCACCAGAAACACTCTGTCCACACTGCGAGTGCTAAAAGTGCCAAGACACATAATTAGGGCTGCAACTAACTAATTATTTTCATTATTGATTAATCTGTTTATTATTGTCTTGACTAAGTGATGAGTCGTTTGGTCTATAAAATGTCACAAAATGGTGAAAAATGTGAATCACTTTTTCCCCAAAGCCCAAGGTGACGTTCTAAATGTCTTCTTTTGTCCTGACAAACAGTCCAAAACCCAAAGATGATCACGTTTACCGATCATAGAAGACTAAAGAAAGATAATCAGTTTATCGCCATTCAAGTCTAAAGACACCAGGAAATATTCACATTTAATAAGCTGGAACTTCAGAATTTTAGTTTTTAATTGTTGCAGCTAGGGTTAGGGATAACATAACATAACAGATTAAATTCATCAAAATGCCAATGCTTCTGCACTAAAACACTAACAAAATTGATTTCAGTGCCAAGATATTTTTATTTATTTAGTTTACAAAACCAGGGCTAGGAGGCTGGACTGTGTAGAAATGACCAGGCTGAGGGACAAGCTGGAAGTCAACTAACTCCTGGACTGATTTGGGATCAGTGGATTTTGGTCTCGGGTCACTATCCTTCCACACTTAAGGAAAGTTGTCTGCTTGTTGAGACCTGAATAATTTCTACAGGATGATCTCACAGACAAGTCTTAATCAGTCTCTGCAGAATTCCTCTTTCAACATTGTGACTACACACATACTTGGTTTAGTGGTGCTTTATTTTATTTATTTAAGCCAAAGTGTTCTGTGTTTGTTTTCATGAAAAGTAAAGATTTCTGAAATTTGCTAGACAAAGGTCAGGCTGGCAGTGATCTGCTCGTACCGCACTGGATTGAAATATTGTTAAATTCGCAAAGATTTGTTAAAAACAAAATACAGTGCTTGTCATTTTGTAAAAGATGAGTTTGCTTTGAAGCAGTTGAAGCTCTTACTGCTCAGGATGTTGGAGGAGCTTAAAGCTGGTCTGTGTGTCTGATTTAACAGCTTTGAATGTTCATCTTATTTTTCTTCTGTCACATTGTGTGTGTGTGTTCGGGGGGGGGGGTGTCTCTGATGGTGTTCCAGTCAACTGAGAAACAGCATGCTGGTGGTTTTAGGCCAGCCGCTGGCCCCAAGCTTCCTTTACTTTAAGTCAGTGATTTTCAACCTTTTTCATATCAAGGACCTCAAATTTAGTCCATATTACATAATGCTGAATTTTAACAATTCGTCAATTTTCTGGGGACCCTCCAGGAACCCCCTCAAGGGCCCCTGGTGGTCCAGGAACCCCCTCAAGGGCCCCTTGTGGTCCCCGGACTACACGTTGAGAATCACTGCTTTAAACAAATGTGTGGTGGCCTGCTGAAACCCTTCACACGGTTGGAATTTGACATTTTAATTATTTGACATTTCTATAAATTAGAAACTCTCCCCTATATAGAAACTTTTTGAATGATTGAGATAGCTCTCTCAGATCAAAAGTTATGAGTATTTTAATCTGTTATATGTGTAAAAGTTAAAAACGAGAAAAATGACTTTGAGTTCCCAATGTCGGCCAGAGCCTGACGGGACCCGGCCCAGCCCGACGGGCTCTGGCCGGGCTCGGGCTTCACACATCTTTTTTTTATGTATTTACAGCAGGCTAGATAGACACGCTCTCTTTATTCTCACTCACTCTCTTTAATGCTAACACACACACACATGCACAGACACAGCTTAAAGCTCTCAGTTTCAGCCTGAGCCCGACGGAACCCGACCCAGCCCGACGGGCTCGGGCCGACAATTTATGCTAATTGGTTGGGCCGGGCCGGCTCGGGCTTCAACATACTAAGAGTCGAGTCAGATCGGGTCGGGTTTGAATTTTCTACAGTGGCATTTCAGCAAAACCATAAAAATAAATACTTTCCCTTTTGTTTGATGAAAATAAGTATTCACCTACGGAGATGAAAGTAACCAAATCACTCAAAATCTCTAAATACCTGCAAAACTCATTTTTAACCTTCTCATTACCAACAATGTGCAGCAGTGACATGTGAAGGGTTTGTGCAGGCCACCACACAAATGCTAGCAACATGTTTTGAGGGGTAACTGAAGTCCTAACGTAGACGCTCTGTGCTCAAAATGTGACGACAGAAGAAAAATAAGCCAATTCAAAATGTGGCATTGTGGCAGTATCCCGCTCGCCTGGTCAACGTTGGCAGTGAAGAATGGCGTGTCTGTGCTTGGCTCACCTCGTGTTAATATTGTGGGGTCTTGCTGATCGTTTCACTCATGTTGTCATATGAAGACGATGGTTGGCAGGAGGGGGAGGGGTGTATACCACTGCTAACAGATTTAATATTAAGTCAAACAACTTGCATATCCAAAATGTCAACTTCTCACAAATGAAGGAAAACCCTACTTCCCAGATTGATGACCATGGTGTTTTGATTACGTCCATCACCAATGATAAGTATGATTGATGTTTACAAGTAGAGAAGAAACGATATGAAAATGTTGATTATCAGTATTAACACAGTATTAAATGTGCTGGAAAGTGTTCAAACAGTACGTTCAAAATACATACTACAGCATGCGCTGGGACGCGTCATCAGTGATGTTAACTGGGGTCGTAAGGTGTTTCGGGTCTGTCAACATCATACACCCTCTCCCAGTAGACCCAGCCGAGGCCGATTAAGACCCCGACCCACGTCCCGGAAGCAGCCGCTCACGGATCAGCGTTCCTACTCTGTCTGCAACGTTGCCCGCGGAAGGGCTGATCACGCCCAATCCGCTGCAATAGAGCTAGTGCTACACCGCAGTATTGAAAGACCCTTCGGTGCATGGTACTGATACATTTAAATAATTTCGCCAAGTTTTATATTGAAAATCTTTATATACTTATATTGAAACCCCAAAAAGTACTGATACACTCACTGAAATCATTTCACCAAGGCTATGCGGCTGTGTCTAGGAGACTGTCGATAACTTTGGTTGATGATCGACAGTATTTGTTTTTTTCCCAAGCCTATGGGCTGATTTATGTGCCACCTCAAATTGAATTTGAATTGCTCAACTTGAATTCGAAATTTTGAATTTTGAATTTGAATTGCTCTATTTGAATTCGAATTTTTTCATTTTGAAATTGAATTGCTCTATTTGAATTCGAATTTTTTCATTTTGAAATTGAATTGCTGTTTTTTATTTTGAAATTTTTATTTTTTAATGTGAATTGAAAAACTGAATCTGAATAGCATAATTTTAAACTGAATTTATTTGCTTTGAAATTATTCAGTTTCCACATTCCTATTTCAAAATTCAATTCAAAATTTTCAGAATCTTGTGTTCAAAAATTTCAACATGTGTGTGCGCCATCCGGGTCCTCAAGGAGGAGGAAGGAGGAAGAGCAATCGAGCGCTGATTGACCTAACTCCTTTTTGGCCGAGGCACCACACACCCACTCCCGCTAGAACTATTTGGTCTTGTTGTATTCAGGTTCGCTACAATCATAGAAGACCACTTTGAGTTGAACAAGGATGTTTATACAGTATATATCATTGAACAGTGTGAAAGGGCATAACTCATTCATTCAGTCAGTAGTCTGAGTTAACGTTGTCTCTTCTTCATGGGAAAAGCACTCTTCTTCTACGAATTTGTAGCCCTCTTAACATTAACCCCAGTCATACTGCCGCCCTGGTGGCAGGTTATGGATAATGCTTCTATTCCAAATATAAATCAATACAAATCGCTAATAAATGCTAGATAAAAGTCAAATGTATCTGAAACCACTATAAACAAACATGCACAGTGTCAAACTCAATCAATCACGGATAAACAAATACAACAAGCACGAGCCTGCTAACTAGGCTGGCAAATTGTCACCGGGCACCGTGCTCACGACTAGATGGTTCAGTGCCAAGATGAGTAAGTCCACGCTGACAAAGTAGCCAACTCATGTGTATACGAGGGATCAGTGTTGTAAACGAAGCTGGGGCGAACTTATAATGGGACCCTATTGAGCCAGCCTAGTTAGCAGGCTCGTGCTTGTTGTATTTGTTTATCCGTGATTGATTGAGTTTGACACTGCATGTTTTTTTATAGTGGTTTCAGATACATTTGACTTTTATCTAGCATTTATTAGCGATTTGTATTGATGTATATTTGGAATAGAAGCATTATCCATAACCTGCCACCAGGGCGGCAGTATGACTGGGGTTAATGTTAAGAGGGCTACAAATTTGTAGAAGAAGCAAAGAGCGTGGAAGGAAAGAGACGACACTCCGGCCATTTTTGGAAACAGAATGCGCCTCGCAGTGGTCAGCTGCGGCAAAGAACTTTTATGGAAAGAAATGACAGCTCCATATTGCCCCATTGCAACATCAGCGCCCAGCAGCCTCCGCCATTTTTTATTTTTGGAAGCGTGACAGCGCCAAAAGAACCTCGCACAGGCTCGCAGTGGTCAGCTGCGGTAGCGCGGGCCCCTATAATCAGCCTCTCTAAACAGTAACTCAACGGGAGAACACTCTAAATTTCGTGGATTCACATCTTTTCTGGGCGAACTGCTAATCTTGATTGAAGTGGTGTAGTGCAGGGATGTACAACAACCATATTGTGGAAACTAAGCAAAATTTTTCGTTTTCTTTGTTTAGTTTTTTCAAGATAAATAGCTAATGCGGCTGTCGTCCACTCCGTCAGAAGTGCGTTGCCGTGGTTTTAACCTCGGGTCCTTTGCATTTACTATTTATCTTGAAAAAACTAAAAGAAAAAAAAAAGAAAAATTTTGCTTAGTTTCCACAATATGGTTGTTGTTTTACATCCCTGCACTACACCACTTCAATCAAGATTTACAGTACGCCCAGAAAAGATGTGAATCCACGAAATTTAGAGTGTTCTCCCGTTGAGTTACTGTTTAGAGAGGCTGATTATAGCAGCTGACCACTGCGAGGCGCATTCTGTTTCCAAAAATGGCCGGAGTGTCGTCTCTTTCCTTCCATGCTCTTTGGCTGCGGTAGCCCCTATAATCAGCCTCTCTAAACAGTAACTCAACGGGAGTTGAACCTCGGGTCCTTTTCATTAGGTATTTATCTTGAAAAAACTAAACAAAGAAAACGAAAAAATTTGCTTAGTTTCCAAATGGTTGTTGTTTTACATCCCTGCACTACACCACTTCAATCAAGATTTGCAGTACGCCCGGAAAAGATGTGAATCCCCAAAGTTTAGAGTGTTCTCCCGTTGAGTTACTGTTTAGAGAGGCTGATTATAGGGGCCAGCGCTACCGCAGCTGACCACTGCGAGCCTGTGCGAGGTTCTTTTGGCGCTGTCACGCTTCCAAAAATAAAAAATGGCGGAGGCTGCTGGGCGCTGATGTTGCAATGGGGCAATATGGAGCTGTCATTTCTTTCCATAAAAGTTCTTTGGAAGAAGAGTGCTTTTCCCATGAAGAAGAGACAACGTTAACTCAGACTACTGACTGAATGAATGAGTTATGCCCTTTCACACTGTTCAATGATATATACTGTATAAACATCCTTGTTCAACTCAAAGTGGTCTTCTATGATTGTAGCGAACCTGAATACAACAAGACCAAATAGTTCTAGCGGGAGTGGGTGTGTGGTGCCTTGGCCAAAAAGGAGTTAGGTCAATCAGCACTCGATTGCTCTTCCTACTTCCTCCTCTTCCTCCTTGAGGACCCGGATGGCGCACACACATGTTGAAATTTTTGAACACAAGATTCTGAAAATTTTGAATTGAATTTTGAAATAGGAATGTGGAAACTGAATAATTTCAAAGCAAATAAATTCAGTTTAAAATTATGCTATTCAGATTCAGTTTTTCAATTCACATTAAAAAATAAAAATTTCAAAATAAAAAACAGCAATTCAATTTCAAAATGAAAAAATTCGAATTCAAATAGAGCAATTCAATTTCAAAATGAAAAATTTCGAATTCAAAAAGAGCAATTCAAATTCAAAATTCAAAATTTCGAATTCAAGTTGAGCAATTCGAATTCAATTTGAGGTGGCACATAAATCAGCCCATACAAGCCGCTGTAATCACAGTAACGCAGTAATCACGGTAATACGGTTTTAATGTGAAAGAAAATTTGAAACTGTCATTAAACCGGTTAGGCGGCATTCAGACTCAACACGCTTTTTTCAGTAAGAAAAGAACACTATGGAAATCATGTCGAGAGCGCTTCCATTGTGCACAAAACAGCGCACGGAGCGTTTTTTGTGTGCTTCGTTTTGTTTTCCCCTGCAGTCGCGTGCAGTACAGTTTAGGACACAGCGATCGCATGGGCAGTAGCCAGCTGGTTTCGTCTGATGTTCACTGTCAACATGAAAGCCAGATTATTGCCAATTCTGGCAGCAGTGGAGGTTGAGGATCTTTCTAGGAGGAGAAGAGGTAGAGGAAGTGAAAAGACGAGCAGCGCGCTTTTCCTCCAAATGTTCAACTTTTTTCAGTTTAAAGCTTTACCAGATCGCGCCGCCAAAAAAACTAGATGTCACCAGCGTTTAAACGCCAGGTGTGTTCCTCGAAAGAGGAGCTTGTTTAGCGCGTCCTTACATAGAGAATGAATTGCAGAAAGACGCTGGCAGCTCAAATGAGCGTGTTGTGTATGAATGCCACCTTAATGTTTCATCCCTACTTACAAGTGGTATGCAACCCCCACCCCCCGAATCCCCACCTCTCCACCACCCCAGACCCCCCTCCTCAACAGACATGACCCCGCCCCCGCGTTTCTGTTGGTCGGTCCATAACACTCAGCATAAGCCTTAAATTAACATATTTTTTTCTGTAAAGAAAAAAAAGAGGAAATGACAACTATGGAGAATAAATTTAATTGTGTACTGTAGCTGTTCAATCTTAGTCATTCTGTTCATTCTTTTCTGCTGTTTTCTTCATATTTCTAATCTACAACTCAGATTTCTGAGGAGAGCGAGATGTGTTGACATTGGTAATGAATGCACTGTGTTTGATGCGTAACTGTATTTGGATGGCACACTGTAATATAGTAAACCACAGCTGCCATCCTGCATTGAAACCCAGTTGTGTAAAGATGCTAGTTGAGAGACTCGGGGCAGGCCATCTCTTGTCTTTTAGAAATGTTTTTTATTGTATGTGTTACAAAAAAAATGATGGCAATTTCAAAAGCAGTTTGTGAATAAATTAAGTTTATTGAGAATTATTTTACAAAGAAAGGAAAAAACTGGCATATTGTTTTTCTTTTTAATCTGAGTTTCTTTACATCTGACCCAAGTCTTGTCTGCACTGCATAGGATCCTGCTCAAAGTATGTCAGAAGCAGCACTTCTAGGACTCAAACCCATATGGGAGAATTAAGAATGAAAGGAATAGTTGACGCAAAAAAGGAACATTGAATCATTATATATATATATATATATATATATATATATATATATATATATATATATATATGTATATGTATGAACCTATTCACCCAGAAACTCCACTGACATTCGTAGGAAAACCAAAGGCCCGTCCCACAGGTTTCTGAAGGGCCGTTTTGAAGCCTAAGATCATCTTTACGATCACCATGTTGGCATTTTTTTGGGAGCTGCTCTGCCTCCAATTAATCCATATTTGATAACCTGTCAATTACTAGGAAAACAGCCCTTTTATGAGTCATAATGTATCTGTTGATGATGTCATTATTTTGTAAATCTCCATATGGACACATTAGAAGAAGTGAAATCAACTACTGAGGCCAAAACCTCTTGTTTGAACAAATGTATTGACTTTGTTTTGGGTGAGATGTTGGCTTGTGCTAAATTGACTTGAATGGAGTCAGACGGTTTGGAGTCTTTTTGGGGCTGGGTGGACGTTAGAGGAACTGCAGCTTTCAGCTTCCTTATTGGCTTCAAAATTCGCCCTTTGGCCCCATAGGACCTTGTCAGCATTCTAACAAACTATTGAAGTCCGTCATCTTTTTGCAGCTCCAACAATGGATGCATGCCCATCAGATTTAAGCGAATGGTTAAATCTCCCTCTCCGAGGGATCACTTGCTCCATAAGCCAGGGTTAGGGTTAGGGTTCAGTGGTTCTCAAACTGTTTCACGTCAAGGACCCTAAACTGACACAAATTAGACCACCGACCCCCATTTGATAAGACTTTGTTTTTTGCTTTTAGATGTTTTATTGCAGAAAGTGTATGAAACACATGACCAAAATAGCTGTTTGGAGACATTTGATGGACCCACTATGCAGTTTTGGAGCTGTAGAAAGATCTGTAGTGAACTGTTGTGTTTGATTGTCTTACCAACTTCACATGGGGCCGTCGGGAATTATTCAAATTGTAACTCGACTCGATTTGTGACTCGAGAGTCAGACTCCAATCCAAGTCCTGGGACTCGAATCCCCACCTCTGATGTTTGATGTTAATGGTTATGAGTAGTGTAGTCTGTTATATTATTATGAGTAGTGTAGTCTGTTAGATTATTATGAGTAGTGTAGTCTGTTAGATTATTCTGAGTAGTGTAGTCTGTTAGATTATTATGAGTAGTGTAGTCTGTTATATTATTATGAGTAGTGTAGTCTGTTATATTATTATGAGTAGTGTAGTCTGTTAGATTATTATGAGTAGTGTAGTCTGTTAGATTATTCTGAGTAGTGTAGTCTGTTATATTATTATGAGTAGTGTAGTCTGTTAGATTATTATGAGTAGTGTAGTCTGTTATATTATTATGAGTAGTGTAGTCTGTTATATTATTATGAGTAGTGTAGTCTGTTAGATTATTATGAGTAGTGTAGTCTGTTAGATTATTTGTCACATTGCATCTTCTGCCAAAGGAAATGCTGCCTACTCGAGGGAAATGACAGCTATTCAAGGTATGTATGCATTCATTGATTCATTCCTGTCTGCCTGCAGTCTGCTACTCCACAGTTTGGTCCTCAAAATCACAGTTTTGATTCAAGGCTCAGTTACAAAGGGGGATTGTGATTGAGGCAAACTTCCTCTGGTGTCTGTACATGACAGGCAGCTGTTTACTACCGTACTACCACCCCATCACCACATGATCATAACAGACCAGCACAGCTCGGGCAGGGCTTTTCTCCCTGGTTCCTTCCAGTTCTCATTCTTGTCCTATAGAGGGAGTAGTTTGCATAAGCTTGAAGTATTATGACTTCTGGTTAGTGATGAAAATGGAGTTGTCCGTCATATTGTTGTTGTTTTTTTAACTTTCCCCAGGTTTCTTAATCATTCACATTTCTGTGAGAGGTTGCACGGTGTAACGGCTCGCACGAATGTCAATCCACCAAATCTTGGTGGATTTTAAATGGACCTAATCAAAGTATTTGATTGATGTATCTTTATAACGGGATACTGGACATTCTCACTAAACCCGGAGCTGTGGGGAGAGAGAAAAAAATCGGACACTTGGAAATATATAGTAACCATGGTAGACGTTTACTATAAATAGTTTATTGTTACAAGATTAAAAGTCAGTGTGCAAGAAAGAAATATTTGCTTTCATTGTGTCCACAATGAAAGAGTCCCCACATCTCCATCAAATTACAATGAATCAACATTGATAATGGAAAGATACCGGTCTAATTCCATTGTGTGTTTCAGGTCTAAGGTTTACACAGTGCGGTTCAGTCCGTCCTGCTCGGGCTCTCTGTGGAGGCGTCGCTCGCGGGGCTGCTGCCCTCTGTGTGCTGGGAGGTGAGGGCCGCTGGGGCCAGGCTGATGGGCACCACCCGCTCCTTCCCGTCCGACACACTCTCCCTGGGGGCCTGGATCTGCAGCTGGCCCCCCGCCAGCGAACAGGACACGGCCTCTGGGTCCACTCCCTCTGGCAGGTCGAACTCCTGCCTGAACTCCTGGCACCTGTAGGAGTAGGAGCCCTTGCCGTCGTCCTGCTTCCTCTCCGCCTTGCCGCTCACCCTCAGCTTGCGCCCCACCTGCTTGACGGACAGCTCCTCGGGGGTGAACTCCTTGGTGTCCAGCATCAGGGCGAATGTGTTGCTGTCCCGCCCCACCTGGAAGGAGATGGGTTTGAAGATGGCTGACGACGAGGAGGAGGAGGACGACTGGTCGATCTCCTCGAAGATCTTCTGGTGGAGCCTCTCCATGAACTCCATGTTCTGCCTCATCTCCTGCATGTGTCGGATCATCTCCTGCTCCATCTGGAAGAACAGCGGCCTGGTCTCCGGCCACAGGCTGCGCACGGGCCAGTGGAGATCCAAGAAAGGCCTCATGGCGACGGGGGACGGCTGGAACACACTGGGACACAGCATCTTGTACTCGTGTCTGTCCTGGTTTCTCTGCTGCCTCTCCCTCTGTCTGTACTCGTGTCTGTCCTGGTTTCTCTGCTGTCTCTCCCTGTTATGTTGGACCGGGCTGCTCTGGGGTCTTCTCCCCCTCTGTCTGTGCCTCCCTGCTTATATACCCTCCCAGGAAACTTCCAGCAGCATTCCTCAGCCCACTGTGTGTGTGTGTGTGTGTGTGTGTGTGTGTGTGTGTGTGTGTGTGTGTGTGTGTGTGTGTGTGTGTGTGTGTTATGACGACGACCCTGTGCTCATGCTCTAAATGTGGCCTGGTGGCATTACTGCAGCCAGCTGCCTGCCACATGCCAGCGGATCACAGCTTTGTTCTATTTCAGGGCTTTGGGCTGGAGTGGCAGAGTGGCAGGTCTCACCATCTTTATAAAGGGGATGAACACATAACACACATGGTTTCCTGGAAACCAACACGCACACATGGCTTCCTGAGTAGGCCTACACAGCACCCTGAAATAGGCTACCGTTTATTCATTGACACCTACCTCTGATAGTGCAGGAACAACCATCAGAGAAATAAAAACGATTTTACAATAAAACCGAAAATCCCTCCCTTTTTTAACTTGATTTATCCACCTTATTTTTGAATGCCCCGCTGTAAAAAATAATGATGGGTACAAGGTCCAGTTTAAGTGACCTGATTGTTGCAGCTTGCCATTTCCTAAAACGGTTGATTTGAAAACTCTGCAGGCAAGATGCACTCCCTTCTTTACCCTGGCAGAATTCCTCCCCCATAAACTAACATAACTTGGCCAATAAGTATGTAACATACAAAATAAAACAAACGGTAATGTCTTCATTTGATGTAGAATGCAGAGGACATGCAACTGTTTAGTTAAACTCCAGGAATATTGTATTTACTGCGCTGCTCCAAAGATAACGTAGTTGGCTCGAGTGTGTTTCGTCGTGGAACCCACTCGCTTTGCGCCAGAACACAATCGATTTGGGGGTGGAACACACCAGGATTGGCCAACGCCAGTGCCCAGAACTGTCAAATCAAATCATCGACAGAGACGCTGTGGCCCGCCTCAAAGTATTTTCAGTGTATCAGAGTTAGATAGAGAACGTGACAAATATAGCCACGTTATGGTTATGAACAACAAACTAACGCTGGTGATCCGTATGGAAACAGTGTTACTCGAAATGTTTAAAAGTGATATCAATGTGGTCATTCAGTGGCGTTTTACTGCCATGTAACATAGCTAGCTAGCTAGCCGCTAACATTAGCCACAGTAGGCGATTACACATGATGCACTGCGCTCTTAAAGGGATATTTATCGATGAGATTTTTGCCAAGCTGGACCTGATTAGGGATTTGCTGACGCATAGGCATCATGGCTGCCAGAAATAAGGTGGATTGGTGTAACATTTCTGTTATTCTCCAAATACTCATTAGTGATATTAAACCATATTTAGATTATTATTTTTTTTTTTTAGACCATAGATAGACCATAGATGGCATAGACCATATTCACCGTCTTTCCAACTGTGGTTGACGGACATGACCTCTGTTATACGAATGGAGAGACTTAGGTTCCTGAGGACCAACTCACTTAAAAAGTTTTCAAACATTTGGGACCCATTTCTAGCCTCTATCCTCGACGAGGTTAGGGGTGACGGGTGATTTGCCTGGCTGGTTTCTCATGGACCCCTTGCGTGGGATCCGGGGCACAATGTCTCTCACAAGCACATAAGCAGCACCTTATGAGGCTGGTAATCACGATGTAATATAGAATGTTAATGTTTTTCTTTTCTTTTCCTGTGTCTTGAGTGCGTTCGTTTGCCTTGTCTTTCATTTGCCTTGTCTGTGCATTGTTCAGGAAAAAAAAAAATATATATATATATATATATATATAACAATCACCAGTAATATGGATATAATGACTAAGTGGGTAAAGGCAAATCTAATAATAGAACAGTCTGTTAAGTTAAAACACTACTGTAATCAGCAGCCTTTAAAGAAAACACTTATGCCATGTCTAGTCTTTTATCAAAATATTGATATAATATTTATATATTGCCCAGACCTATTTAGAGGTTATGATACAGTATGTTTGGAGGACAACAGAAGATATGTTGGATATTAGAAAAGAGCATTTGTGTTGGTTTAAAACAATGTCATGAAGTAATTCACTCACTGTTTTCCTTTAAAGATGTATAGCAGGCCTACATTTGTAGCTATTAAAACAGCAACGCAATTCCCAATATGTTTTAATTTGTAGAAGCAGTGATACACAATAAATGTGCGCAATATCTGTAGACAATGTGTGATACCAGCAGTGAAGACAAAGTCCATTTGTATGTTACTTTGATTGTTATGCTTTTGTTAACTATACCAGTCCAGTATCCTCTGTTTTCAAGTTAGCTTGAATGGCACCTGCTGTTTGATGTGAAGAGTGTACACTGCAGTTAACAGTTAAAAGAAAGGCCACTAGGTGGCAGAATCCAGAAGTCCATTTTCTCACCTGCAACCAAGGATTAGAATTGTCTCATTTTGTTTTGGCAGAATCATAATGGGACGGTGAAGTATTTTTTATACAGAGTTATTCTTTTATTTTGTGTTGGCAGAATCATAATGGCACTTTGATTTATTTTTATACAGAGTTGTTTTATTTTGTAATGTCAGCACTGAGTTGTTTTTATACAGCCATTTTATTTTGTATTGGCAGAATGGCAGCACTGAGTTTTATAGTTATTTATTTTGGCAGAAGAATGACATTTTATACAGATGTATTTTATTTCGTTTTGCAGAATGGCACTGAGTTATTAAGTCAAGTCAAGTCAAGTCAAGTTTATTTGTATAGCACATTTCATACACAGAGGCAATTCAAAGTGCTTCATATAAAATGGTTGACAGGAAAATAAAATAAAAGAAGAGAGTAAAACGGACATTTAAAAGCATCACAACAAAACTTAAAAAAAAGAGTATAAAAAGTGTATTACAGGAAAATAAACCAAAAGAAGAAATAAAATGGACATTTAAAAGCATCACAACAAAACTTAAAAAAAAAGAGTATAAAAAAGTGCAATAGGCAGCAGGCGCAGCAGTTGCAGAAAGAGCTAAAACTTATAGAGGACTCATTGGGTTTGCATAGTAGCTGTCAGCAGTTAAAGGCGACGGTAAACATAAAAGTCTTTAGTCTATTTTTAAAAGTAAGTAAGGTTGGGGCAGATCTGAGGTCTTCAGGCAATTTGTTCCAGCTAGCAGAAGCATAGTGGGTAAATGCAGCCTTCCCGTGATTTGATTTGATCCTAGGGACAGTTAATAAGCTGGACCCTGTTGACCTAAGAGTTCTAGATGGTTCGTAGCGTGGGAGCAATTCAGCTATGTATTTTGGGCCTAGGCCATTGAGTGATTTATAGACTAATAACAGTATTTTAAAATCTATTCTCTGACACACTGGCAACCAATGTAAGGACTTAAGAACTGGAGTGATATGATCAGCTTTCTTAGTCTTCGTTAGTACTCTAGCAGCAGCATTCTGAATGAGTTGAAGTTGCCTAAGTTCTTTTTTGGAGAGACCAGAAAAAAGGCTATTGCAGTAGTCTAACCTACTATAAATGAAGGCGTGAATTAGTTTTTCTAGATCCTGTCTGGACATGTATCCCCTAATTCTTGCTATATTTTTAAGATGATAAAAAGCAGATTTTCTAATTGACTTAATGTGGGAGTTAAAGTTGAGATCGGAATCAATAATAACTCCAAGATTTTTGACTTGATCCTTAGGCTTCAGGGATCGAGACTCAAGGCATGCAGTGATTTTAAGCCTTTGTTCTTTGGGGCCAAACACGATGACCTCAGTTTTGTCTTTGTTTAGCTGTAGGAAATTCTGGCACATCCAGTTATTTATTTGATCAATGCACTGGCACAATGATTCTATGGGGGCATAGTCAGCTGAGGAAAGATACATGTAATAATACATGTATTATTTGTAGACCGAGTGATTGTTTATTTGGTATTGACAGAATGAGTGTTTTGTTTTCATTCAGAGTTGTGGAGTTGAAGAGTTATTATTGCACTTTAAAATAAATCATTAAAGTTTGACCATATGGCCTTAATGTGTGGTACATAAAAACATATGGCAGATATATCACACACGATGGTAAATTACAGGTTAGAAGGGCATAAAACCAAATATATATTGCTGTAAATCAAGACTTGAAACTAACAAGGGCATAGCTGTCAGTGCTGGAGGGAAAATAGAATTGAAAATCGAATCGAATCGTGACCTTCAAATCGAAAGACAAATTGAATCGTGGATTTGGAGAATCGTGACATCCCTACTTGTAACTAAGAGTATGTCGGAGGTCTCTCTCTCCCATAACCCGCTGGCCAACTGGGTGTTGACCAGCACCTCCTAAATTGCCTTGGATTCCTGTTCTATTCATAATGGTTGTCCTCTTCCCTAATCCTGGATATCAAAGCCATAGATAGACCATGTCATCGGAGATGGTGACATTTCCATTGTGATGGCATCGGTGATGTCATACTTGACTATGACATATGATGATATCATACTTGACTATGATATCATCAGCAAGAACATCACATCTCACATGATGTCACAGGCAGCATTGTGAGGTCATGGATGCACTGGTGAAAGTGGGCCGGAACCGTCCGGTGCGCAGTTCCTGTAAGACTTTCCGTGCCTGAACGCCGTTGGGGGAAGACATGCAGCTGCCTGTCAATCAAAATCCGATTGCTGCAGAGTGCAGAATACTATACGATCGATCGCATAATTTCCAACCAGGAAACACATGGCTGACATTATGTCATTAGGTTAACATAAACAACATGTAGTCTCTCTCATAAATTGCGTCTAAATTGTTCAAATGCAGTGTTTTAGACCTGTGGTTTTAATCCGTGCTGTGTAGGCTATAAGCACGCAGCTTCTGAATGCGGCTGCTGCTGCTGCTGCAACTCGGCTGTCGGTCTGTCAATACTAGTCTCGCTTGCCTCCGCCAACAAAAACAGTTCCACCCAGGATTGCACTAGTGTTCCCAAGCAAGCAGAAACAGTAATATTTCCAACCAGTGAGAGGCAGCGATGTGCCTCAAGGCATCTGTCTGCTGCAGAGCTATTAGAAGTAGCAGAAGAAGAAGAAGCTTGCCCGATAGCTCGCTAACAGATTAGCACTAGTATTTTAGCAAACTACCAGAAACAGCATTATCTTTATGATGGATTAATAATGGTACTAGACACACGTAACTCTATAGAGCCCCGTTGTGAGGTCTGTTTATCAAAATAACGCATATTTTGAAAACGGTTTTACTTTGTGGAGTAAATCAGCAGCTAACTAGTCTCGGTTTCCAGACGTTTGGTGAGCGTCGCCAACAGCGCCACCTAACCACCAAAGGTATAGTGAAATGGATTAAGACTGAGAGCTGAGTCTAGCAGCTAACAGGCTGGATGTAATAGGCAATGATAGAGCAGCTGTGAAGCGGAGTGATAATACAGTGAGTGAAGTGTCAGTGCTGTTATCGTGAAATGTCTTCTTCTGTTGTTTAATGGCGGTTGGCAAAGGAGACTTGAAGAGACACAGTTCACACAGGAAAGAAACAAGTTAATTGTTCAGTGAGTGGTAAATGTTTTGCCATAAAGGAGACTTAGAAGAGACACGATAGTTCACACAGGAGAGAAACAATTTAATTGTTCAGTGTGTGGTAAATGTTTTGGTCAAAAAGGAGAGTTGAAATCACACATGATAGTCCACATAGGAGAGTCTGTTGTTGTAATGTTTAAATAATTCACTATACATATTGTCAAGTGTTTCTAATTTCTACACCATACAGGCATTCAAAAATGGATGTGTGTGTTCAGGGATGCATGAAGCTGGGGGCGGGAGGAGAACAATATGAAACGATGAAGGTTGGGGTAGTAGGCCTATAGTTCCTGTAAGAAATTCAAACCACTTTCACCCCTGCATGGATGCAGTGATGATGTCATCCAGAAACGGCTTCCAGGGACCTAGCTGACATAGACGGTCACTGTAGCGTCACCATCAGGGCTATTGGCGCCAAATTCACGTCAACTTAGTTTGGCATGGGCCTGGACCTTTGTGCAAAGTTTGGTTTATTTTCATGCATGGGAAGTCCAACTTCCCGGGAGAAGAAGAAAAAGAATTATAGCTGCTGTGCAGCAATGGGTCGTGGCCGGGCACATGCAGACAGAGATGCTCACGTCATTTTCTGCAAGTCCAAGTCAAGTCTCAAGTCTTTTAGCTAGAGTCCAATCTGCTGCATGCAATCCAGTCTGCTTAGAACACTGCCATTAGTGACAGGGCTGGGGCAGAAGTAAGGCTGCAGCAGGTTAAGTGCGTGGCAGTTGAACAGAGAAGTGGAGAGAGAGAGTAGGGACAGTGGAGCTAGTGGGCAGAGAGAGAGATACTGAAACATTGCTTATTATACTTTGGCATGTATGACATCACCGATGACATCACAGTAGCAAGTATGACATCACCGATGACATCATAGCAACAACTATGACATCACCCACCCAGTCTGCTCAGCCAGGAAGGATGACATCATTGATGAAATCATCACTGATGACATTGCTTGAGTGACATCACATCATTAGGTAATTAGGGCAATTACGATGCTCTTTAGGCTATACATGGGGGCAAAATTCAACATTTTGATGCAGTGGGGGCTAAATTTTTGATCAATCGAAAATCTGTTTGATACTTTTGTGTAGGACAGACAGTCATGCAGATGCTGAAGTTTGGTGTCGGTTGAAGAAAAAATGTAGGAGGAGTACGGTTTAATTCGTTTTACAGTTTTTGCAGTTTTGCTGTCTTTAGACTTCATAATTGGCACTAGGTTGCATTGTACAAAAGTTTCTCCTCATTTGGGCACACATTTTAATGAAAGTTGCAAAAGCTGTAGCACATAGGCCTGATTTGTTATGAATTTTCAAAGTTTTAAACTTTAGACAGTCGCTGTAGTGCCACCATCAGGCCCGGCCACTAATTATAGCAATGGGTCGTGGCCGGGCAAGTCTCAAGTCTTTGAGCTACAATCCAAGTCAAGTCTCAAGTCTTTGGTCACAAGTCCAAGTCAAGTGTCAAGTCTCTTATGGATGAGCGTTCTATCATCTGCTGCCTGCCATCCAGTCTGCTTAGAACACTGCATAGCTCAAACTAAGGGATTCAAAGCATCTACTGTATTATCCACACTCTATTAGCATACAGCATCAGCATTGATTAGTTGACATTATTATTAATAGACCTTTCCTTAATGTTAATACACACAAAAATAAAGATTGTTCACAAGTCCCAAATCTCAAGTCCAAGTCAAGTCTCAAGTCTTTGAGGACAAGTCTCAAGTCTAGTCTCTAGTCTCAAGTCACTGTGTGTGAGTTAAGTGCGATTCATGTCCAAGTCTCCAGTCCAAGTCCCCATCTCTGGGCACTGATGACATCATCAGTGATGTCACAACAGTGATGACAGCATCAATGATGTCACAATGCACAATTGCTCAGGTGACATCACTGATAACATCAGTTATGACATCATAAGTGTGTGTTTTCCCAGGGTGGTGAGGGCATGTCCCACCGTTACCCAGGATGGCGAAGGCATCTGTGCATCTGTGCTATAGTATACATGAGTGCAGAATTCAAAATATTGTCAAAAATTCAGTTTTTGAGATAGCATTCTGAGATTTTACACACTTCAACTACTGTGAAAGAGAAACAAGTTTTGAGCTTTATTTAGCGAGAATTTGCAGTAGCTGTTTACAGTAAAACATTTTGATGCACTGTGGGCTCAATTTTTGACCAATCGAAAATCTGTTTAATACTTTTGCGTAGGATGTAACACACTTGGATAAAGTGATGTCCAGGCGTGGATTTAGTTTGAACATTTATTTCTCAGGTCAGCGGCATTCTTCCAGGTCTTACTCGAAAAAGAGATCTTGGATCTCAAGTAATTTTCCTGGTAAAATAAAGGTGAAATAAATAAAAATAAATAAAAATTCTTTACAGACATTTATTTTCACTGCTTCCCTCTGCACAGGCAGCACAGCCGCTCTCTCTAACTCAACTGTGCAGCCCCGTTTACACATCTTCTCAGGACCTCTCCAAAAAGCCACCGGGCTGCCCCGTGTGCCTGCATGCATTTTAACTGTTTTCCACAGAGTATGATACCATTTCCTGCTGTTAGCCTACATATGGTATACAGTTTACTAATCACTTAGAGAAATACAAAAGTAAAATATCTTTGAACTATAACATTGAACTTGGAGGGGTGGGGGGGGTGTCCAAACTTATGCCTAAATATTACTATGAGCCCCACAAGGACAGTCTAACAATGCAGTTGCTGAAGTTTGGTGTCGTTTGAAGAAAACATTTGGGAGGAGTAGGGTTTAATTAGTTTTACAGTTTTTGCAGTTTTGCGGTCTTTAGACTTCATAATTGGCCATAGGTTGCAGTGTACAAGAGTTTCTCCTCATTTGGGCGCACATTTCGGTGAAAGTTGCAACGCCGTAGCACGTATGCCTGATTTTTTATGAATTTTCAATGTTTGAAACTTTAGACGGTCGCTGTAGTGCCACCATTAGGACTATTGGCGCCAAATTTGCATCAAAGACGTTTGGCATGGGACTGGACCTTTGTGCAAAGTTTTGTTTATTTTCATGCATGGGAAGTCCAACTTCCCGGGAGAATAATAATTATAATAATAATAATAATACAGGCAAATACAATAAGCCCCGGCCGCTTCGCTGGCCCGGCCACTAATAATAATAATGGCTATAGGACGAATCAGCGTGACGTCACTTGCCACCCAGAAATGCGGAAGCCCGCGGCAGTTATTCGTATGAGTTGTGTCAAACAAACATTAATATCTCAAAGACTATACATCACATCGCCTATATTTTGACATTTTGAGTGAGAGCAGAATTAGCTCAAGAGTTTGATGTATAATATATGCATGTCATGTTAAAGTTGTGTGAACTGTCGCAGTTTTTAAATTGTAAACAGAGGTAGCCGGCTAGAGTCAGACACTAAGCCTCGCGCCACTTGGGCTCCATAGGGTTCCATTGCCGTTGCCACCCAGTGACGCGGTTTGTTTACCAAAATGCTGCTCGGCTGATCCCTCGTATAAGTGGCCCGGCCGCTTCGCTGGCCCGGCCACTAATTATAGCTGCTCCGCAGCAATGGGTCGTGGCCGGGCACTGACAGAGATACTCACGTCATTTTTTGCAAATCCAAGTCAAGTCTCAAGTCTTTGAGCTAGAGTCAAGTCAAGTCTCAAGTCTCTTATGGATGAGCGTTCTATCATCTGCTGCATGTCATCCAGTCTGCTTAGAACACTGCCGTTCATGACAGGGCTGGGGCAGAAGTAAAGCAGCAGGTCCGCTAGCCGGGCGCTTCTCGCTCATACTGAGCATTAGCGCCCGGCGACCGTCAATGCATTTCCCATCAAACAGTCGTGCCGCTCTCACATCTAGGTATAAAAATGAACCCTTACCTGAGCCAAACACGTGAAGTGAAGACTATATCCGATGCCCAACATCCTCTTCTTTTAAATACATATAGTGGCCTCTTCCAAATTGTTGCATAAAATCCACTTTTCTGTCTCTGAAAAACTGAAAATGTAGGTGCAATACCCTTCCGGAAGTGTGGGGGGCATTAGTGAGTATACAGTGAGTAAACAGTGAGTCGTAGTTCCGGGTTGCTCCAGATGAATGATTTTCGGTTTACTATATGTATTTAAAAGAAGAGGATGTTGGCCATCAGATAGCGTCTTCACTTCACGTGTTTGGCTCAGGTAAGGGTTCATTTTTATACCTATGTGAGAGCGGCATGATTGTTTGATGGGAAATGTGTTGAAGTTCGCCGGGCGCTAATGCTCAGTATGAGCGAGAAGCGCCCGGCTAGCGGGGTAAGTTAAATGATGGCTTTACCGGTTTTCAACCAGATTTGTATCCTTACAATGTCAGTAGTATGAGTAGATGGGCAGCCTTTACCTCCCCTCAGTAAACCCTCTTGGCTGTACTCCCTTATCATTCACATTTTTAGTACACCGCTCTGACGTGTTTTACGTCACGACCGCGTCAGAGCGGTGCAGCACACATGCGGAAGAGCTGTCGATTAAAACTACAACTCTTTTGTGTGTGTGCCCGCCTCTAGGGGGCCTCCACGTGCCTCCACAGCTCCGAAATCAAAACACTCCGTCAACCATCTTTTCTGCCCGTATTGGTCTGTAGCTAACTTAGCTGACCATGGCTCAACCATGGCTGAAGGAAATATTCCTGATGAAATTGAAGAGTTTGATATGGATGAAGACGATTTCCAAAGTGTGCTAATAAACTCTGACATTCAGGGCTACTTAACGCCATATGAGCCAGACTACAGTGCAGAGGAATTGCGCCGTATGGAAGGAGAGGCAGTTGAGCAGGCCGCCGGAGACGAACCACAGCCCGTCCCTGAGGCTGCCCGTCCCGGGGACAAATCCTGCTTTGTGCCGCTGCCGCAAATGTGCTCCGATGGATCGCTCTGCTACAGCGAGAGGCCAATTTCTTCTTGAAGAGTCGCTGAATATGCCGAAGAACGAGAGGGATGTGTAAGGTTGCATCAAAGTTTTGGACCATGGATCGTTGGGTTTTAGAGACTTTTTTGCACGGAAAATAAACTGGAAGAGACAGCCAAGGCCAGCACCATCGAGTAAGTATTGTAATATAGCAGAACGTGTAACAATACATTACTATACTGTTTTGGTCTTAGAAGAGTGGCGTCAGTGAATAAATTAAATAATTATGTGATGATGTTTTTCATAGCGATACGATACGTGTAACAATACGTTACTATACTGTTTTGGTGTCTGTGTAAGTTTAGTCCTGATAGCTATAGCGTAGATTATCATGACAACCAATAGTTTTTTGCATAATACTATTTAGCAGAACATTTGTATGTAACGTCAAACGTTACACTGAAAATAGGCTTGCCGTTCTAATATTGTTTTTTCTTTGTTTGTTTTTGTTTTTTGCTGATAGCCTATCGACATTTCCTCGACTGGGTTCTACAGGGCGAGAGAGGGAGGCATTGTCGTATTGTTTTGCCAGCGTGTGTTGTGCAGGCGATCCATGTAGCCTACCCTTCACCTGATGGACAATACCGTGGCTTCCAGCAAACAATCCATGACATAGAAGAACTATTTGAGCTCTTAGAATTAGCTAGGCATACATTTTCCATTTTCTGTAGGCTACATCTTGGACAATACCATGCCTTCCAGCAAACAATCCATGACATAGAAGGGCATTCATTTTTCATTTTCTGTAGGCTACATCTTGGACATCTTTAAACTTTGAACTGCGCTTTTTGGACATCCATTTTTCATTTTACATCGTGTTTACATATTGTCATAACTTGTATTAAAATTTCAAATATATGTTGCTTGTAGTTTGGTTATTTGCCACTTTAATCAGTCATGCCGGTATGGGGTTGTAAAAGCTGTAGCCAATAGGTTGATATTTACATTAGATGCAGTAGATTCTTTGAGGTCTTTGAGCAGTTATTGCTGGCATCTATTCATTCTGCACCTGCATCAATACTTACTACTGTGTTGAACAGAGAAGTGGAGAGAGTGACAGTGGAGCTAGTGAACAGAGAAGTGGAGAGAGAGAGTGACAGTGGAGCTAGTGAACAGAGAAGCGGAGAGAGAGAGTGACAGTGGAGCTAGTGGGCAGAGAAGTGGAGAGAGTGACAGTGGAGCTAGTGGGCAGAGAAGTGGAGAGAGAGAGTGACAGTGGAGCTAGTGGGCAGAGAAGTGGAGAGAGTGACAGTGGAGCTAGTGGGCAGAGAAGTGGAGAGACAGAGTGACAGTGAAGCTAGTGGGCAGAGAAGTGGAGAGAGTGACAGTGGAGCTAGTGGGCAGAGAAGTGGAGAGAGAGAGTGACAGTGGAGCTAGTGGGCAGAGAAGTGGAGAGAGAGAGTGACAGTGGAGCTAGTGGGCAGAGAAGCGGAGAGAGAGAGTGACAGTGGAGCTAGTGAACAGAGAAGTGGAGAGAGAGAGTGACAGTGGAGCTAGTGAACAGAGAAGTGGAGAGAGAGAGTGACAGTGGAGCTAGTGAACAGAGAAGTGGAGAGAGAGACAGTGGAGCTAGTGGGCAGAGAAGCAGAGAGAGAGTGACAGTGGAGCTAGTGGGCAGAGAGAGAAACTGACGGGCAGACGCGCCTCCACTTGCACATGCATTCATGCATTGAGCCTCAGCAAGCCGATCAAGCCTCAGATCAGCAGTACAGCAGGAAACTCCAAATAAGGACAAGGAAGTGGGAAGCCGCCGAGGGGGAGGGGGAGGGGGTGAGTGCAGCTCATGGTGCAGCTCATCTATGGTGCAGCTCGTGCAGCTCCGCGTCGCGTGAACTCGGGATTTCCGGTAATGGCGACTCTCTTCACACACACACTGTTGTTTTCTTACGTGTCAGTCCTGCAGTCCTACTCACATACAGTGATCAATAATCTGTAATCAATACTCTTTACCAGCTCCCCGAGAAGTTCCTTTACATGGCAGCCCGCCCCGTGCTGCTTGCCTCACCAGGCTGCTGATCTGCTGAGTTTCCCCTCTGACCGCTTTGCCCAAATATAGGCTTCCTGTGTGCCATATTTGGAGACGTACGTCACGACAGGAGGCTTTATAAGGCTGGGAATCCTCATTGAAATCATCGGAGAGCCCAAGTTCAAGTCTGTGACTGGCCCACCGTTAACTTACAGTCAACACTCAACACAGAGGAAAGTAACGGGAAACAAACATGACTTATTGAAATTGGACTGATCAGAGTAGGTTGCGTCTGGAGGAGTTTGTGCTACATCTGTTTTGAACAAAGGTCCTAAAACAGCAGATTCAGACCGTGACTAACCTGAGAAGCTCCAGCATTGGCTTCCTCCAACCATCACCATCTGAATCGTCTTTCTTACCAGGTAAGTTTACAGTTACACATAGCCTACAAGGAGTTTTCTTTGGTATTTTGGTGCACAACAAACAGCAAAAAGTCATTTCTGCAAGTCCACAAACATAGAAACATTTACAAAACTGAAATGTAGCTATTAAGATGTAAAATAGCCTATACATGTCCTTTTTTATGAAAGAGCTGTAGGCTAGTTTGTGCAGAAATGTGCAAAATATAGGCCATGGAATGTGCACTGACTGCACTGCACATGTTCAGAGGAGGTATAATAATATGCGCTCACCGTCCACAGCCGCAGCGCCAGCCGGGCTGCATTGCCTCTGCCCCGGCAGACTACCAGCTCAGTCTCCGGTGCTCCCGCCGCTTCCACTGGGACCCAGCACCGGGAGATGGCCGCAACCAAGGCGGAGCTGCTGCTGTCCGCCCTGCAGATCTCAGACCCGCTGGCCGGCTTCACGCCTCCTCTGTCCCCGCTGGACAGCTGGGGGAGGCTGGAGGACCTCCACATGCTGCTGCAAGCCGCCCAGGCTGCAGACACAGCCGGCATGCTGTGCGGGGAGTCCGGGGACTACACAGGTGAACACTCGCTCTGTCTGTTCGGTGCGAGCAGAGACTGCAACAGTTTTGCATAATGTGTCGTGGTAGCTGGATGTGTCACCTCACCTCCCTCACAGGAACATATTATTGAATGTAGGGCTGTTGGTGCTACAAAAGTTTTTAAAAGTGCAATAGTTGAATAATAATGACGTAGTAATCGTTCATGATGGTAATAATTATGACCAAATTACTACTGTAATATAACTTAAAGCATGCATATAGGAGATATATATACTGTATATGAGGAATCACCCTGAACCACAGCAGTTAACTAGTACAAGTTGTGCCAAACAAACGTGAATATCTCAAAAACTATATAGGCTACATGACATCGCTTATATTTTGACATTCTGAATGAGAGCAGAAGTAGCTCAAGAGTTTGATGTATAGGCTAATATATGCACGTCGTGTTTAAGTTGTGTGAACTGTTGCAGTTTTTAAAATGTACACCGCACAAGCAGGGCTAGAGTGAGACATTCAAGGCAGCTCCATAGGGTCCCATTGCCGTTTCCACCCGGAAACGCGGTTTGTTTCGCAAAATGCTGCTGTATGTAGCCTATAAATAATCGCTGCTATGGCACTACTACTAGCTACTATAGCCTACTACCAACAACAACAACAACAACAACAACAACAACAGTAATAGGCCTAATAATAAGATTTTGGATTCGATTAAACTTAGTCATTGCACAGAGTACAAGACAACAAATTCCAGTAGGCCTATAGCATGTAACCCGAAGTGCAAAAGAAGCAGTAAAGGGCAGTGTATTGTGTAATAAATAGAACTAGAATATCTAAATTTCCTAACGGAAATGTAATTGCGCAGTAGAGGGTATGCACACCCACTGGAACACGCCCCCTCAATCAGGAATGAGTGTCAAAATGAGTGTCAAGTTCCTCCCTGAGCAGCAGGTGTCAGTTATCTAGGCTGATTACTGCATTCAAGCTCAGTCTTGCTGTGACTCAGTGGGCGTGACCCCACAGTGACTTCTGCCTCTGTGACATCACATGCATACCCTCTATTGTGAAAATGTATCAGAACCACAGCCTATAGGACAGGTAGACTATAGAGCTATTAGGTTATTTCTTGCAGCTTTTACAGTAAGATTTATAAAATAATAAATACAACTGTTACGAAACTTGAACTTGACCACTGCATTTGCAGGGATATTTTAATCAATTTCTAAACATTAAATTCATCAAGTAGGCCAAGCTATTTTCACTCTTGGCGATGTGATGTCAAGTTCATGCCTTGTCCTTTGCTCATCTGACACATAGGAGATGTGAACATATAACAAAACAAAAGTTTAAATGCTAAACATGCTTAACATGCATTTAAATCACCCACGCACTAATTTCTAGTCTTTAGTGTCTTGAAGTGTCTATATGTGTTGTTTCCTCCCTGTCTGAACTGATGTGTTGTTTCCTCTCTGTCTGTGCAGTCTCTGTCTGAACTGATGTGTTGTTTCCTCTCTGTCTGTGCAGACTCTGTCTGAACTGATGTGTTGTTTCCTCTCTGTCTGTGCAGTCTCTGTCTGAACTGATGTGTTGTTTCCTCCCTGTCTGAACTGATGTGTTGTTTCCTCTCTGTCTGAACTGATGTGTTGTTTCCTCTCTGTCTGAACTGATGTGTTGTTTCCTCTCTGTCTGTGCAGACTCTGTCTGAACTGATGTGTTGTTTCCTCTCTGTCTGTGCAGTCTCTGTCTGAACTGATGTGTTGTTTCCTCTCTGTCTGTGCAGACTCTGTCTGAACTGATGTGTTGTTTCCTCTCTGTCTGAACTGATGTGTTGTTTCCTCCCTGTCTGTGCAGTCTCTGTCTGAACTGATGTGTTGTTTCCTCTCTGTCTGAACTGATGTGTTGTTTCCTCTCTGTCTGAACTGATGTGTTGTTTCCTCCCTGTCTGAACTGATGTGTTGTTTCCTCTCTGTCTGTGCAGTCTCTGTCTGAACTGATGTGTTGTTTCCTCTCTGTCTGAACTGATGTGTTGTTTCCTCTCTGTCTGAACTGACGTGTTGTTTCCTCTCTGTCTGTGCAGTCTCTGTCTGAACTGATGTGTTGTTTCCTCTCTGTCTGAACTGATGTGTTGTTTCCTCTCGTGTCTGAACTGATGTGTTGTTTCCTCTCTGTCTGAACTGATGTGTTGTTTCCTCTCTGTCTGAACTGATGTGTTGTTTCCTCTCTGTCTGAACTGATGTGTTGTTTCCTCTCTGTCTGAACTGATGTGTTGTTTCCTCCCTGTCTGTGCAGTCTCTGTCTGAACTGATGTGTTGTTTCCTCTCTGTCTGAACTGATGTGTTGTTTCCTCTCTGTCTGAACTGATGTGTTGTTTCCTCTCTGTCTGAACTGATGTGTTGTTTCCTCTCTGTCTGAACTGATGTGTTGTTTCCTCCCTGTCTGTGCAGACTCTGTCTGAACTGATGTGTTGTTTCCTCTCTGTCTGTGCAGTCTCTGTCTGAACTGATGTGTTGTTTCCTCTCTGTCTGTGCAGTCTCTCTGTCTGAACTGATGTGTTGTTTCCTCCCTGTCTGTGCAGACTCTCTGTCTGAACTGAACTTTGGAGAGACCAAGAGCGTCCCAGAGCTGCACAGCTTCCAGTCCCGGCTGCCTCCTCTGGCCTACAGCGGCCGCTTCACCCTGGAGCCGCCCGCCTCCGGAGTGTGGGCGGAGCCTCTGCTCAGCCTGTTCACGGGGCTGGTCAGCATGGCCACGCCCCCTTCCTCAGCCTGTAGCCTCTCCTGCTCCTCGGTGTCCTCTTCATCCTCGTTTTCGTCCCAGCCCGTCTTCAGCTCCGTCCAGGTGGGTGGTGCCTCGTCCTCCGCAGACGTCAGCTCCATCTATTCTGCGTCACCGACCTACACCTCCGCCACGACCTCTGACCTCCTGTTCCCCCCCACCGACACCCAGCCGGCCTCCCAGGCCTTTACCCTGCCCCTCCAACCCCAGTGCCCTCCTCCTGCCTACCCCAGCCCTGCCCCCAGGCCTCCGTCCGTCATGGTGCCCATACTCCCTGACTACCTGCTGTCCCAGGACAGCGAACTCACCCTGCTGTCCCAGGAGCAGAAGCCCGTGCCGGGCCAGCAGCCCCCTCTCACCCCGCTGTCCACCATCAAAGCCTTCTCCTCCCAGATTCAGCCTCAGGTGCCGCCAGCCCCAGCTTTCCCATCCCAGCTCCCCAAGTCGGGGCGGACGAGGAAATACCCGTCGGCGCGGCCGTGTAAGACTCCTCCTCATGAGCGTCCGTATGCCTGTCCCGCTGAGGGCTGCGAGCGCCGCTTCTCGCGCTCGGACGAGCTGACTCGCCACGTGCGTGTGCACACGGGCCAGAAGCCCTTCCAGTGCCGCATCTGCATGAGGAGCTTCAGCCGCAGTGACCACCTGACCACGCACATCCGCACGCACACCGGCGAGAAGCCCTTTGCCTGCGCCGAGTGCGGCCGCAAGTTCGCCCGCAGCGACGAGCGCAAGAGGCACGCCAAGATCCACCTGAGGCAGAGGGACCGCAAGACGGACAGGAACGCCTCCTCCCCCACTCCCCTCACCATGGCCGACGCCCCCTCCTCCCCTCCCACTTCCTCTCCCTGCTCCTCCTCTCACTCCTCCCCGGGTCACGGCTCCTTCTCCTCTCCCGCGGCCTCGCTCTTCCCTGGCTCTTCCTCCTCCTCGTCATTCTCCCGCGGCGTGCAGGTGTCCTCCCCCTGTTTCTCACACGTCTACACCTCTTCCCCCTCCCCACACCTCTACTCGTCCTGCTCCTCTCCCATGGGCAGCCCTCAGGCCCGGCTCTCCTCTCCGCACAGCGCTGACGTCTGTTGAGCCGCAGACGACCTCGTCACTGGCCAGAATGTGTGGAAAGTGACAGGACAGAGAGAGACCGAGAGTTCAAGCACTTGTTCACAGTGAGAGAGAGAGACTGGGCCTCTCTGAACCTCTCAGACTGACAGTGTTTTGTGTCCAGGCTCCGTCCATCAGGTCCGCAGCACTTCATCAGGTCCACACAGCACTTCACCAATGAAGCTCTGTCAACAAAGTGTCCTTCCTAAACCTCTTTTTGTCCCCCACCAAAGAGACCATTTTGTGTTTGCAAACAATGATTATGTATTTTCATGGGCGGAGCCGAACTGGTTGCAGAAAGTGAAGCCACTGTGGGGATGGTCTAGGATCCAAATAAATGGCCAAAGAGGCAGTGGCGGACATCGTCATACAGGACCCAGTGGGAAAGCTCAGTGTCTATACCTTTATTTCCTTATTCTTGGAATCTCTACAGCTTGTTTCCTACTTGCAGAGCGTATTGAAGGCAAGAGTTGATATGTGTTTGACAACAGCGCTGCTGCCATTTTGGCTTGAAAAAAGCCTCAATGGCCAATGGGACAACAGCATAGAACCATGACAGCCAATCAGAGGTGTCTCTTTCAGGCCAAAATCGCGGATTTGCTGTGCGCCGATGTACATAATCGTTTTCCAAACACAAAAGTGGTCTATACTGCTGCTGGGGCTTTTTGCATCGACTGTCCCTCTCCTGTGACTGTCCGTTCAACATGTATCTTCCAAAAACTTTCTTGGACTGGTAGACTGTTCATTTGAATGAGTTTGAATTGTTTTTCATTGTTATCTGTAAACTGACTGCGGTTTGCTTCTCCCCACTTGGTGCCATGTTGGATTTACATTTGACAGTTTAGGCTCTTAGCCATCACTCTGATCCAGCAAGACATACGACCTGTGCAAATACACATAGATAATCTTCCGTTGCTTGATCAACATCACAGCCCGGAGGTGGTCAAGGGTCAACAGATACAACAGATGTTCCTACCTTCTATTCCACAAACTTGGTAAAATGAAACGTGTCAAAAAGATTTGATGGAGGAACTCAAACTTGAGCCTCCTTAGTGCAGCTGTTATTCTGCACAGCATGCTGGAAATGAACTGAATGAATACTGTTTCCTTATCTTTCTGGTTTCTTGCCTTTAGCAAAGCTCACAACAGAGAAAACCTGCGTTGAACCTCCTGAGTCATATGACATGCATCATATCCACCAGCGGTAACGTCAGATTTTACAAAAAGTTTGTTTTACAAACAAATGTAAATATGTGTATTTTTTATAACTGAAGTGTATATACGTACATTATGGCCTATACAGACACACAGTGTAGTGTACATATTAAATCTAGTTTTTTACCTACTGAGTAGGCATGGGAATTTTGTATGCGGTTTACATGCACCATTATTAGTCATTATGTGGCTGATTTTTTTATACTTTTTGTGTTTCTTGAAGATATTGGATGTGCCAAGGATTCTGATTGTGCATCACATCCCATTTCAAGCCAAAAGGTTTATGAATAAAACATTAACAAAATACAATGAATGCCTTTGTGTTGTGATCATCTGTCAGTCTGTCTGTCTGTCTGTCTGTCTGTCTGATGTTCCTTAATTTTAAAGATTCATTCCACGCATGTAAGAATGTTGGTGTTAGTGAACATGAACTTAAACAACATAACTCTACTCCATTGATGATAATTAATGGGAGTACGGCTTTGATTTTTACACCCTTATACCCCTTTCACACCCACGCACACCCAGTGTTATTCCCAGATTGATTGTGTGTGGGAAAGGGTGAACGCGGGTTGCCCGACTCAGCTTGAGTTGGGTCGTACAAGGGTTGATTTCAGTGTGAATGGCACCACTAATGCCACCGCCAATGTGATGCTAATATGCTAGGTTAATTATTCCTCTTCCCTGGGGCCTATATGCCATGGATAGATATATATGCCATGGATAGATATATATGCCATGGATAGATATATGCCGTATATAACCCCCCCACTAAAAACATGCAGAAGATCAGATCGTCATCGTCATCCGACCAGTGACGACAACATCAACATCCGAAGTTGGTCCCCGGGCGCTGTACGAGAAAGCGACCACTGCTCCTGGCCTGCCCCCCGGAGGAAAGGACATGCCTGGATGGGTTAAATGCAGAGGACACTTTTCACCGGCCACCATCAGCATGAGTGTGTTGTGGCCGCATGCATGTGTTGTGGTGTTCGTGTGACAATAAAAGACGGGGCTTGTCCCGTTACGAGAGTTTTTTTTTTTTTTTATATATGCCATGGATAGGGATTTACCTGTCTTCACTTGGTGTGAAGTGACAAAAGAAAGGTTGAACATGGGTCAAGTAAACCTGGCCTGATGCTGGTCATTTGACTGAAAGTAGTATAACACACACTTTGCTGGTTTGTTGAAAAGGCACGCACGCACACACACACGCACACACACACACACACACAAGCACACACACACGCGCACACACACACACACACAGACACAAACACGATTTCAGACGGCAGCCCATCTTTATTGTCACACAACACACTACAACACATGCATGCGGCCACAACACACACTCATGCTGACGGTGGCCGGTGAAATATGTCCTCTGCATTTGACCCATCCAGGCTTGTCCTTTCCTCCAGGGGGCAGGCCAGGAGCAGTGGTCGCTTTTTCTTTCCAGCACCCGGGGACCTTCATTGGACCATCATTGGACCAACTTCAGATGTTGTCATCACTGGTCGGATGACGATCTTCTGCATGTTTTTAGTGGGAGGTTATGTACGGAGGAACCCCCTGGGGGGTACGGGGAGAACATGCAAACTCCACACAGAAAGGCCCTTTCAACGAGATAGCTCACCTGGGCAGTAGGCACTGAAGATATGGGGGGGTCACAACTCCAGCGCCCACAGCGTCCCAGGTGGGAATCACTACAAGCCAGTAGAGCTACAGTAGGACATTCATTGATTGACATAATCATAGTGCATTCCCTAGCCCCAAACCTATCTAACTGCTTAACACTAACCCGTACTTACCCTAACTAACCCTAAGCTTACCTAAAATGGTCCTCACTAATTTACATTGGTCCTACTCATTAAGATAGCTGTACAAGAACACCCCCCCCCCCCCCCACCCACACACACACACACACACACACACACACACACACACACACACACACACACACACACACACGCACACACAGACACAGAGGAGTTGATTTTCTGAGGTTGAGTAAGGGAGGGTGAGAGGGAGAGGCAGAAACAAAGTGGTTCCCTGTGTGCGCGTGTGTGTGTGTGTGTGTGTGTGTGTGTGTGTGTGACAGAGTGAGTGTCCCTCCTTGACTGCAGTATCCTGAGTATTCAGAGCCAGCTGAATCACTGCTACAGAATGTGTGTGTGTGTGTGTGTGTGTGTGTGTGTGTGTGTGTGTGTGTGTGTGTGTGTGTGTGTGTGTGTGTGTGTGTGTGTTTCCTCCTCACTCACAGCCAATAGAAAGAGAGCTCGTCACCGGCCCTGGGCCCATATAAGGTGCTTCCTGTACTGCAGCGGACATCCTGCAGCCCATATAAGGCCCTTCCTACTCTCTGCTGGCCGGACGCCCAGACACAGGCAGATTTACTGCTTGCCCTGTGTGTGTGTGTGTGTGTGTGTGTGTGTGTGTGTGTGTGTGTGTGCGTGTGTGCGTGCGTGCGTGCGTGCGTGCGTGCGTGCGTGTGCATGTGCGTGCGTGCGTGCGTGCGTGTGTGTGTGTGTGTGTCAGACCATGTCTGGCCTGAGGTTAGAGACTTGGAGTGAATGGAGCTGTGATGTAGTAACTGGATTGACAGGGCAGGCAGGTTGGACTGTCTTTGGTGGGAGAAGTAGGCCAGTGAGGTCTCTTAAAAAAACAGTGTTATAAGCAGTGTTGGGCAAGTTAAAGTTTAATTAGTTACTTATTACTGCTTACTCTTTAAAAAAAAGTAGCTAATAAAATTACTTTACTTATTACTTGGCTCCAAAAGTAATTAGTTATGTTAGTCATGACCTTAACCTTACTATAGGCCTATTACTTTAGCAGGAATGAGTCCGGAAGTATACATCCGGGCAGTAGCGGCTGGTGCATTTTTGTCCAGGGAGGGCGTTATAGGTCTGGACAATGGGGTTGAAATCAATATGATAATCATAAGGATTATTCTCATATGTTTCACGTATGCAAAATCAGTGTTCATCTCATTGAACTGAATGCTGATGTCAAACAAACCTTATATTTTCAAATAATATTCCTGCCATTTGATCAGTTTTTAAGTAACATTTGCTTGTCATCATCAATTTAGACAGCAAAAATGTCACTATTAAAATAACTTCATATCATCACGATGAGTCCACTGAAAGACAACAATAATAGGCTATTGAATTATCGTCCACTCCAGCCCTAAATCAAGCAAGTAGTAACGGACGTTACTAGCTACTAGAAACGAGTGTATTTTCTTCCTCTGTTTGTAGCCTGTTGTTTAATGGCGAGCTCAGGGTGATCTGGTCCAAGCTCTTTCACTCGAGGCTTCTCCTGTAAATTCCGTCTCTCAAACGGTGTCGTTTTGAGTGACTTCACAGAATTTTCTTTCTCCATTCTTGCAAAACGTCTTTTGTGTTTTATGGCAGTTGAAAACAAACTTCTTTGCTTTGCGCGCGTGCTGCAAAGCCGTCGGCGTGGGACTGCTACTAGTGTTTATATATACTGCGTCGCTACCCTATGGTCGCTACCCATCTACGTAGCCTAGCCTATGTCACGACACTCACTCTACCTGACCCCACCTCCACCCGGTCGCTAGATACGTGCGCCCAGAGCTCTCCCAAATCTCTTTTTTTTTTAGAGTGAACAGCGCATGTGCAACAACACAGATCCTGATACTCTAATGATCTGCACTGGTGGAAACCGGAAGTAAACCGGAAGTCCCCGGACAGCGTCCGTGGCAATTCGGTGCAAGAAAATATTGACCCAAAAACAGTACACATGTAGATAATTGTGAATCTACATATTTATTGCAGATTATATAGGCTACTCAATATCTAATATCCACCTCGCTCATTAAAAAAAATATATATATATATACTGTATATATATAACGTTTTATTTCCCCCTCTTTCATGTGGACAGTAGGTGGGGCGGCGCCCTGGCGCCCTCTAGTGGCCGGCTGCTACTGCATCCGGGTTCGTCAGGGGAAAAGTGAATGGGGTTTTAGAATGTGGATTTCACTTAAATGCATAAAATAAGGTCTGTGGTTAAAGGGATACACCACTTTTTGGGGAGTTTAGCTCATTTGCCATAACTAAGGTACACCATGCCTTTACCGAAGTGTCGAATTATCGTACCAGAGGGTCAAAATGCTATTGGTTTTGGTGATAAATTATCGTACAAATATGATAATTATCGTACATTTGGTGTTTTGGAAAGTTTTCTGCTGTACACATTGACTGTATATTATTATTATTACAGTAAGTACAGTAGCCCAAGTGTCATCACAGGTGTTAGCTGCACAGATGGCATTTTTTCTAACATGTGTATTATAATGCCACCTTTTTCTCCATAGTTCTGCCCTGGGGGCATGTTTTGATTTTGTTTTTGTTTTTTGGAGGTATTTTCATAAGAATCTTGAGTCCTAACGGTATTATTATTATTTTGTTTTACCTGCACCACACTCTTTAAGTTATCAAATAAAGGTAGTGGATTAAATGCTACAATAAGGGCTACATAGGACCCTTCTCACGGGACCATTTTGTGTCAAAAAGGAAGGGTAAACACAGGTGCAAGCAAAGCACTTACGCCGGGATTGCACTGGTTGCATTTGCGTTGTGTTGCGGCTGTTCTCCGGTTTTGCTCCGTGCTCTGTGCTCCGCCAACACTAACCGGCTGCGTGCAGAGCACGTCACGGCTCCGCTCCGCCAGACAGCTGGAGTGACGAGACCGACAGGTTCTCATGGTAAAATCGCGCGAGACAATTTGTATGTGGGAGAAATACGACGACAAACAGGCAGAAGATCATTGTTCCCAACTGGAGAAGCAGAGGAGGGGTGGACTTGCTTGGTGTTGTCCTTGTAAAAAGGATGGGTCGTGTCATAAATTATTTTGTGGTTTTCCACTTCAATTATGAACTTTTCCTCATACATGTTTGTCCTCTGGCTTGATATTGAATGCTGTAAACACCTCTGCCCTGTTGATTTCATGCCTGGCTCCGCCCAACTTGCTGCAGCTTTGCTCCGTCATCCGTGAAAAATAGAAGCCTTGCGTATTTCTTTCGGAGAGCTCCGGGTCGTCGGAGCTGGGACGGAGTAGACACGCAATGCAGCGGAGTAGGTGGGAGTTGACACAATGATTAGAGTGGAAACGTATCGGCTCCGCAGCGCAGACGGACCGAACACGGACCTAGTGGAATGTAGGCGTAATGATGAGGGGTTCAAACTTCCATGTTTGGAATTTGGAAACCCTCATTAGTGTTTTGCTTGCACCTGTGTTTATTCTGCCCTTTTGACCCAAAATGGCCACCGGGAAAAGGGTCTATGCAGAAGTTATTCAAAAATACATTAATGGAGTGTTTACTATTGACTGCACTTGTGGTAGCAGCATGCAAGTTCATCAGTGGCACTTTCCACCCCTCATACTATGAGGCTCATAGTAGCCTATACCATAGTACCTAGATCCTCTTTGTGCGGCTCGCGAGACGATGGCGGCTCTAGACTCTTTCATTGGCGGCTCGCGGCTCGCAGCTGATAGAAATAATACAATCACGTCAAAACCATTCCCTCACAAACTGCGTGGTTGCCAGGTTTGTGGCCCTTTGGAGCACCAAATGGGGGTTGAAACTCACCATATACCGGTATCTGTCAACACTGCAACTAACTAACTTGGGGAGTGCGCTTAGGGGGACATGATGGAGTGCAGTGTGTGGGGGGGGGGGGGGGGGGGGGAAGCACCCACGGTGCATGGGGGGGAACGGGCACTGCACTAGTTAGCCTACATTAAAATCATGGTAGGACCTAGGAGGGGTCAAACAGCACCAACTTCAGTCCTGTGTGTGAAGTGTGTGTGTGTGTGTGTGTGTGTGTGTGTGTGTGTGTGCGTGCGTGTGCGTGCGTGCGCGTGCGTGCGTGCGTGCGTGTGTGTGTAAAAGCATATTCCAAGCATTTCATGAAAGGAAGTAGTATTGGGATGGCATCATATAGCCTAGCCCTAACTTATTCACTTCTAGATGTGGATGTAAGTGGATATCTGTTTGCGCATACTGCCATCTAGTGGCTCACCCCTTCCACTCATCATTACATGATTTTGGAGAGTGGGGTGTTGTGTTGTGATATTTCCTCATGATTTGGACAACAAAGCTAAGCTTATCTCCTACAAGCCAGTCATGTTCACACTTGATTTAAACATTTCAAATGAAATTGTTTCAGGCTAAATAGCTGCAACACATTATCGGTGACATTATCATTATCCGACCGCTTCAGCTCATTCAGAACGCTGCAGCCCGTCTGGTATTCAATCAACCCAAATTCTCTCATGTCACTCCCCTCTTCCAGGACCTTCACTGGCTTCCCATCTCGGCACGCATCAAATTCAAGACACTGGTTCTGGCCTACAGGGCAGTAGCCTACACCAGTCAGCTCCCCTGTAGGCTACCTACAATATATGGTCAGGTTCCAAACCTCTCACCGCTGCCTACTCTTTCATTATGTTGCATGTTTGAATCACAACAGAGATCGGCACAAACAGGCGCAGCTGTTTGCGCCTCTCGTCTCCGTTCTTAATCACGTGCATGAGCATTGAATTCATTGGTTGTAGTGGTTATCACGTTCGCCTAACACGCGAAAGGTACCCGGCGGAAACAACTATATGCCGCTGGTGAGGGACACATGGACACGGCTGTTACTGATGGGATTTGTGGATGAGCTAGTGAGTTCACGTGACCGGCTGGTTTACCAGACTAGGTGCTGCTGAGGGAATGAACATGCAAGAGATTTCATGATAGATTTACAGGCAATTTTCGATAGCCACCTATATGGGAAATGGCGTGCAGTAGAGCACCAACAGAACATGAACAGCAAAAAACAAAAATGTTTAAAATGACGAAGGGGGCAGAAAATATGTTTCCGCCCGGTTTCGAACCGGGGACCTTTCGCGTGTGAGGCGAACGTGATAACCACTACACTACGGAAACCCATGGGAAGAATAGAGCCTGCGAGGGTCTTATGTGTTCAGACTGTACCCAGATATCAATGACAGTTGGCCCAGCGGTGGCTCAACAGTGGCTTTTAACGGTGGCAGAACGTTGGGAGCCGACCTCAGGCCACGTCTTTATGGCCGGTGGCATCACGTGGAAACAGGTTCGCTTACAGTGTACTGTAAACAGGCCTCTGCACGCAATTTCATTATTTTTATGTTAATATTACTTTCTGAATCTTCCTTAAACCGTATATGGCAGTGTTATGTCCAAATGTAACTATTTATGCGACATAAGAAAATATATGGATAAATATATATCCGCAAGCCGCAAAGTGAAGGATGAGGCGCATTAGCCACTGAGCTATTTGTCAGCTCCAAGCGCACTTAGCATGGTGAATATGTAAGGGATAGTGAGCCGGTTAGAACACGGCCTACAACTAAATCATTCAATAATCTGACAAAAATAATTATTCAAATAGATTTTTTAATAGCGTTTTCAACGACAAAGCGGTTTCATTCATAATTGGCACACAAGACACCACAGCTGCAACTGGTTGGCCTAATTAGTAGTTTCTTGCTGACAAAAGGCTCTTATCAACTGATTAATCCAGGTGTGGCAGAGCAGCGGTCGGTTGTCGAGAAATAATGACTGGTGAATCTTGTTGATTGACCAATCAGAATCGAGTATTCAAGAGAGCCGTGTTCTAAATATAGCTATATGCAGAGGAGGTTTTTCCAGTGAGGCATAGGAAGATGGTCCTCCTCTATTAGATTGGGGATTTTATATAATAATATATATTTTTTTATCATTTTTTATATATATATATATTTTTTTTCATTTTTCATTTTTCATATTTTTATAATAAAATATCAATCAAAATGTGTTTTTTCTGATGTGCAGACGCTAATTTTTTCATCCATTATATTCTTAAAATGCTTCAATAACAGTGACCTGTATGGCACTGATGGAAAGGAGAGCTCCATGCAGACAGGAGTCTTGCCCCAGCCTGCAGGAGGTAGGTAAAAAAACATTACCCCTGTGGGCGTTCATTTATTTGCTAATTTATCTAATGCACAAATATGATTGGTTGAAAAACACTTGCAATTCACAGAGAAAGATGTGAGAGTGATGTGTTTTTCAACCAATCAGATTTCGCTGGAGCATGGCCCGCCCTTACCAATCAATACCAATCAATTAATTTATTCAACCACATTGGTTGTTGATTGGGTAGATTGCTAAGATTGACTTTGTAGTAGAAGTAGAAGTAGGAAGTGAAATCCACTTTGCTGTGATGACCCATGTGATGACCTGACAGGAATGATTTACGACATTTACTGACGACAGTAGCAGCATATTATATTTCCCCCTTATTTTTATTTACTTTTTATCAATCAGTAAGTGTTCACAAGCCAGACAGTCGTTGCATTGGATTACGAGCCAAAATGATTTTCGAGTTGCGGGAGCCTTGCTACGGCGCGATCCTGGGATATTTGCAATGTCAGAAAACTGGAATATTTGCAACGTCTCAGCTGCAGCGGTTCCACTACAGACGGCATGGATATGCAAGTAAGTCAATTGATTTCAAGTTATCCGGGCCTTCTATTAAATTCGGCGTGGAAATGGTTCACCGATCAGCGCTATTTTTGTCGTATTGATGTTTCATGCTGTAATTTTTTATAATAAAACCTGCAACCTTAAATTCCCACATTTTTTAACTGAATTTGGCCTGGAAATTGATGGCTGACAGCGAGCTCATTTTTAAAGCATGAGTGGTGATCTTTATACCATATGAAAGTAGAAGAAATACGGAATCGATTGGGACGAAGCATGTCAACCTAGCATGTCGGGAAGGCGGGGTAAATTATGCTCCAAAGTTGATGAATTGGAATGTAACTAAACGAGTATGTTGATAGTGCAGGGGAAGGCACACTCTCGTTCCAGACAGGCCCGCGGGAAGTAGGGGTGCTGCAGGTGCTGCAGCACCCCCTAGATTTTTTCCACATTTTTTTTTTTTTTTTTTTTACAAATGTAATTAACACATTCACTGCCAGCAGTTTTTTTTTTTTTACTGTAGGTAGCTTCTGCCAAGGTTTTTTTTTGAGGATTCTGGCTCATCTTTCAAGAGCCGAGGATTATTTTCTGCTAAGATTTTGTGAACACGAAATATCTCAAAAGAACTAATAGAATGTGTGCTTTCTCTGTCTAAAAGAGTTAGTTTGTAGAGTTAGTAGTTATGTAGGCATTAGCAGTTGAATACAGCATGGTTTCAGCGTCTGAAAATTTAAGCTGAGATAAATGGCTTTTTGTGAAATTCGATAGAACAGTCACTTTAACCATTTATTTTTGGCATAAGACGTCAGACATCTAAACAATAGTTTTGAACAGTAATTTCCTCCATAGCAGCACCCTCACCCCCCTCTCCTTCAAACTCCTCCCTCCGTGTGTGTTCTCCTCCTCCCTCCGTGGCTGCAGCGGTACAAGCGAGGCTCTGCCTGTCTGTGCTGTCTGGCTGCTGGCGGCCGCTCTTTGGGCGAGTCTGCATGGGGCTCGTTCGTTTCGGTTGTGAGCTCAGCTGGAATGAAGCTGCGTGCGATTGTGGGCTTTCTGCCGGTGTTTCAAAGTGTGTTGCACCCATAATCTATTATGCAAATTTGCAATCCCCCACCGCCAGCTCCCAGCGCGAAAGCGAAAGCGTTTTCGCCAATCCATTTTACAGTATGAGAATGGTTTCCTCGCGCGTTCCCCTGCAGTTTTGGCTCGGCGTTTTCTAGTCTGGAGAGCACTGTCGCCACTTAGTGGGTCGGTGGAATGGGTTGTACACGTTCGGTGGCTCCCATATTCTTATAGGAGACGTGGGGGGCGTTGATCCACGTCCCACCGTTTTTTTTTTGACGAGTTGACTCGTCAACGGCAGTCAACCGTTGGATTTTTTTTGACGAGTCAACTCGTCGACGGCAGTGAACGTGTTAAAAATATTTTGCAGTGCACTATGTTCCTTTCTTGTTTAAGAATGTTTCAGGAAATGAAAATGTAGCCTATTTAAATAGAATTATCAACAATAACAATCAAGGAAGTTACATGCTTGTAGGCTAGAGAAGAAGAAGAAGCGCGCATGCACGCACATGTTGTGTTGAACCAACCAACAACCAATACGAATTGTTTAATCTGGCAATAAAGAAATGTGAACTTGACATGCTATTTTATAGCCTACTCAAAAATGCACCTCCCACTATACAGCAAAGAGAGGAGTCAATGTTTCTTGATATATGCCATTCAGATCAGAATAATTAGTCTAGTCATTAAGTTTGCTGATAATATTTCTATCATGTTAAGTCTGTGTCATGTTAACTGGTGTATTCAGAGCAAATAGGGAGATATAGAGCATTATCATCATGCTATATATCTCCCTCTTTGCTCTGAATGAGTGAGAAAAGGAGAAAATACTGAATAATTACATCACAACAGTATCTAATGTTAATTTAAAATGAGATATTCCTCTAAATATGGCAAAAAAATGTAAAAAAAAAACGGGGGGATAAAAAGGGGGGATAATCTATTTTCACTATAATTCCATGCCATCCATAAGTAACACAATCTAAGATAGTGTAGAAGTGAGTAACTAGGCTAATTATAACCATAACAGCACAAATAATTGACAAAAATCTCGAAATAAATATACAGTATTTACTCTGAGAAATGAAATAATGAGAAAAGGAACAATTATTGATGGTTAAAACTGAATAATGACATCACAACAGTCTAATGCTAATGCTAATTTAAAATGAGATATTCCTCTAAATCTGTCTTCAAACTGCAAAAGAGAAAAAAAAAACGCCCACATTTTTTCCGGCGGCGACCGAAGTTTCCAATCTCACCAGCCGCCACTGCTATATAGCATTGCCGACTTCAATGGCTATGATTATATGATTTAACCAACACCTCTGTAATGCAACAGGTATACGATGATACAGAAATATGTTTTACATAATGTATGTTAACATTTATGGCACACATTTATGGAACGTGTTTTTATATTTAAAAATGGGCATCAATTTGGGCAATCAAAATGGGCAGTCTGTGTGACGATGTTTAGTGGGGAACGTCAATGATATGATAAGGTAATAATGAAATGCTAAGTTTTATTTTTTCACATAGGTAATTGTAAATATTTGTTTTCTCAAGGTTTTTGCACAATTGACACAACTGCTCCTAACCAATTGGCATGTTGTAGCTACATTTGGTCTGAATTCCTTATCTTATGATGAAAGACAAACAAAGAAAAAATCCATAGCATTGTTTCCTAATGCCTTAAAGGTCCTATCCGTAAGTTCTAACTATTACTGACACCGGTGGCCGTTAGAGTAACTGCAGGCAGCGTGTGAATGAGCTGACGTGCGGGCACCATACTCGCACGGGCACAAGCAGCTGCCTGGCAACAGCAGACTGTTGGTTGCTTTGTAATGTTAACTCATAAAAGTCACTTGAATCAGAATCAGAATTACTTTTATTGCCACAGTATGCAAGTTACATACGAGGAATTTGTCTTAGTGTCTGTATGCAGCGTAGCGGTCAATATACAGAGATAAGAAGTAAGAAGATAACTAAAGAAGAAGTAGGAAGATAACTAAAGACAATCACAAAGTTGCAAGTGCAATCAAATCGAGTAAATATATATTATGTAGCTACATGAGTGGTGAAGTGTTCTGTGGATGATAAATATGATTGAATGTACGTTGGATTTACATGAGATTTACAGTCGGAGTTAAATAAGAGTTTACATTGAATGTACATGAAATTTACAGTCCCAGTTAAACAGGCATTAAATTAGATATGAGTTCCAGTTTTATGGTAGGGGGGGGGGGTGTTCAGTTGAGTTTAGGAGGAGGTAGTGAGTTTGTGTGTGTGTGTGTGTGGGGGGGGGGGGTTGTTGGTGAGGTCCTTGGCGCAAGGGGTTTCCGGGCCTTGTTGGTGAGGCTGATGGCGGTTGGGAAGAAGCTGGTCTTGTGGCGGGTGGTTCTGGTCTTGGCAGACCTCAGTCTCTTGCCGTGGGGGAGTGTCTTAAAGAGTTTGTGGCCAGGGTGGGAGGGGTCAGCCATGATCTTGCGAGACCGCTTCAGTGTCCTGGCTGCATGCAGGTCCTGGAGGGATCTTCTCAGTGCAGCGGATGATGCGCTGAAGTCTGTTGATGTCTTTGAGAGTGGCAGCAGCATACCAAACGGCAACCTTGAAAACGACAACCTGGACAATTTATCGGTCAGATCAGCCTCGAGATGCCCACGAAGGATTCTGGATGAATTATCGGACGTTATTGTGGCATGTTTGGCCGTGTTTTGGCTTACATTGGCTGCGGGTAAATGGATAGGATATTCACGTTACCGTGAGTCAGGAACTACCCTGCTTCCCCTGTTTTGCACGGTACCGTGTAATGCCTGGAGTTGACCAAACGGAACAATCAAACTGTTTCATAAGCATAACAGTAACGTTAGGCATATTTACGACTGTTACATTCATTATCCACTAGGGGTCTCACGATACACTAATTTCACGATACGATACGATACACGATATTGGGTTCACGATAACGATACGATATTTTAACAATATTCTTTTTAACAAAAGTAAATAATTTTTATGTATTTATTTATAATTTATTTAACCATGTGAGTCCCGTTGAAATCGAAACCTCTTTTCAAGGGAGCCCTGGGAAAATACTGGAAAAATAGTCTTTCATTTGAAATACACAAAATACAAAACAAATGCTGTTTTTGGAAATTGTTATTATAATAACTATAAAACAACATGGAAGATAATGCTTCTCTTGCAATAGAATGTGTCACACTGTCACAAACTAAATGTTTGTTCCATGGTGAAAGAAAAATAAAGTATACAATCTATTTCTTAAATAACTCATGCTCAATGGTCCCTAAACTTATGTAATCTTATGTACCCCTTGAGCTGTTTTGCCATGCCAGTAGTAGTCTACCCCCTCACTCATGCGTGTTGATTCTGCTAAATTTGTTCTATTATTATTCAGGAGCAAAAAAAAAAAAATATATATATATATATATATATTTTTTGTATCGTCATTTTTTTCTGACGATACATATCGTGACGTTTTGATATCGCGATATATCGTGCGACGAAATATCGTGACACCCCTATATCCACACAAGACGGTAACGTTATTAGTGGAGCTCGGTGGTAATTTCTATAAATGTAAATCAATATTAGTTAGCCGCGATTAGTATCAAGCAAACGTTATACTAATGTGCAGTCCCACTTCAGCTACAGTCTGCAGTCAGAGCCTTCTCCCCCGGTACCGTCTAATAGTTGACCAAACTGAACAGTCAGGCATATTTACGACTGTTACATTCATTATCAAGACAAGACGGTAACGTTAGGCTATTAGAGGGGCTGGTGGTAATTTCTATAAATATAGCTAAATCTATTAGTTAGCCGCGTATAGCATCAAGCTAACGTTATAATAGGCAGTCTCACCACCGCAGCTAACTGCAGTCAAACAATAATGGTCCATGACCATAAGCATAACTGTAGTAACGTTAGGCATATTTGCGACTGTTGCATTACTTCACACAAGACGGTAATGTTAGCGGAGTTTCTGACCAGGTGGTAAATCCATTAGCAAGCAGCTAACGTTATCTGGTCAAAACTACATTACAGCAGCTACAAGCAGCAAGGTCCCTCCATGAACAGAAAACACAGTCCCGACTCTAGTTTCCCCCCAATGTCGATCACATTGCTGCTGTCTGGCCAGACGGGCTTCATTAGATAAATATTTATTTATTTTGTGTGGACTTTTTCTGGAGTCTGTGTTGTTGTTGATTGCTTTTGCTGGCAGCTAGCGACGAACGTAACGTTAGCCACTTCCTGTTAGCCGTCTTCTTCGTTGGTATTTCCGACGCAGCCATGAGGACAAGAAGCAGGCTCGTGAACGCGCAGAACGTCACAGCTGTCAAATTTGCAGGGAAAGTATAACCCGTGACAAGCATGAAAATCCTGCAATATCTTTGCAATGGGTGAACGCAGAGAGACGCGCCTGGGCTCGTTTTTTAAGTTAAGGAATGGCGCATTCACTCATTGGTAATAGAAAACACTTTGTGAACGTTTATTTTCTGGCCAAACTTACGGATAGGACCTTTAAAGCTATAAAATATTTGCAAGTCAAGCTAATATATATGTATATATATATATATATATGTTATTATTATAACAAATGTTATCATTCTTGACAATTTGGCAGTGCTCTGAAAGACACAATAGGCCTATATAAATAAATTAGACCTCCGTGTCATCAGGACATTATATAGCCTAGCAGTGCAGTGCCATGCAGCCTACTGGAATTATTGACTGATCAAAAACATTATGTTCATGAGAGAGAGAGAGAGGAGGGAAGGAGGGGTGAGAGAGAAAGAAGAGAAAACCAGCTGACACACCCTCGGGAGCACGGCCCAGGGACCCTGCATCAGGGTGTGGTGAAGGAGCTGTCCGAGGTGCTGAACCGGCCAGAGCACGAGTAACCAGGACGCGTGGGACCAGGCCGTCACTATCCATGGTGCTGAACGGAGATCCCGCGCTCATAACAGCGGTGGGAGACAATATCCTATAGAAATTGCCATGACATAACCTTACTGATTTACTGTGATTTTCTGCACCTGGTTGGCAATATAACCACTTCTGCTTGCAGACCCCGTTGCTGATAGTTGCCTTGCTGTTGCTGTGCCCTGGCTCCTGTTCGACATATACTGAAAGACTTCAGTGGACTTTTTCCCTGTGCAAACTCTGCCAAGAAACTTTAGTTAGTTGTCGGCCATCTGACATCCAGTATAGGCTAGATTTAGCTGAAAGCTTAATTGCTGTTCTTTGTTTATTTGTTCATTTTGTTCAAGTCTAAGTAAAACGACATTTATTTGATTCCTGCCTCTGTCGTCTCTGCTCCTGGGTCCAAATACACTCTCACAGCCCCACAACACCAGCAGAGACATTTGCCGTTTTGTGGCTACATTCAGTCTAGACTGAATGAGAAGTGACTCTTGCGCGGCTCAGAGCCATTATTTTCGGACTAATGAGCGGTCGGATTAGTGAGATTTTCGTTGTCGGGTTAACGAGGTGTCGGACTCGTGAGGTGTCGGACTAGTGCCATGGCACCACCGTAACAGGGTTGTACTGTGATGTTCACTCCAACAAGACTTAGCTTACTTGACACATACTTTTTCAATAAAAACACATTTATGCCATGACTTTACATAATGTAGGCTATATTTATGTTGCATCATTAACCTGTGCTGTGATGTGCAGGAGCAGCAGGTAGCCTACAAGTTATAAAACGCCTGCCCTGAATGAGCCGAGTGGGGAGGCTTGTTCACTATTGTGAAAGTTATGTGTTTACAACATATAAAGATCATGGAAGTGGATGGTATCAGGAATGTCACCGATAGTTAGTGTTCTATTGTACAGGGAGACCATCAGCCCTGCTGAACAGATCTGTATTTGCCTGGCTGTAGGTTGAATAGTTTATTCAGGCTATGATCTGTGTAGTGGCTATTCCGTTCAAAATTATAGCCACTGCCCCAGCAATAGAAGAGTTGGTTTTAACGCACCTTGATTGTAGATCCAGGCACCATGCAGATGTTCATTGTTTGAAAATAATAAACTCAAAATATCCTACCAAAATCTTGTAGGCCAGCATAATAAACATGGTCAAGTGTATGTTCAAATGTGTGTAAAAGAGAGAAAGTAGATGATATATATTTGATGATACTATGGTGAGATGAGATGAGATGGTTAAAAAACTGTTTGCTCTCAACTAAAGCCAGGACTCCATTGTCCTACAAACATTTCCCCACTTCCCTTGTTAGCTGACACCACACCCAATTACTATGGGTGTGGCCAAGCTGTCAATCAGTGGCCAAGCTGCCAATCATTGGCCAAACTGACAAACAAATCAATGAATTAGAACTAGAACAAAAATATGGGAAGTGTTGAAATTATAATTAGTATTTTTAAACAAAAAAAAACATAAATGCTGTTTTGGCTCCTACATTTCCGGCCCCTAATTGTGGCTGTGATTAACAAAACAATTACGCTTACTTAAATGTAGCGTAGGAGCCTTCTTGGTAACTTTTTTATTTTTTTTATTTTTATGAGCACTCTTCATATGAGTGATGCTTCCTGCAGCAGACATAGCTTACTGACAGGGCGTTCTAATGTGCTTGTCTTTGTCTTCAGTAGCACACTTCTTACTTGGCCCTTTGCATCTGGTAATGGTTTGATGACTCTGGCCATCAACCAGGAGCTGCGTGGAGCATTGTCATCCACGATGAGCACAACATCGTCAGTAGCAAGATTTCTCTTCGAAATATTCCATTTCTGGCGTTCCTGCAACAAGGGAAGATATTCTTTGACCCATCTTTTCCAAAAAAGATCCACCAGGTATTGGATTTGCTTCCATCTTTTCCTGGAGTACAAGTCCTCCTTGTGAAAGAGTCCGGGTGGCATTATTGGCTTTCCTTTAAGCTGAAGCAGATGGTTTGGTGTGAGGGCTTCCAAGTCATTATGATCATCTGACACAGTTGTTATTGGACGGTCATTGAGAATTGCTTCCACTTCACAAAGTGCTGTCTGTAAGCCTTCATCATCTAATGTTTGCTGCTTCATAACAGAGGTAAGTATGTTCTTTACCTGCCGTATCAAGCGCTCCCACACTCCTCCATGGTGGGAACCAGAAGGAGGATTGAAGATCCACTTTATCCCATCCTGAAGCAGGGTCTTCTCGATCTTGCTGTGATTCAACTCCTTAACAGCTTCTCTGAGCTCACGCTCTGAGCTGACGTAGTTTGTGCCGTTGTCTGACCTCATTTCCACAACTTGACCTCTTCTACAGATAAATCTGCGGATGGCGTTAATGCAGGAATCTGTATTTAAAGATGAAGCCATTTCCAGATGTACGGCACGGCTGGTAAAACATGTAAATATCACACCATACCTTTTCACATAGCTTCGTCCACGCTTCACTTCGATCGGTCCAAAGTAGTCCGTACCAACAAACGTAAAAGGTGGCTGGTCTGGTGTGACACGACTCTTGGGCAGATCAGCCATCTTCTGCTCTCCCACTTTGGCCCTTTGCCGACGACAGAACATGCATTTATTGATTACTTTTCTTGCTGCTGTGTTCGCATGTAGAATCCAATATTTCAGTCTCAGCCGAGACAGCATATGGCATCTTCCTCCATGACCAACTCGTTCATGAACGTCTCTCAAAATAAGTTTAGCAATGTGACACTCTTTAGCTATGATGACTGGATGCAGGAGTTCCTGTGGCATCGCTGACTTGCTTATCCTTCCCCCAACTCTTAACAGTCCATCTTCCAAGAAGGGATCTAGCCTGAAGATGGCGCTGCTTCTCTTTACATTAGGGTTTCCTTTTTTCATAGCAGACATTTCTTCTGGGAAGGATTGACTTTGACTATAGCTGATTATTGCCTTCTCGGCTTGTGTCATGTCATCAACTGAAAGCTTTTGGCCTCCCAGTGTTCCTTTAAACTTGTTCAGCTGTTGTTCAACAGTTTCTTTGCCATCGCCATTCTTGAGCCTTTCTGTAAACTCTTTTCTTTTGTTGCCCAGTTGTTGTAGCGTCTGTCTGAGCTTCAGCATCCAAGCTGCTGCATTCTTGACATCACCCCACTTTGAGAAGTGTTCCAAAAACTTGCTGGTAGGATCATTTTCCTCCTTCATTGAAATGTGATTGACCATCACTTCCTTTTTGACCTCTGGGTCATCTGAGGGAATGGGACTCAGCCCTTCAGGCAATGCTGGCCAAAGACTTTCATCCTTCCAAAGAAATTCTGGGCCCTGAATCCATCTTGTAGACTTCAAGAATGCGTCTGCGGTCATCCCCCGTGATGCATCATCAGCCGGGTTTTGCTTGGAGCTCACATACCGCCACTGCTGAGTTGCTGACAATTCTCTGATCACAGAGACTCGATTTGCCACAAACGTGTGGAACCTTTTAGTTGTATTGGCAATGTAGCGCAGGACAGATGTGCTGTCAGTCCAGAAGACTGATTCTTCCAGCACCATCTGAAGTTCTGTTCTCAGCATTACATCCATTCTGACTGCAAGGACTGCTGCAGCAAGCTCAAGTCTTGGGATGGTCATTTGCTTGAGCGGGGAGACTCTTGCTTTGCCCATGATGAATGCGATGTGAGTTTCACCCATGATGTTTATTTGGTGCAGGTAGGTGACAACACCATACCCCGACTCACTGGCGTCGCTGAAATGGTGTAGCTGTGCAGACTTTATCCTACCAAATCCATTTGTCTTTATGCATCTGTCAACAGAGAAACCAGTGAGTTGGCTCAGGTCTGTGAGCCATCGTTTCCATTGCATAGCAAATATGTCCGGTATCTTTTCATCCCAGCTGCAGTTGGATTTGCACAGTTCTTGAAGTATGTTCCTTGCTGTCAAGATGAAAGGAGCAAGGAATCCTAGAGGGTCGTATACAGAGCAGACTACAGAAAGAATACCTCTTCTGGTGATTGGCTGAATCTTTGTGGCTGTTCTGAATGAGAGTGTGTCAGTCTCTACATTCCAATGGACTCCCAGTGCCTTTTCCACAGGTAGGTTCTCTCTGTCCAGATCTAACTCCTTCACCTCTTTTGCTCTTTCCTCTGCAGGCAGTGAGGACAGGACAGCACGGCTGTTACTTATCCACTTGGTCAATCGAAATCCTCCTTCCAAGCAGACATCTCTAAGATCCTTGACGAGGGCTATGGCTTCATTCTCAGTAGGAACTGATGTTAAACAATCATCCACGTAGAAGTTTTCCCTGATAGTATTGAGAGCCTTTACATCATACTTTCCCAGGTTATCCTCTGCTGTTTTCTTCAGGGCAAAGCTAGCACAACTAGGAGATGAGACTGAACCAAACAGGTGAACAGTCATTCTGTACTCTGCCAGTGGTTTGCTTACATCACCATCAGGCCACCAAAGGAAACGAAGGAAGTCAACATCTTCAGGTGGTACTCTGACCTGATGAAACATTCCCTCTATATCGGCCATCATGGCAATGGGTTCCTGCCGAAACCTGAGAAGAACTCCAAGCAGCGTGTTGGATAAATCTGGGCCTTGTAACAGCTCTTTGTTCAAAGATGTGCCCCTGTACGTGGCAGCACAGTCAAAAACCACACGTATGGTCTTCTTCTGTGGGTGATACACACCATGGTGTGGTATATACCATACCCGTCCATCATCTCTTTGTAGCTGGCTGTCTGGAACCTTTTCAGCGTGACCTTTCTGTATGACCCCATCCATGAAACTTTTATAGTCCTCAAAAAATGTCTGGTCTTTCTTGAACTTCTTAACAAGGTTAAGGGCACGTTGTTCTGCAATGTGATGGTTCTTTGGCATCTTCACATCATTCTTTCTGAAAGGGAGTTGGAGGTAGTAGTGTCCATCCTTTAATGTAGCAGAGTCAGAGGCTAACTTTAGAAACTGTTTATCTTCAACAGATAACTCATTTTTCTCACTGTGACGCTGTTCAGGAAAATCTTGATTGTACTGTCGAACAAGTAATTCTTCAATGTTGGCAATTGAGATTCTGTTTGCTTTCAAATATGGCCGTCCATTTTCATCCATGCAGGGGCTGCTGTTGAGTGGTCCATTTACTACCCATCCAAGTTGTGTCTTTACTGCATAAGGGCCATTCCCTTCACTATTCACAACCTTCCATGGTTCCAGAGCTTTTGGGCAATTCTGTCCAATGAGCAGTCCCACCTCCTTATCAATAGTAGTCAGCTGAACTTCACCGAGATACGGCCATTTCTTTATGTCATCCTGTGTGGGAATATTTTCCTTTGTGACAGGAATCTCTGAGTAAGTGTATACCTCTGGCAACTTCAGGAATGTGTCATCTTGAAGACTGCCCACTTCTAAGCCAGTTACTTTGTAGCTGCTTACAGGTTTCTCCTGCCCCATTGTTTTTAGAAGAATTTCTGTTCTCTGCCCCTGGATGTTGAGCTGGTTCATCAACTTCTCAGTACAGAATGTTGCAGTACTACCAGGGTCTAAAAAAGCATATGTTTGGGTAACCTTGTTCCCTTTGGCATGTTTAATCTGTACAGGCAGAATGGAAAGAGCGCATTCTTTACCGGCCCCGGTATGGTCACCGATCGTCATGGAGACCAGAGCGCTGCTTAGCTTTTCTTTGGATGTCTCTCCAGCTGATTTCACTTCTTGGTGAAAGCCATCCTCTTCGGTCTTAATGTGCAGTAGAGTGGCATGTTTCTTTTGACAGATGTCACATGTGAGCCTTTTTTTGCATTCTCTGCTCATGTGTCCCAATATTAAACATCCAAAACATGCACCCTTTGACTTGAGAAAATCCACCTTTTCTTTGTGTGGTCTTGCTTTAAATTTTCTACACCACTCCAATGTGTGTTCTCCTGAACAGAATGTACATGGTCTTTGAATAGCAATTCTCTTGTCAGGTCTTTCATTCAGGTACGTATTTTTGCTTTTCTCTGATTGTTGATAAGTCATTTTCTTTTTCACAGGCTCCTCCGATGGCTGATTGATGGCAGGTGATGGGTAAGTATTATTTTCTTTCTTTGAGTTTTCAGACACAGTAGTTACTGCAGTAGCAAAGCTACTTCCTTTGCTGGGAGGTTTAAAGATCTTTGGTCCATAAGCTTTGTTGGGTGGGCGAGGATCTTGAATGTCGCCAAAGATGGGATCTGAGCTGATCCTAGCCTGTTTTTCAACAAAGTGCACCAAGTCTTTGAAAGTTGCTCTCCGTTTGTGTCTTTCCTGTATGTCACAAGCGACAGATCGGAACTTGTCCCTGAGCTTGAAAGGGAGTTTGGAAATAATTATTCTCATGTTGGAGGGCGTATTCATTTCGTCCATGTACTGACCACTTTGTAGTGCATTATAACAACCTCTCAGAAAAAGTCCATAAGAATGCAAGGCCTTTGCATCTTCAACTTTAATGGTTGGCCAGCTGAGCGCCTTATCAATGTAGGCAGCAATGATTCTCATATCATGGCCAAAGTTCTCCAATAGAAGCCTCCTGGCCTCTTTGTAACCCATCGTGGGTGACAAGTGCAGACAACTGCGGACTAGGTCCTTTGCTTGTCCACTTGTGAACTGTTCTAAAAAGTATAGTCGGTCTTGTTCGCTGTCAGTTTTGCTTTCAATGCAATGTTCAAAAGCCTGAACAAAAGCCTGATATTGCAGTGGTTCACCAGAGAATGTTGTTATTGCTTTGACTGGAAGTAAAGACAAAAGCTGCTGCTTCACAATTAGCTCAGAAACCTCATTTTGCCTGCTCAACACATCAACCAGAGTTGTATTTCCATCATGGAGACCAATAGAAGACTGAGTGGCGCCACCTGCAGACATCAGAGGTTGTTGCTGTAGATGAGTCTTGGTTCTAGTACCACCTGTGGCTCCACCTGAGCTGGTGAGCGTGTAGACGGGGCCTCCTACAGGAGGAATGCTATATTGACTTTGGTCTTCTTTGAGATTCTCTTCTATGAATATGGGTGGTGAAGGGTTATACTTTTCCAATGTTCTCGGTGGCCTTTTTTGAAGCCGATCCATTTGCTCCATATAAGCATTCATGCCATCAGTTGGAGTCTTCTTTACATCAACTTGCGATGTTTGAGATGAAGTTTCATATTCCTCCCAAACCTTTATTTTTGCATTTGATTCAGCTATATCAGCTTCCACTTGCAATCTTTCCTTTTTTGCTTTGATGCTTGCTTCTTCCTTTTCCATTTGAAGCTTCTTTTCAAGCATATCTGCACGCACCAACAAAGCTGCTCTCTCTGCCTCAGCCTGTGCCTTTAATCTTCTGCTGTTTGAGGATGCGGTACTTCGGACAATGGACCCTTTGCGTGACACACTGTCGTCTGGCTCAACATCATCATGTTCCTTAAGTTTCTCCTCATAAGCAGCCAACTCCATCTTTTTCTCCGTAGCCCTCAAAAAATCTTTGAACCTCTTTTTCTTGGGCTCAAACCAGTCCATTTGGTCACACTCTTTTTCTTCTTCTGACATGAGCATTGAGACAGAATTTTGAAACTGAATAAATTCTTCCAGTGCATTTTCAAGCATTTCACATTTCTGCTGTATGATGTGTGTATCGGCTTGTCCAGATTCATCCAAAAGAGCTTGAATCTCATTTTGTTTACGTGTCAACACTCCCAGTTTTCCTCTGCGAGAGTGAATCAATTTCACAAGAGTCATCTCCTCTTCACCAGTCTCAGCAGGCTGCTCCCTGCTCTCTGATTGGTCCTTCAAATCAGTCATCTTAACAGCAATACATGTAGCCTAGAATAATCCGAATCCCTGCTCCATGTGCACACCATTCACAATATCTGACAATTAATTCAGTAGCGCTGATCAGACGCACTGATACAATGTCTCCATTTCCAACCAAGATTTCAAAGCAGTGATTTCCATACACAACAAATCCTCCATGAGACATCCAACAAACAGCAGCAATTTCAACAGCAGCAGCAGCAGCACATGGGACATCCAATACCAAACAATTCCTTATTTCACATACAATGATCACTTCAGCATATGCTTCATTGCACATCCAATATTGTTTGTTTTACCTCTTGTCCCAAAGTCCAGTTGCCTCTGTTATTTCCACCTTTGTTTGAATTCCATTCATGTCCCAAGTCCAAGAAGTAGTGCAGGAAAATCCAATGCAAAAGTTTTTTAACTTAATGTAGTGGCTATTCCGTTCAAAATTATAGCCACTGCCCCAGCAATAGAAGAGTTGGTTTTAACGCACCTTGATTGTAGATCCAGGCACCATGCAGATGTTCATTGTTTGAAAATAATAAACTCAAAATATCCTACCAAAATCTTGTAGGCCAGCATAATAAACATGGTCAAGTGTATGTTCAAATGTGTGTAAAAGAGAGAAAGTAGATGATATATATTTGATGATACTATGGTGAGATGAGATGAGATGGTTAAAAAACTGTTTGCTCTCAACTAAAGCCAGGACTCCATTGTCCTACAAACATTTCCCCACTTCCCTTGTTAGCTGACACCACACCCAATTACTATGGGTGTGGCCAAGCTGTCAATCAGTGGCCAAGCTGCCAATCATTGGCCAAACTGACAAACAAATCAATGAATTAGAACTAGAACAAAAATATGGGAAGTGTTGAAATTATAATTAGTATTTTTAAACAAAAAAAAACATAAATGCTGTTTTGGCTCCTACAATCTGTGATGCGTTGAGATATCCAAATTGGCATGAAGAGATGACAGCATGCAGCCGCAACCGGACTGGATCGAGTGGATCGGAGCTTGGAAAGGAAGAATGTGATTGCTTTACTGCAGATCACCAATGGCCACAGTTGTGAATAATTCTACGCTTAAAAAGGCGTGGTTAAATGGTTAGCGCCGGCTTTAGCGCAGAGGAAAAATTAAGGAATGCGCCTGACCACGCTCACTAATAGCGCTGCGCCAGGCCATAAATGCTAATTTAAGGCCAGGGGGCTCTATTCTCCCCCTGGCCTTAGGCGCTAAACTGCGTTAAACACAAAAAAACACGCTTTGCGCCTGCCTACCCGTGACTCGGGAAGATAGCGTCATGTTTTTACGCCCCAAAATGCGCGTTCCCCTTAAGAGGCGTGGCGCAGTGCCAGAATAGGCCAGAATGGGCGTTTCGGCCTTAAATTCAAGCCTAAAGTGATCTTACCAAAGGGCGTTAATTTTGCGGTTAACACTTTTCAAAACCAGACCTTATTCAGTGCGCCGGGATAGCCAATAATAACCTAGGCCTAGCTACTGCAAAAGTTAACTGTTGAAAATTCGATGTCTTGTTTTGTCACGAGTAGCCTACAGCTGAAGTCTCATCAAGCAGACAGTGACAGAAGCATGTTTCTTTATGTGCGCCAAGGAGAAAATGACGGACTAAAGGTCTTTGCACACAGAGTCTGAATTGTTCGCTGCGTTTTTTTAATCCGTCATCCGAAAAAAACGTCACGCAGAGATACCTTGCACACTGAGTCCGATGCACACGATGCGTTAATTATCCAATATTCGTTGCGAAAATTCGCAACGAAAATAAAACTACAGCGATCCTATTGATCCAGAACAGCGGCTGGCAGTGTGTCTGTGTGGCTCTCTCTCTCTCTCTCTCTCTCTCTCTCTCTCTCTCTCTCACTCACACACACACACACACACACACACACACACACACCCCATCCCGCATTCCAAGCTGGTCTGCAATCACCCGGCACATTCTGTCTTTTAATTCCGAATCTCTGTATTCCTGCTTTGTCATAAAATGCTTTGTGCTGGGAGACGAAGTGAATTAACTTCTCAGACGTAATTTTTCATTGTGAATAGCAACACTACGGCGGCTCTGGGTGGTCAAACAACTCTCAAAACGCTTTTCATGGACGCGGAAAAACGCAGAAAATCGAACCTCATCCGAAAACTTAAATGATGGACGTAATTGTCAGACTCGGTGTGTCAATGATGATTGACACAATATAGGTCGTATTCTTTTTTTTTCCGTGCGTCAATTTCGGACGGAAAAACGGACTCTGTGTGCAAAGTCTTTAAATTGGTGGGAAATGCGGGGCTGCGTGCGTAATTACGCAGTGGAGATGCAGAAGAGATGCAGGAGAGAGAGCCCGAAAAGGGATAAGCATACGTCCATATAACAGCATGAAAGCTGAAAAACATTTACGGCAGTAACACATACATACCGTTCCCATTATTTGAGCCGCGACAGCATTAATTGCACACTTTTTATAATGTCCTAATAACTGTTTGTTTGTTTGTTTGTTTTGGTCTCGGGCTGAGTTTGAGTATGTGACAACGGCGGGCGAGTTGATCTCGGTCTGCGTCTCAAGAGGGTTGGGTTGGGTCGGATTAGATTTTTTAGGACCGTTGAGAAAGGAGGACAGCACTCCAAGTTGAATACTTTTATTGCCACACAGACGTTTGGGCAGCAGTCCTTCTTCAGCGTGTGTGTGGGAGAGGTGTTTAGGCTATGATCTGTGATGCGCTGAGATCTCCAAACTGGCATGGATAGATGACAGCATGCAGCCGCAACCGGACTGGATGTCCGTGGATCAGAGCTTGGAAGGCAAGAATGTGATTGGTTTACTGCAGATCCCAATGGCCACAGTTGTGAATAATTCTACGCTTAAAAAGGCGTGGTTAAATGGTTAGCGCCGTGCAATCTGGCAGGAAAAATTTGGGAATACGCATGACCACGCCAAGTAATAGCGCCGCACTGCGCAAATTTAAGGCCAGGGGGAGAATAGAGCCCACAGTAGAGCCGCCGTCCCATACAACCGCTGTACCTGTACATACAGTAATGACCAAATAAATCACGATTAAATCACCATCATTAAATCACCAAATAAATCAACACATAAAGTACTAGAATCTAGTACATATCTAGTATCCTACTAGTGCAAGGACATGGTCACAATCTAGCCCTCTGGTAATGAGGAAGAAGATGTGGCCCTCTCTATCATCAAAGTAGGCTACTAGATGGTGGACTGAAGTATACAATTACATTATTCAAATACCACAAGCCTAAGGCGAAAGGGTTACATTTAGTGTCATGTTCTTATTGTAATATGCTTAACATTTGATAATAATATACTGTAAAGTACTACTGCTGCTACACAATACATTAATATTAAATGTCTGACAGCTTAACTTATAGAACACATCTTCACTTTGAGAGAGAAATGCTTACTTGAATTTCACCAATCAAAATCTAAGAGTTACAGTACTAGTTTTAAACATAAGTTCAGCTTTCTTTCCGTGTAATCTACTGTAGTGGAAAAGAGTGAAAACGTGTACACATGGATGGGGAGATAGAAAGACAAAGACAGATTCAGAGAAAGAGAGACACAGAGAGTGAGAGGAAGAGAGCGAGACAGGAAGATAGAAATGGAGAGAGAAAATAGGTAGAAAGAGATAAAGAGGGAGATAGAGAACAATTGGCACGAGGTTTAGCCTTGGCATGAGGTTTAGCTTTGGCAGGAGGTTTTGCTTTAGTATGAGGTTTAGCTTTAGAAGGAGGTTTGGCTTTAGCATGAGGTCTAGCTTCGGCAGGAGGTTGAGCTTTGGCAGGAGGTTTGGCTTTGGCAGGAGGTCTAGCTTTGGCAGGAGGTTTGGCTTTGGCAGGAGGTTGAGCTTTGGCAGGAGGTTTGGCTTTGGCAGGAGGTCTAGCTTTGGCAGGAGGTTTGGCTTTAGCAGGAGGTTGAGCTTTGGCAGGAGTTTGAGCTTTGGCAGGAGGTTGAGCTTTGGCTGGAGGTTGAGCTTTGGCAGGAGGTTGAGCTTTGGCTGGAGGTTTAGCTTTGGCAGGAGGTTGAGCTTTGGCTGGAGGTTTAGCTTTGGCAGGAGGTTTGGCTTTGGCATGAGGTTTAGCTTTACCATGAGGTCTAGCTTTAGAGGGAGGTTGAGCTTTGGTGGGAGGTTGAGCTTTGGCAGGAGGTTTGGCTTTGGCAGGAGGTTGAGCTTTGGCTGGAGGTTGAGCTTTGCCTGGTGGTTGAGCTTTGGCAGGAGGTTGAGCTTTGGCAGGAGGCTGAGCATTGGCAGGAGGTTGAGCTTTGGCAGGAGGTTGAGCTTTGGCAGGAGGTTGAGCTTTGGCAGGAGGTTTGGCTTTGGCTTGAGGTTGAGCTTTGGCATGGGGTTGAGCTTTGGCAGGAGGTTTGGCTTTGGCAGGAGGTTGAGCTTCGGCAGGGGGTTTGGCTTTGACAGGAGGTTGAGCTTTGGCAGGAGGTTGAGCTTTGGCAGGAGGTTTGGCTTTGACAGGAGGTTTGGCTTTGGCAGGAGGTTGAGCTTTGGCAGGAGGTTGAGCTTTGGCAGGAGGTTTGGCTTTGGCAGGAGGTTTGGCTTTGGCAGGAGGTTGAGCTTTGGCAGGAGGTTGAGCTTTGGCAGGAGGTTGAGCTTTGGCATGGGGTTGAGCTTTGGCATGGGGTTGAGCTTTGGCAGGAGGCTGAGCATTGGCAGGAGGTTTGGCTTTGGCAGGAAGTTGAGCTTTGGAAGGGGGTTGAGCTTTGGCTGGAGGTTGAGCTTTGGCTGGAGGTTGAGCTTTGGCAGGAGGTTTGGCTTTGGCAGGAGGTTTGGCTTTGGCAGGAGGTTGAGCTTTGGCAGGAGGTTGAGCTTTGGCAGGAGGTTGAGCTTTGGCATGGGGTTGAGCTTTGGCATGGGGTTGAGCTTTGGCAGGAGGCTGAGCATTGGCAGGAGGTTTGGCTTTGGCAGGAAGTTGAGCTTTGGAAGGGGGTTGAGCTTTGGCTGGAGGTTGAGCTTTGGCTGGAGGTTGAGCTTTGGCTGGAGGTTGAGCTTTGGCAGGAGGTTGAGCTTTGGCAGGAGGTTTGGCTTTGGCAGAAGGTTGAACTTTGGCAGGAGGTTGAGCTTTGGCAGGAGGTTTGGCTTTGGCAGAAGGTTGAACTTTGGCAGGAGGTTTGGCTTTGGCAGGAGGTTGAGCTTTGGCAGGAGGTTGAGCTTTGGCTGGAGGTTGAGCTTTGGCTGGAGGTTGAGCTTTGGCTGGAGGTTGAGCTTTGACTGGAGGTTGAGCTTTGGCAAGAGGTTTGGCTTTGGCTGGAGGTTGAGCTTTGGCTGGAGGTTGAGCTTTGGCTGGAGGTTGAGCTTTGGCTGGAGGTTGAGCTTTGGCTGGAGGTTGAGCTTTGGCAGGAGGTTGAGCTTTGGCTGGAGGTTGAGCTTTGGTTGGAGGTTGAGCTTTGGCTGGAGGTTGAGCTTTGGCTGGAGGTTGAGCTTTGGCAGGAGGTTGAGCTTTGGCAAGAGGTTTGGCTTTGGCTGGAGGTTGAGCTTTGGCTGGAGGTTGAGCTTTGGCAGGAGGTTTGGCTTTGGCTGGAGGTTGAGCTTTGGCTGGAGGTTGAGCTTTGGCAAGAGGTTTGGCTTTGGCAGGAGGTTGAGCTTTGGCTGGAGGTTGAGCTTTGGCAAGAGGTTTGGCTTTGGCAGGAGGTTGAGCTTTGGCTAGAGGTTGGGTTTTGGCAGGAGGTTGGGTTTTGGCTGGAGGTTGAACTTTGGCTGGTGGTTGAACTTTGGCAGGAAGTTGAGCTTTGGCTGGAGGTTGAGCTTTGGCAGGGGTTTGAGCTTTGGCTGGAGGTTGAGCTTTGGCTGGAGATTGAGCTTTAGCAAGAGGTTTAGACTCTGCATCTGTGTACATAATAATAATGATCAGTACAGGAAAAGTATTGGACACCCATGCACACACATCGTAGGTATGGTGTTAGTCCTCACCGGTTATTGAAGACAGGATGAGTCCAACAGCCAACACTGTAAGACAGACAGATACGTTTTTAAATGTATGTTTTATGTTCTCTGTAAAGCAACAATGTGAGAAAACTGTTTCTTGAAAACATAAAAAGCCATTTGACTATCTTACTGTCAAACCTCTCAACAGTCAAGCCTGTTAAGGTATTGGGGACTCACCGATTTGAAGAAAGCAGAAGCCATATCACTAGCCATAGCGTTGTCCTGTAACCGGACTCATATAGAACACGCTATCTGTGTTCGCAAGATGTTTTGATGGGAAGACCTTTTTGGGAAGAGTTGCTCTGTTTGCTTTGTTTGTTTGTTTTCGCGCAGGCTATATTGTTTTTAGGACAGACTAATGGTAATCATTCATTCACTTTAGACGACAGGCGGCCGATGACAGATGGGTTGACTGCATGGCTGCTCGTGCTGTCTAGAGCAGCCATGCTCTAGACCAGGGGCACTCAATTAAAATTCATAGAGGTCCAGTTAGAGAAAATGTCGTCAAGCAAAGGTCCGGAACATTGTAACGTACAGTAGCTTGCGTTATGATTCAGTGCCATTGAACTTAGGCTACTTCAATGATTGCAGTAGCCTAATGGTACAATGTCTGTATGTAGTCAACGACTGACTGTTAAATCAAAATAAACATCAACAATGTTTATTTAGTTTTCATATTTAACTGGATTAATTATAAATAACTAGCCTACAATAATAATAAATACATGTTATTTTCTCATTTCAAGTAAAATAATGGCTGCATTTAAAAATAACATACAACAGAGTGCTTTGGGAAAATGTGCGTCTTAAAAGTGTTTTAATTTGAGAAAGAAAATCTTCTTTTCTTCCTTTTACTCCACCTTTTCTCTTGAGAGAAGTGAGCTCCCTATCTATCTATCTATGCGGACCGGAGTCCGGACTTTGGGGATCGCTGCTCTAGACAGTCTAGAGCAGGGGTGGGCAACTATTTTTCATGGGAGGCCACATGAGAAACCCAGATTGTTGCCGGGGGCCGAACCAATATTGTCATGCCGTAAACCACACATGGGCAAAATACGGGCCGCAGGCGCCATCTGTGTGGCCCGTGATGGAATTGCAAAAAAACAAAACTTTGGATGGGCAACTTTGATGATAGAGAGGGCCACAAAAAATTTCCTCACTACCAGGTTTTGCTGAGGGCCGAACGGCGCCAGCGCGAAACATTTTGGGCATTTGAAGCCAGGTTTAGAGGAATAACTCATTTTAAATGAACAGTTGTGATGTCATTATTCAGTCTTAAGTTAACCACCAATATTTGATCCTTTTCTCACTCACTCCTATGTCACCACCTGCTCTCGGGGCTTGAAATTAACTTTTTTGACCACCTGCCAATATGGCTGCTAGATTTTAAAGTTACCAGCCAATTAGAATTTCCACTAGCCGAAATGTTTTTCTTGAAATAAACCAGAATATGAGTGGGTTAATTTAAGCATAAGTATCAGTAAGTGGCCCGGGATTCTCAAAGCCTGTGTTGAGGGTCACACAAACAAAAATGCACTCTTGAAGCTAAATACATCCAAAACCCATGAGTTAATTATTTAAATTTCTACTTCAATGTAGCCTTTTAGTTATAAAGATTATTGAAAGATATTCCATATTCCAGACTGAAATGCTGTAACAGAAGTGGAGTATTGGCCAGAATGACATGAACATTTGGACACTTATTCAGCGGGTATCTTGCATGTTGCGTTCAGGTGCACTGTGTAAAAAAAAAGAAAAAAAAATGTTTTTCTTTTTGCAATTCCATCGTGGGCCACACAGATGGCGCCCGAGGGCCGCATGCGGCCTGCGGGCCGTATTTTGCCCATGTGTGGTCTAGAGGACTGCTATGGGGGCGTAGCCAGGTCAATGGTAATCATTCATTCACTTTAGACGACAGGCGGCCGATGACAGATGGGTTGACTGCATGGCTGCTCGTGCTGTCTAGAGCAGCCATGCTCTAGACAGTCTCTAGAGGACTGCTATGGGGGCGTAGCCAGGTCAAGTGTACGGTGTGGGATGAGGTCAAAATAAAGTGGAGGAGCGCACTTCACAGTATTTGTGTTTGGCACTTTATTTCACATGTTAGGACAGGTGCGTTCACATGTAAGTGCCAATGGGTCGGCGCGGGCCAGGCTTTTTGCTTTTGTGGACCGGATGTGACCCGGGGGCTGCCTATTGGAAAACCCTGGCCTAGATTGTTGGAAGATGGCTGTGCCCCTATTAATATTATCAAATGCTTCATCTCCAGGTTGATGTAAATGCTCTGGGCCCTTGTAGTGACACCCCTACGCCACCATACTTTTTTGATAAAAAAAAAGTGTAAAGCAGTACACACCAACAGCAGGAAAAGAAAATGCTGTAAAAAAAAGAAGAAAGAAAGAAAGAAAGAAAGAAAGAAAGAAAGAAAGAAAGAAAGAAAGAAAGAAAGAAAGAAAAAAGATATATAAAAAATAAAAATCGACAAGAGGGTGATGATAGACTGGAGATTCTTCTGGAAGGCTTGAATCAAAAAGTACCAAACGCACAAGGTAGCACTCACAGAACTTCAGGAGAAGGAAATCTCTATTTCACCAATTTATTTGGCCATGCCAAGCAAACACATGCCAACGTTTCAGCCTCTTGGCCTTCATCAGGACATTCTCAGTTTTAGTTTTTATTTATTTATAGTGCGACATCACCCCAAGGGGTCTCTGTACACTTCACAACAAAGCAATTCGGAATATACTGTATGTATAGACACACAAACACACGCACAATACACAAGCCTATGCAGAGACATATCCACATTGACAAGAGTAGCACACAGTCAACAGAAAACTAGAAAACATCAATAGCCATAGTGCAGAGAGAAAAGGTGGGTTTTGAGCCTAGATTTAAACATGTGTCAGAATGCTGTGGCACCGACTGTCTTTTTCTTGTACCTGGTGACTGTCAGCTAACCAGCATCTTGAGAGCGTAGTGACCGTCCAGGAATGTAGGGTTTAATTAGATCGGAGATATAGGATGGTGCAAGTCCATTCAAGGCCTTGTAGGTCAGAAGGAGTACCCGGAAATCGGCCCTAGCCTGTATCGGGAGCCAATGCAAGGCTATGAGTGTAGAGGTAATGTGGTCAAATTTCCTTGTTCTGGTTGTTCTCTCTGTTGCCAGTTTCCAGCAGGAAAACATTTCAAACTAATTGAAATGGTAGTCTACACATTTGAGTGTATATTTGCCATTCTGCAATGGAAATATATTATTCCCTTGTTCAAACAATTGCCCATTTGAAAGAAAAAGCTTGCTTCATTACATTACATTACATTACGTCATTTGGCAGACGCTTTTATCCAAAGCGACTTACAATAACACATTTTTGTCAGCAATAGAGCAATCAACTATGGAGTACAGTCTATGACAACTACAACTTCTGAAGGAACAGTGGTACAAGTTTAGGTTAGTATAATTTTTTTTAATTTTTTTTTTATAAGAAAGAGAGAGAGAGAACGAAGTTAGATCAAGAAGGGCCCAGATGGAGCCTGAAAAGGTGAGTCTTTAGTCTTCACACCTCTGACTAGATTTAGCTCCAGTTGAACCATCCCCCTAAACAAGAGAGCAGTGTACTCACAGGCCATCAGAGTTGACTTGAGCGCTACCATCTCCGCCTGCAGCTAGGTGCACAGGTCACAGGTCAGCAGCTTTCAGTATTCCTCGTTAGATTCTGAAGACACTGATGTGACAGTCACCCCCAAACACCTCTGCTTTTGTGCAGGCTTCTATGTTAAACATTTTAATTCTCACTTACTATTTGACTAAGAACATGTTTAACTTTGTGAGTTGACTAAGCACACAACAGTAGCTTACGTGAGTACCGGTAATAATGCATTTCACTAGGGCGTTGCCTAAAGCACATTGCACTGTGGTAGGACATACTGTACATGTTTTTCGCAGTACCTTTGGAGAGGCAGGGTATATACGGTAGATCAATATGCAATCAATGATTTAAGCTTGGTGTCCCAATACTTGCTTTACAAATAAAGACCAACTTTACTGTCCCATTGCTCAGTCTTTAAAACACCACTTTTAGCCACCAAGACGAACTTAAGCTGAGAATTTTTTTTACTGTCCTGGTAACTTTTACGCTGGTTTCAATGTAAATACATCTAATTGCTAATTATAGATTTTAATGTATAATCATTGTATATTTTAGTGTGTCACCTTTTCTATTATTTTTCCTTTTCTTGGTTTCTTTTATTGAAATTGTTCAAGTGGTTTTCAAGTTTTGGTTCATAACAATGCATCACCTCTCCTAATATAATAGTCTAACAAAATGTCTTAAGAAGAATGGATAAACAGGTTTATAAGATGTTAGGCTAATTTAGAGACATTTACCTTAACCCCCCTTCTGAGGTTCTTAAACAGACTACGGAATCCAGGCTGTGTCTTTATTACCCTATAATAATAATAATGATGATGATGACTGCTATTTCTATACCTTTTAAGAAGTCTCCCTTCAACGGTCACTGTAATCACTGTGGGGCATCAGCTAGAATGCTTTTTAACTCATTGAGTGCCAGCCACTTTTGGAGAACGGACGCCAGTGCCAGAGTTTCAGAGCGTTTTCAGTGATTTCTCGAGGCCCACAGAATATTGTGTGATATTACTATGTAAACACTGAACACGCACAAAGAAGAGGAGACTCTATTGTATCATCAGCAAAAAAAGTTTATTGATACCATTTTCCGTTCTTTAGTTATCAGCCGGAGAAGATAGGTTGTTTTCAGCAAAAACAGACGTTTCAAATTAGAAGCTGAGATATTCAGCCTTTTGTGAAATGAAGCATTTCAAGCACATTCACTGACTCTGAAGCTAATATTTTCTGATGTAGTGACGTGGTGTAGTTGTGTGGTGCCCTGCGTGCCCCACCCCCCTCTCCCCCCCCTCAGCTGCAAACTCCTCCCCACACTAACACACAGCCTCACGCACCCAGCGTCTATTTTCGGAGCGCTCCGTTTTTGTGCGCCGGCTCCCAGCGCGACACCGAAAAGCCAAACCGGACTGCTGAGAATGGTTTGGCCCTTCGGCGTCGGGTGCTGCTTTTCTGGTGGGTAATCGTGTGGAGAAACTATGCAGCAGAGACAGAGGGGCTCAGTTGTGGGCGCGGATTGACTGCTGTTCGCAGCTAACGTTAGCTCCAGCCAGAGCCATCTATATGGCTCTGGCTGCAGCATGCATCGGTTTCTCTTTCATCACGGCTTTTTCCTGCTGTTTTCCTGACCTTTCTCTAATCTGGAGAGCACTGTCGCCACCTAATGGGTCTGTAAAATAGGTTATACACCTTCAATAGCTCCAATATTTGTACAGGAGATGCACAAGGCTTTGATCCACGTCCCACCGTCAAAAAACGCATTTGACGCCGATCGACGTCATTGGCACTCAACGTTACTATTTGATTTGACGCCGATCGACGTCATTGGCACTCAATGAGTTAATATGGTCATGCCCTGATGATACCAGGGCAACAATAGAGTCAATAGCAACAGGTGAATAAACTGTTTGACATTGGCAGGGACATTTCCCACATTTCACTTGGGATTGTCGTTAATTCAGCTGAGTCTTCAAAGTGTCTTGGGATGAATGAAGGAGTCTGACAATACCAAGCTTGGGTGCAACAGAAAGACTTCATGCAAGTGCAGCATTGGTATTTACAGATGTCTGCAGTTCATCTGGAGAACAGAGCAGCGGAATGGTCGTTCTGAATCTCACACAAAAGGAGACAAGCCTTTATACCAGGGGTGGGCAACTATCTTTCATGGGGGGCCACATGAGAAACCCAGATTGTTGCCGGGGGCCGAACAAATATTGTCATGCCATAACCCATGGATGGGCAACTTTGATGATAGAGAGGGCCACAAAAAAATGTCCTCGCTACCAGTTTTTGCTGAGGGCTGAACGGCGCCAGCGCGAAAAATTTTGGGCATTTGAAGCCAGGTTTAGAGGAATAACTAATTTTAAATTAACAGTTGTGATGTCAATATTCAGTCTTAACCACCAATATTTGATCCTTTTCTCACTCACTCCTATGTCACCACCTGCTCTCCCTGCAGGGCTTGAAATTAACTTTTTTCACCACCTGCCAATATGGCTGCTAGATTTTAAAGTTACCAGCCAATTAGAATTTCCACTAGCCAAAATGTTTTTCTTGAAATAAACCAGAATATGAGTGGGTTAATTTAAGCATAAGTATCAGGAAGTGGCCCGGGATTCTCAAAGCCTGTGTTGAGGGTCACACAAGAACAAAAATGCACTCTTGAAGCTAAATAAATCCAAAACCAACAAGTTAATTATTTAAATTTCTACTTCAATGTAGAACAGTAATTTCTTACACATGAAATTACTTTTAGCCTTTTAGTCATAAATATTATTGAAAGATATTCCATATTCCAGACTGAAATGCTATAACAGAAGAGTATTGGCCAGAATGACATGAACATTTGGACACTTATTCAGCGGGTATCTTGCATGTTGCGTTCAGGTGAACTGTAAAAGTTTTTTTTTTTTTTTTTTTTTTTGCAATTCCATCGCGGGCCACACAGGGGCCCATGTATGCTTTATACCCTTATTCAAAATATGGTGTTGAATATTCATCCTTTCTAAGTATTATGCTAGTATTTGTGAGAGGTCATTCCTGTACATGTGCACATACGTAAGTTACCCCACAACGTGAGTCGTCAACTCATATGGGACCATGGACTGTCTGGAACCTGTGTGTGTGTGTGTGTGTGTGTGTGTGTGTGTGTGTGTGTGTGTGTCAAGAAAAGGGAACATTCCAATCAATTACAGATAAATAGTATAACACAGAATATGAAATATACTTCAGGATCAAACCAATATCAGCAGCTGCTGTGCTGCTCATCCCACAAATCCATGATCCATGGGGCCTCATTGTAAAAGGAAATATGACCAGGCTTTCCAATGAGATAAGATATAATGCTGAGGATACAGTAACAACAGTCAAGTCAAGTTTATTTGTATAGCCCTAATTCACAAGCATGTCCCAGAGGGCTTCACAGAAAATATGTCTAGCTAATTCTAGCTGACACAACAGTAGCACATTACAGTAGTAATGATAACACATTGAACAATTGATAGAGAAATATAGAAAATATGGAAATATGGGATAGAATGGGTGCCATGCTTTAGGGTAGAATGGGTGCCATTCTTTAGAATAGTAGGGAAATAGTGGGGGAGGAGAGATCAGGAAAGGGAGGAGGTGGGGAGAGTGCAGGGGAGGGAGAGCAGGGGGAATGTGAGAGAGGAGAGAGCATGGGAAGGGAGGAGGTGAGGAGGGAATGGGAAATGTGGGGGAGGAGAGGTGGGGAAGGAGCAGGGGAAGGGGGAAAGAGAAAGAGAATGGGTGCCATGCTTTAGAATATAACGCATGCCATAAAGGTAAAGTCCCACTGATTGTCACACAATGTGTGAAATTTGTTCTGCGCATTTGACCCATCCCCTGGGGGAGCAGTGAGCAGCAGCAGCGCCGCGCTCGGGAATCATATGGTGATCTAACCCCCCAATTCCAACCCTTTGATGCTGAGTGCCAAGCAGGGAGGCAACGGGTCCCATTTTGATAGTCTTTGGTATGACTCGGCCGGGGATCGAACTCACAACCTCCCAGTCTCAGGGCGGATACTCAGACCACAAGGCCACTGAGCTGGTCTAGAATTGTGGGGGGGAGAGATCAGGAAGGGGAGGAGGTGGGGAGGGAGAGCAGGGGGAGTATGAGAGAGAGTATGTGGAGAGAACAGGGAAAGGAGGGGATGCCATGCTTTAGAGTAGAATGAGTGGCATGCTTTAGAGCAGCGATCCTCAAAGTCCGGACTCCGGTCCGCATCCGGACCCAGACACCATCCTATCCGGACCGAGCCCTATAACCTCAAATCATTGAGAATTATTACATTTCACGGAGCTTTTCTTTTTTAACCGGCACATGCTTTTCTACCCTTTACGGTACTGGTTTATCTGCCAGGAAGCTCACACACCAATGCATGCGCTGTAAATCATCACACGTGATGCTATTCAGCCAAACAAATAGGAACCTCATCAAGGATCATTGGAGATCCCCGGACCCCACGTTGGGAACCACTTCTCTAGTGTAGCCTGTCAGTGTTTTAGGTAAATTGTGGTCCTTGAGATATATTGGGAAGATCACATTTTATGTCATTAAACTGTGTCATTTGATGAAACTGTAGTTTCTTTGTTCTGGGGTTGTAGAGTATTGAATCACGAAGTGGATTCTGGCGCTCTGGGGGTCCCCAGCACAGTGATGAGTAGTTTCATTGACTTCATTCTCCTGAATCACCTATCCTCCCTTTGATCTTTGGGGCTGGTCAGGAAGTTGGAAGGCAGGGAAACCAATCAGGCACTACAGCGATATTTTAGTTTTTTTGAGGTCTTCACGCTCACATAGACATTGTGACATCACAATCGTTCGAGTGATGTCATCAGTAGTCTCGCTTGCCAGACTTCCCTCCCTGCCGGGAGAGAAGTCTGGCTGCATGGAAACAGGCTGCTGGTATCAGCTCTGCCATTTGAAGAAAATCCCTTTCCACTTCTTGCAAGCTAGCAATGCTAACTAACAATGCTAGCTTGTTGTTAGATGGTGAAAAGTAATGGATCCCCCATTGTAGGGAGAGCATCTGGTAAGCGAGACTAGGTTAAACCAAACAGAGCATTTTTTCCCCTCCGCAATTCCAGAATGGAGATCAGCGCTGCCAGACTTCTTGCAAGCGAGAGAGACTATGCCATCAGCCCACTGATGACATCACTGATGACATAACTCATATACATTGTGACATCATCAGTGACATAATCATCAACAGGTCTGTGGAGAGACACAGCATACGAAAGGGAAGATGTAGGGAAATAGTGGATGAATGAATCCAGAAGGAGGTGGTAATGCAACATAAAGGATGCCAACTGCCATAAAACACCACAGAAGAAGAAGAAATAATCATCAAACATCATCACTGATGATGTCACTGATGTCATAGACATTGTGACATTATCCGTCACTGATGATGTCTCAATGTATCAGTGATTTATGACATCACTGATGAAAGTTCAGTTCAGTTCAGGATTCCTCCGGGAAGGAGGTTTCGGAGACCTTCCTTAACCTACAAAATAGATGTGATGACAAAGACAACCTTCTGAAAGGCACTATACTGCCCTGCAAAGCTAAAAGGGGGTAACTCAATTTTTGTCAAAAATGAGTTTTTGTCATTTTTGGAACATTGAAGATCTGCTTTATCATGTGGAAAAATATCTTGAGTTAATTGTGTTGTTTTTTGGAGAAAATAGGCGGTCATATTTACAGTAACTTCCAAAAGCCCTAGAAAAGCCAAGCAAGACTAAGGTAACATCAGTTACGGTTGTTTGGTTTGGTTTGACTGCACTCTGAATGCTCTGCCCTGCAACGCAAAAAGGGGGTAACTCACCAGAATGCACAGGTTGAGTTGAGGTATGAGTTACATTACTGGGCAGGCCTAATGCCATGATTGTGACATCGGACCAATTACCACCCCCACCCACACACACACCCACACACACACCCACATTAACTCCCAAGGTTGCCAGCTCATATGGCATTAACCCCCTAACCCTTATACATTAACCCGCGAGGCACCTCATATGACATTAACCCCCGAGGCACCAGCTCATACCACATTTACCCCCGAGGCTCCAGCTCGTACAACATTATCCCCAGAGACGCCAACTCATATGACATTAACCCCCGAGGCGCCAGCTCATACGACATTAACCCCCGAGGTGCCAGCTCATACCACATTAACCCTGATGCGCCAGCTCATACAAATTTAACCCCTGTGGTGCCAGCTCGTACAACATTAACCCCCGAGGCGCCAGCTCATACCACATTAACCCCAGAGGCACTGCTCATATGAAATTAACCCCCGGAGGGGCCAGCTTATACAACATTAACCCCCGAGGCATCGCTCATATGAAATTAACCCCAGAGGTACCAGCTGATACAACATTAACCACCGAGGCGCCAGCTCATATGACATTAACCCCTGAGGTACCAGCTCATACAACATTAACCCCCGAGGTGCCGCTCATATAAAATTAACCCCAGAGGTGCCAGCTCATACGCCATTATCCCCAGAGGTGCCAGCTCATACAACATTAACCCTCCAGGTACCAGCTCATACAACATTAACCCCCGAGGCGCCGCACATATGAAATTAACCCCAGAGGTGCCAGCTCATATGACATTAACCCCCGAGGCACCAGCTCATATGACATTAGCCACTGAGCTACCAGGTCATACAACATTAACCCCCGAGGCGCCAGCTCATATGACATTAACCCCTGAGGTACCAGCTCATACAACATTAACCCCCGAGGTGCCACTCATATGAAATTAACCCCAGATGTGCCAGCTCATACGACATCAACCCCCGAGGAGCCAGCTCATATGACATTAACCCCCGAGGCGCCAACACACAGAAACACAACGGGCCAACAAGACTCCCACCAAACTAGGCTTGAAGGATGTGTAGCGGCCTGATAATCTAGTTATATTATATTTATACGTATATTATATTAAGCGTAATTGTGTCATGAACATGAGACTTCATGTCTATGTTATCATTATTATCATATATACTGGTTTTATATAGTGATAAGCAACCAAGTGAAGGATCAAATTGAAGTTACTGTCTTTTTGCTTGGTATCACCCCTTATTATTTTGCAGACAATGCAAAGCCAGAGTAAGTTAACTTCCAAATAAGGGTCAAAGGTCAAGTTTGAGCTAAAAAAAATTATGTAGATAAATAACTACATTAAATAAACAAATAATTAACACATTTCCAGTTTTCTTCCTACAATACATTTGGCTGGACAACAACAAAACTTTAAAGTCATTTTTCTCAGTTCTACACTCTGGCGAGTTACCCCCTTTTAGCTTTGCAGGGCAGTATATACACTCCTCTGAACACGGACATCAAATGCATCAACAACATTTGCTTAGATTAGTTCCCTGGAGAAGAGAAAGTTTTCTTTTCAGCTGACTCTGTTCTGGAAGACAATCACAAAGACACCCTTTACTTTACTTTACTTTATTGATATTTAGCAGATGCCTTTATCCAAAGCGACATACAACCAGGTTATAACACAGTACAGCAATAAGAAAAATAAACAAAAGTTTTAAGCGAACAAATATATAAACAGCAATCTAAATTAAAACATATTTACAGACAATAGAGGTGCGGATAAGAAGAATTGGAGGATAGTAAGATAGAAGAGAGAAGAGATAAAAATGCATAAGGATGAGAGTGCATAGGAGCTAGAGAGGGTTTACAGGGGGGCAACATGTAGTCTGAAAAGATGGGTTTTTAACTGTTTTTTGAAAATGGGTAGTGATTCGGCCGTTCTTATTGAAGAGGGGAGCTCGTTCCACCATTTTGGTGCAAGATGAGGAAAAAGTCGTGATTGGGAGCTGTTAAAACCACGTAGGGGGGGAGGGGCAAGGCGTCCTGAGCTAGTGGAGGGTCGGAGTGAGCGGTGAGGGATCTGGAAACTGACCATGGGTTGTAGGTATGGGGGGGCTGTGAGGTGAACTGCTGAGTAGGCCAGAACAAGTGTTTTGAATTTGATCCTTGCAATGATGGGAAGCCATCATTCCCATCCCAACCAACCCTGCCTGTAGAGTTCCTTCACAGATGCCCTCTGGAGTGCCTGACCATGACATCAAACTGAAATTAGGAGCTCGAAATTCGAATCATGCTGCTTAGGAACCTACAAGCAGGTCCTGAACGTACTCTCAAGAACGGCACCCGGATGGTGGTGGTGCAGATGGTGGACAAGAAGGTGGTTCAATATGAGATTTCTGTAGGGACAAACAAGGGTGAACAGATCTTCCTGCCAATAATTCCTCACCATGACAGAAATGATGAGCTTGCAGAGCTTCTTCACCTTTGTCAGACAGCAGTACCATCAACAAAGTTCAGGGCAAGCTACAGTACACCGCCTTCTCCAGGGGAAAGCCAGCCAGCAGCCTGAAAGTACTTATTGAAGGTGATGAGGAGGGAATAACAGACAACATCGTCTATAAGGAGCTGCTGTAATCCTGTACTCAAACAAACAAACATTTCCACATCATGTTGTGCCCATGGCGCATCGTCTTAGTCATCTTAAACAATGAATGACTATCCTGATGACGGGTTTCACTCTGTGCTGCAATCAGACCACCTAGACTATGGAATTGGAATTGTGGACTAAATCATACTGTATATCTAACAAATAAAATGCTCTTAGATGTGGGGTTCCAAGGATTAAATCTCATCAAATAGCTGTCTGGTATTGACATGAAACGTTTGTGAATCTCCATCATAGTCAAAGACAGACAGGTTCTCTAGCAGAGTTCCGTAGATGTTTTAGCTAGCCTAGAGAAGTCAAGAAGGGCCAGGTATAAACCTGGTTCTCATGCTCTTGTGACTAGTCCAAAGTGTAGATGTTCTCCTGTACAGGTCTTCTCATTCGGATCTCGTATATGATATGAGGAGGTTCATCTGATGAGAAACTGGAAGAGAGAGTACAATGTTGTAAAGTCGTTTGTCTAGGTGGGTAATGATACAGATACTAATGGGCCATCCAGGTGCTTGCACTAAGTTATGCTATCAGACTCTTGCATTACAATGACATTATTACTTTCTATTATCATGCCTACTATTTTGGGTGGAGATAGCAAAATACGATGGCTAACATAATGAGAAGACAGTTGGGCTCTATTCTCCCTCTGGCCATACATTTGCGTTTATGGCTTGGCCCAGTGCTATTAGTGGGCGTGGTCACACGCATTCCCTAATTTTTCCTTGAGGCTATACGCCAGAATGCGCGGCGCTAACCATTTAACCACGCCTTTTTAAAGTGTAACTAACCCCCAAAACACTTTTTTTCAGCTTTTAACCAATATGACTTTTGGGGTGGTGTGTGAAAATTTCTGGTCAGAATTTCTACATTTGAGACCAAACTCTTACCATTGTACCATTTGTATCATTTTCAGCCGCATAAGTGCCCTCTATGGGTTCAAACCTGCTTTTTTTGCCCTCAGAAATGTTCAAAATGTGGTACAACCTGATGTCATGATGAACCAAAGACTATGGGATTTCAAGATAGTAACTCCCCTACTCCCCCTGTACTCTTTCCTGGCTCCTCCCAACTCCAAGCCTATTCATAGTATTACTATGATGTCACAAGCATTTTTCTACCAATATGGCGCTACAATACACACAGCTCATTGGCTATTTGTGTCACTTGACCTGTTAATCACCTGTTAATTGATTACAATCGCCTATTATTTTCCTACCAAGATGGCCATGTGGTGATGTAACAGAATACTATCAATAAAATCCACTATAATCATAAATAGAAATTATAGCTGCTGTGCAGCAATGAGTCGTGGCCGGGCAAGTCTCAAGGCTTTGAGCTATTATGACATCAAAATTGCTCGAGTGACATCAGTGATGGCATCACAATTGCTTGAGTGACTGATGACATCACAAATACAACCTAATTGCCCTCGGTAATTAAGGCAATTAGGCTATACATGGGGGCAGAATTCAACGTTTTGATCCACTGTGGGCTCAACTGACCAGTCGAAAATCTGTTTGATACTTTTGTGTAGGACAGTCTAACGATGCAGATGCTGAAGTTTGGTGTCGTTTGAAGAAAAAATGTGGGAGGAGTAGGGTTTAATTAGTTTTACAGTTTTTGCAGTTTTGCGGTCTTTAGACTTCATAATTGGCCATAGGTTGCATTGTACAAAAGTTTCTCCTCATTTGGGCCCACATTTCGGTGAAAGTTGCAAAGCTGTAGCACGTATGCCTGATTTTTTATGAATTTTCAAAGTTTGAAAATTTAGACGGTCGCTGTAGTGCCGCTGTTAGGACTATTGGCGCCAAATTTGCGTCAAAAACATTTGGCATGGGACTGGACCTTTGTGCAAAGTTTGGTTAGTTTTCATGCATGGGAAGTCGAACTTACTGGGAGAAGAATAATAATACAGGCAAATACAATAAGTGCGAGAGGGGCAAAAAACCAGCACTCAAAATAAATCCTTTTGGGTTGTTTTATTTACCTTCAAGCAGATTGACAATGACAATGAACGTTTCGGCGTGGAGCCTTCCTCAGCATTGTGCTGACAGAAGACGGACATGACGTATAAATAGTGTCAAACCGGAAGTACAATCAATTACATTATCAAGTACTGGAAATATCTAGTATAGAGATACTGCAGGTCCACACATGATGACATGTGTGGACCTGCAGTATCTCTATCCGATGCATTCACTTATATGCATTTTATTATGTATTTTTCTAATTCTATTTTAATATTTTCTTACTGATTTTTGTTATTCTAATATGTTGACTTTCCATCTGTGCTTATTTAACACAAGTGTGGCCATCCAGCCTCATTCTTCTCGTTTGCAAAACATTATTGCATTCCTGCTGTGTAATATATACAGACTTATATACAAGTATACTGTTTAAAATTGTACCTTTATCTCTTTTTTGATATTCTCTGATGTTTTTGATATTATATTCGTTGTTATTTTATGTTGTGAGATATTTCCAGTACTTGATAATGTAATTGATTGTACTTCCGGTTTGACACTATTTATACGTCATGTCCGTCTTCTGTCAGCACAATGCTGAGGAAGGCTCCACGCCGAAACGTTCATTGTCATTGTCAATCTGCTTGAAGGTAAATAAAACAACCCAAAAGGATTTATTTTGAGTGCTGGTTTTTTGCCCCTCTCTTATTATTTTTTGCGCCGTGCACCGTAACTTTTTGAAACTTTTGAGAGTGCTCACCAGTCGTGACTTCCAGTCACTGACTATTTGGACAAATACAATAAGTGCCGCTTCGCTGGCCCGGCCACTAATAAAAGGAAGGAAATGGCATTGTGTTGCTGTAAATCATTCCCAACCTTTTTCATACTAAGGAGCCCTAATTTAGTTCACATTGGGGCAATGGACCCCATATGATGAGATTTGGTCTCTCAGATGCAAATCTGCACCTTTGGACAAGAATCACAAAAACAAAAAAAACAAAAATGAAAAACGGACTTCATAGCATTCTAGAGGACAAGTTTGTGAACAATTTAACGTGTTTACCTCAATGCAGAAATCTCCCATTGTGATTACATTAGAGCGTGTTCAGAGCGGGGCGTTTGTCCTGCCTATTGTGCTCTGCTGCGGTTACATGAGAGTCAATGGCAGTTAAGTAGTTCGCCACTGAATGACCAAATTGATATAACTTTCAACCATTTTGAGCAACGCTGTTTCCATACAGGCCACCAGCGTTGGCTAGTTGTTGATATTTATAAAGATTTTGTAGCTCTCATAACGTTTTTCCTGATGCGGTGGGCAAACTGTCATGGCGTCGTTTTCCAGTAAAAAAAGTTCGAAGTTTCCTGTCTGAGCACAGCCAAAGAGTATAGTGAGACAAGAGGAGACAAACTTTGCCTTAATTTCTTGGTTTTTCCCATAGTTTTTTTCAAATCAAGCAGCATGCCGTTTTGTCACATATCTGGGGGGGTAAGTCCCCCTTTAAGCGTATAATTATTCACAAGTGTTGGATTGGTGAGCTCCACTAAACCAATCACATTATTCCCTTCCAAGCTCCGATCCATGAACCAAGAGACTCCAGTCTGGTCAGAAAAGCCCTAAAGCCCCCGTGACCAAAGCGCTCTGAGCCCCCCCCCCTCTCTCCCCAATTTCATCCCCGTCTGTCTCGATATGCTCCTGTTTAAATACAGCAAGCATGTAAATACGCTACACTATTCACCTTATGTAGCCCCGCCCACTTGACCAAGTTGTGTTATGACTTCCTGTTCAAAACACAGTCTGTTTTACCTGGTCACTAGTACTGTACTCTCACAGGAAGTGTAAACACATAGGAAGTAACTGGCTGACCCCTGTGTTGGAACATAAGGTGAATAGCAAGAGCAAAGTGAGAATAATGTTCTAAACGCATCAGCTAGAAAAATATAGCCTATCCCTGGATGTCATGATGAGATTAGATTGGTGAAAGTTTGGACAGAATGATTGCATCGTTTTCTCTCGCTGCCTTTTCTTCTCCCCCTCTGCACAGCAGACATGTAGGATGATGCAACAGTCTCTGAATGACAGTGACTCAAAACTACGGTATAACAACTTTTTTTTCATCGGCCATTGTGCCTGCCTATATAAATTAGTGGCCTTTCCCCCAAAATAGTGATGGTTCTGTCATTCTGTGGTGTAGCCTACATTTCAGATCTGATGCTTGCAGTGCGCTATAGGGGCAGAAATTGACACGCGAGTGTGAGGGAGAGAGGGGGAGAGAGAGTGAGATAGCGGCAGAGAGAGTGATTATATGTGCATCCACGGGGAATGAATAAGGCCTGGTTTTGAAAAGCGTTAACCGCAAAATTAACGTCCTTTGGGAAGATCACTTTAGGCTGGTACTTAAGGCCGAAACGCCCATTCTGGCCTATTCTGGCACTGCGTCACGCCTCTTCAGCGTAAAGCGCATTTCGGGGCGTAAAAACATGACGGTATCCTCCTGAGATAAGTTTTTTTGCATTTAAGGCCAGTTTAGCGCCTAAGGCCAGGGGGAGAAAAGAGCCCAATAAATACAAATTTTACCAGAATGTGCAACTATTCCACCATGTCTACTCACCAGCCAGTCTTTAAAGCTCTTCTATGGATTCCACCTGAAGAAGAAAATTGACTTTTGATTCTAAACTGCACAATATAACCACATTTTTCAGCATGAAGTCTACACATGAAGAAATACATCAATCATGTTTAGTTTGCACATTGCTGTATGGCTTTTCATTTTGCTCCCCATGGCTCTACCAGAGTTAGTTCAAATGTGTTTGGAAAGGTTTTAAGAGATGCTTTCCCTTGATGCTTTCCAAGGTGAGGTCGCATGTCTGACTTTATTGTGTCTATCCTTGATGTTTTCCTGAGGTGCATGTCTTTTTTGTATTTCATGTGTTTTTAACCTAATGTCAAATAAATCATATCAAATCCTCTACTAGGAACCTTTTTAGATCTAGGAGCAGTGGGCAGCCACAGTTAAGCGCCCGGGGACCAACTCCAGTTCTTTTGTCAGAGCCTTGGTCAGGAGCAATGACATGAGTATTAACCCTAACATACATATCTTTGACAGGAGTATTAACCCTAACATACATGTCTTTGACAGGAGTATTAACCCTAACATACATGTATTTGATGGTGGGAGGAAACGGGAGCACCCGGAGGAAACCCACACAAACATAGGGAGAACATAGCCACACAGAAACGACCTGGGACGGACCAGGGTTTGAACCCAGGACCTTCTTGGTTGTCAACGGGGACAAAACAAAGTGGGCAATAGAGTGGGCTGTAATATACAGCTGAATCATGAAACCACACGGAGACGGACAAGGGGAACTAAGTTGTAACCAGAAAATAGATAATGTGACTAGAATATATTGGAATAAGCTTGCAAGGCAGAATTTAAGTCAGAGTTCAGGTAAAAAAAACACAAAACACTTGATGAGCATGTTATTTTGAAAAGCTTTAGATGTACATACGTTTGAAGGCCAGAAAGAGCAATGCTCCCACCAGCAGCAGCAGCAGACAGAGGGAAAGAGAAAGAACCGGAACATAGATCTGGAGTGATAAAGTGGGGAGAGAGTCCTCTACCTGAGAGAGAGAGAGAGAGAGAGAGAGACACACACACACACACGCACGCACGCACACACACACACACACACACACACACACACACACACACACACAAACACACACACACGCACACAGATGAAGACAGAGGGCAAGAGATGGAGAGGTCAGTTTCTGACATGTAATAAATGTGTTGCAATTTGGAGACATGGGGCCCTATCTTCCCACTGGCCTTAGGCGCTAAACTGGCATTAAACGCAAAACAATTCGCTTTGCGTCTGACTCGGGAAGATAGCATCATGTTTTTAGGCCCTAAATGCACTTTACGCCGAAGAGGTGTGGCGCAGTGCCAGAATAGGCCAGAATGGGCATTTCGGCCTTAAATTCCGGCCTAACGCTATCTTCCCCCCTGGCGTTAATTTAGCGCTTAGCGCTTTTCAAAACCAGGCCTTATTCAGTGCCCTGCGGATATTACTGTGCGTAATTACGCGCAACTCTCTGCCGATCTCACACATTCTCCCCCCCCCCTCTCTCTCACTCCCTCTCTCTCGCGCATCAGACAGGCACAATGACCTATGAAAAAAAAGTTGTTATACCGTAGTTTTGAGCCCGTCATTCAGAGACTGTTGCATCATCCTACCTGTGCAGTGGGGGAGAAGAAAAGGTAGCGAGAGAAAACGATATCATTCTGCCCAAACTTTCACCAATCTAATCTCATCATGACATCCAGGGATAGGCTATATTTTTCTATCCGATGCGTTTAGAACATTCTTTTCAGTTTGATCTTGCTATAGTGTAGCGTATTTACATGCTTGCTGTATTTAAACTGCAGTGAGATTGGTGCTATAGTGTAGCATATTTACATGCTTGCTGTATTTAAACTGCAGTGAGATTGGTTTGGGAAGCATAATAATATGGAATAATATATATGGAGACAGACAGAGATGAAAGAGGGAGGGGAGAGCTCAGAGCGCTTTGGTCGGACTTTTCTGAGCGGATTCGATCGCTCCGTGGAATGGAACATGAAAGGGACATCGTGATTTGTTTACTGCACTTCTCCAATGAGCACAGTGTGAATAATTCTACTCTTAAAAGGCGTGGTTATAATGCTTAAGGCCGCGTGCAGCGCCGACACGAAAATAGGCACTGCGCCGGTCCACGCCCACCAATATAGGCTGCCTGGCGCTAAGCTCTAATTTAAGGCCAGTGGCACGATAGGGCCCAGGGACTGTCAGTCTACAGCTATGGTTGTTTTCACTCCAGGTCAGCCAGACCTAGCTCTGGCCTGCTGGGTCCGGCCTAGTTCCTTGCATGGTTCTAGGGATGTCGAAAATCATAATTTTTCTTGACCGACAACCGACACTCATTAGCCGACAACTGTCGGTTAACCGAGAAGATTAAAATGCGCTATTTTACTGTCTGTGCCCCATTAAACCATTAGGCCTACCAAATGCTTGATTTTTTTTCAGTAGAAAGCGTTTATTTTTACATCTACAAGCAGAAAAAAACACATTAACAAAACGAGAAGACAAGTTGAACCTTCCAGCCATCTAAACAAAAACATTCCTCTGATAGGCTATACTGCTTGCTTAGAGCTGCACGCATTGCATATTAAGGACACGTCAATTGACACGCAGCCGCCCCGTGAAGTAGTGTTTGAGCGGACGACAGCCCAGGCTGCAGGGCGCACTGACAAAGTGCGCAGCATCACTACAGTATCTTCTCTTTTAGCAATAGTCTCACTAATCCCACAGTGGTTTACCTGCTTTTGAGATCTGCAAAAAATAGTTTGCTTCTGTCTCACCCGTTCGCTCTCTCTCTTCACACACGCGGCGAGGGCTGTGCTCTCTGTGTCTGGCAGGGCTCCACAACATTATAAAGACGAGTCCGCACTCCGCACGCAGTCTCTTGTGAAACAATTTATCCGAATGAGACAGTGAAGAAAAAGTAGGCTAATGACAGCACACACGGAGTTAACAAAACTATAGAACATGTATGAGCTAATTGTTTCGCTGGGTGTATTAATCATTCTGAAATGGTCACAGAGCACATCTGAGCTGTGTGCTCAGACAGGAGCAACAGAGGGGCGGGGCAGTCAGTGCGCTCACTTCACTGTGGCTGCAGCAGGTGTTCAGCTGTGTGTGTGCTTCGCTGCGGAATGCGTTTGATCAGACATCAGGTAGATAAAATCAACATGAACCATGTGTTTATTTCCAAATCTAGCTTGATTAATACTTGCCCATATACTTATGTTACATTGCTGACCACGAAGGAGGGGGGGCCCAGCAAGCACGGACGGACCCGGACGAATCGAGAGAGCCCAATCGGGGCCAGCTCAAGTCATATCATGACGAGTCAGATCTGGCCCTAGATTATCACTGTATCACTATCCAACTAATTTCACTCACCACTGAAATATCCATGAGGATAACTAAATGGTTGCAATCAATCACGTATTTCTCAGCCTGGGCTATTTTTTATCCAAAATCCGAGTGATCAGCACTTGCATGTGGACACTGGACAATCTGCGCTGATTAACAAACTGTTTATTCGTGGAGGTGTGATTACCAGGAGATGAATTGCGGGGGAATCCTGCAATTGTCTCACTTGCATATCTTGTTGCCAGATTGTTTTGAAAGAAAGATAATACACTGCGAGGCGAATACATTTGAGTTGGAAGTTGCATGCTGTAGCATTGTGCGTTAATGTGTTTCGGGGTTCTGCTTATACAGATTGTAGACGGTTACACTGTGATGTGCGATCCACAAAGACTTGACGGGGGGGCAGATCACGTCATAATCATGACGAGTCAGATTTGGCCAAGAGTATCACATATTCAACTAACTTCACCACTGAAATATCCATGAGGAAAATGGTTGCAATCAATGTAAAATAAATCACATATTTTTCAGTCTGGTCTATTCTTATCCAAAATCTGAGTGTCTGATCAGCACTCCTGGAAACAATCTGCGCTGATTAACAAGCTGTTTGGTTTCGTGGAGGTGGGAGGAGGAAAGTCTCATTGCGACCGGGGTTGAGATAATTGTCTCATCTATATCTTGTTGCCAGATGCCTCGCATCAGGCACTGGACATGACAGGCTCTCTCCTCATAGCTGGCTCTCTCTCAAAGTTGGAATGTAGGATGGGCGGGGTTGGGTGGTTTCGGTTCTGCAGATGGTTTCGTTTCTAACAAAGCAGCGGACGGCAGCACCACTCCACACTGTGAGTGCAGCACACCCGGCTGGAGCAGCAAAACAGTCCACCGACTTTTCAAGTAAGTAAGTGTGGCGGGGTGCGGGCAAAGGAATGAGATTTGATATATGAATGAGGAAAAAACCAACTACGCCACCTGGGGACTTCCACCCCAAGAAATAGGTAAACTGGAAAACAGTTTTGTACCAAATAACCCTTGATGTTCACAAGTACATAAGTAAGACACACAGATTCATTCACTGAGGGACAGAGACGTGTTTCAAAATAAACCTTGATTTTATTTTGCATCAATAAATTAGCAATGTGGAGAAGTCACTGAAAAACAAAAGAGCGGCAGTTAATAATTGAAGCACACTACTTTCTATAAACTGTAAACGTATTACTTTATTACAATAACAATTCTTTAAAATGTATTTAACATGTGTTCCAAATTCACGGTTACTATGACTGGTATTGACAAATAAATAAAGTAGTAGGCTGAGGCCGGCAACTGAGGTGGCAGACTATTAGGGGGTGTAGAGGGGTTCAACAGATACTCACCACACGTGAAGTCACAACAACCTACACACTCACAGCAAACAGGTGAACAACTCGTGTGTCCCAGTGCCTATAGTCACAGCAAGCAGTGAAGGGACTGCACCCAGAGTGACTAGCCCCCCCAGAGGACTGGCACTCAGCTCCACTAAATCAAAAGGAAAAACACTACAAACCAAATTAAACAAAATAACTATACCAGTTGGTTATACAAAGGTTAAAATTGTGCATACAAACTAAAACTAAGCAAAACAGCAGCAGGTAGGGGCCACTGTATGACAATAGGTTCCTATAGGGGCAGGGGCACCAACCAGGATGCTAACACACCAACCAGGACGCTCCAGTGAGGGCACATGAGGAGCACAGAGGGAGAACAAAGGCCTACACCAGGAGACAGGAGCACCCGCAAGGGAGCTCTGTGGGACAAATGGCAGCAGGGAGAGGGAAACTAAGGCTCACAGGTGTCTTATATACTCTGGGCTGATTAGGTAATTGGTGAGAGGAAGGAAGGTGATTGGCGTGAGGTGGAAAGTGATGGTGAGAGGTGGAGTCAGGCCTGGGGCTGCGTTCAGCAACGCTACATGTTGGGGAGCATTCCCCACTACATAAGCTTGCATGGTTTCATTAAATTAACGTTAATCATGGGAAAACTAACTGGACTGGCAAGGAAGTGACACTTATTATAGTTAAAGTAGCTGCACTAGCTGGTGCTCGCACGCCAGCTTGCTAGCATTAGCCAGTGAGACGCTAACGTTGCGAACTATCGTTAGCTCAGGCCTCACTGGTTAATGCTAGCAAGCTGGCATGCGAGCACCAGCTAGTGTTCACCTTGCCTGCCACTGTGTGGTACTGAGTTCGCTCAAGGGGTTTAACGTTAAGTAGTTAAGGTACGTTAAACTATTTGGTTTGGGTCCACCGATGTGCCTGTGGAAAAATGGTGTTCAGTTGCTATTCATGCTGCTTTGGCTAATCACCATGTGGCTAGCTAATAGCCATAATGCTAAATTAACGTGCGACACGCTATAGCTAGCTAATGTTCACCACGTGCCAATAGCCGTGTTAACGTTAGACTCATGATTAGGCATAATTAAATTGATACAATGTGTAACAATAGTTAATATTATTGGTTACCAGTGATGGGGAATAGTGAGCTAACGCTACATGTAATTAGCTTAGCTGCATTTTGCAGTAGCTTGCTGCTCAACATATGGGGTCTTTACTTCATTGCTATTTGAACGGTGATTCAAGTAGCCCCCCCCCCCATTTATTGTGCAGTTGACATAATCTAAAAAAAGCACATTGGGCAATGAAAAACATACTTGTATTTTATTACCCTATGAATAGTGACTTTTTAATTATTTTGTTTGACCCATGGACAAGGGGGCATGTTTAGCATTTTGTGGTGGCATGGGACCTTTTGTTGTATTGTAGTTTGTTTAATCTAAAATCACATGTTAATCTGATGTTTTCACAAAGGAGTTTGAACTACTTTTTCTAAATAGCTTTAGTTAACCAAAATAAATGTCACCCTAGGGTAGCTTTGCTGTACTTCAACTACTTCCAGTGTGAAGTAATTGCTATGCATTCAAAGTTCCTTTCCCAACACTGCTTGTAAAATGCAATGCTATTAGCCTTGCTGGTACCAGATTGTGTAGGTTAATGCATGAGACTTCCCAGAAAGTCAATTGTTTGACTTATTTTGTCTTTGTCAAACTAATGTTAGCCTGTGATAATGATAATGTGGAGATGTTTCAGCAAATGTTTGTATTTACTTTTTCTCAACACAAATACAAAATTATCTGCTATAACATCTGCTTTCTTTGTCTCTCAGGTTTCAAAACTGATTGACTGAGAGTGAGACTACTGACTGGTAAGTGTCATTGAACAATGGATCGCAACTATGCCCGTGACTGGAAACGGTCTAACAGGAGGCTTAGTGCCTTTGTGGAGGCAGATGATGAAACTGACACGTCACTAGAGGGTGATACACCAGAGGGCATTACCCCAACTGACCAACCAGGTGACGCCACACATGGGGCTGCACGCGATGGCAATACCACGGATGAGGGTGACGTCATAAATCCAACTGAGTATGATGACATCATTTATGACTATGGCTTCAACGATCAAGTTGAGTCAAGTGACTCTGAACCAGAACTTCTTGGTGCAGGCGTTGCTCTAGAAGTGGAAACGATAGACAGAGAGCTGGCAAAATGGGCCACAGAAACTAGGCAAACGGATACAGCTTTAAATGTACTCCTTGCCATTCTTAGAAGGCATGGACACAACCTTCCCAAAGACAAGCGCACACTTCTTGCTACTCCTCGGCAAGTGGCAGTGAGGGAGAAATGCAATGGCCAGTACATCTATTACAGTGTGGAAGAAGGAGTTAGGCGCTACATGTCAGTATGCCCTGAATTCACAGGCGACATAGAACTGAGCATAAATATTGATGGGACTCCACTATTCAAATCCAGCAAAACAGAGTTGTGGCCAATACTTGCCCATTTCGATGACTCTCAACCGTTTCTGGTAGCACTTTATTGTGGTACAGGAAAGCCAAAGCCTGTTGAAGACTATCTTCTGGACCTGGTTGCAGAGCTGAAACACCTGCACACCCATGGCATTATGCATGACGGCACAAAACATACATTCAGAGTGAGGGCATTTCTTTGTGATGCTCCTGCCAGGGCCTTTCTGAAGAACATCAAGGGCCACAATGCCATCCAGGGCTGTGAGCGTTGTGTAGAAAATGCAGTAAGATCAGGCCACAAACAAACATTCCTTTCCAAAGCCAGTCATGAATCCAGGACTGATCTCGGTTTCAGTCAGCTCCAGTATCCAGAGCATCAACATGGGCCATCTCCTCTAATTGATGCTGGCATACTCTGTGTACAGCAGTTTGCACTGGATTACATGCATCTCATATGCCTTGGAGTGACGAAGCGATTGCTGCATTATTTGTTGTCTGGCCCTGATGTCTGCAAACCTAGCCCACGAGCAAGAGAGCAGGTTTCTGAAAGACTGGTCATGCTGCAGGGTGCGATGCCAGCTGAGTTCGCCAGGCAGCCACGCTCTCTGAAAGAGCTGGACCGGTGGAAGGCCACAGAGTTGCGGCAATTCCTTCTGTACACTGGGTCTGTTGTTCTTTTCGGTATAGTTGAAGATGCTTACTATGAGCATTTTCTGACTCTCTCAGTTGCCACCTCCATTCTCCTGGAGTCAGATGATGCAAGAAGACAGGTCTATCTTGCCTACGCCAAGCAGCTCATGCAACATTTTGTGAGCAACAGTGCAGAGCTGTACAGTGATGAATTCCCTGTGTACAATGTACATTCATTAAGGCATGTGGCAGATGATGTTGGATTTTTTGGCTGTTCATTAAATTACATCTCCTGCTTCCCCTTTGAGAACCACCTCCAGTCCCTGAAGAAGATGGTCAGGAATAGCCGCAACCCGATTGCGCAAGTCACCAAGCGAGTGGCTGAAAGGCAGCATGTGCTGGGCGACATACTGCGCCCAAAACACAAACGCCACTTTGTGTCAGCCAAGCCACTAAATTTCTGTTTTCTGCAGAGAAACGACGACTTTGCCTTTGTCCGAGAGAGCAGACAAGAAGGCACCGTTGTTGTAGACATCATCTCACAGGACAAGGCGGTGGACCTTTTTAAGAAACCCTGCAACTCCAAGCTCATCAATGTTGTTTATGTGGAACACAGCCTCATGAATGGAGCCACAAGATGCTTGCTACAGAAAAAGGAACTGTACAGAAAGTGTGTCTGTCTGCCTCATTTGGAAGGCTATGCGGTCTTCCCACTTCTCCATAACATGGAGCGATAATGTGTTGGCCTGGTACACAACATGAGATCTTCCCCTGTCTACGCGGTCCCGATCGCTGCTCCATCCACTCTGCTAATGTGGGCAGGGTTGAACATAATTTTAAGGTAATGTGCCTGCTCAACCCGAACAGGAGTGCAATGATGATACTAACAAAAATAGTAATGCACTAAATGAACTACCGTACTCAAAACTACAATAACTTTTTGGTTTCTTAATACCAGTTCCGTTATGTTTTTTTTTTTTTTTAAACCTTTATTTATACAGGGGGAGTCTCACTGAGAGCAATGCTCTCTTTTTCAGGAGTGCCCTGTTCACACACACACACACACACACACACACACACACACACACACACACACACATTCATACCTGGAAGCTGACCAGTACAACCAGTCTGATCTGCTGGCCACTGATCAGCTCCACTGGAGCAGTTGGGGTTAAGGGCCTTGCTCAAGGGCACCTCATGTTTATAGCCCTTATCACACAAGCATGTCTCAAAGGGCTTAACATGGCATCATCACAGTAATACTACATCCTATATCTACACACAACCTAGGTTACATCCATCGTATACATACGACACATGTGACTGGATTACCATACTACAGACACAGCATATCTTTGGACAGTGGGAGGATTGAAACCCACAGGACACGGAGGACGTGCAAACCCACAACCTTCTTGCTGTGACTGTGAGGCGACAGTGCTAACCACTGTGCTGCCAAAACCCTTAAACCGCCATACCCTTTAACCTAATAACCTGTCAGAGCCGGGTGCCACTCAAAGGAGTGCAATTGTGATACTAACAGGGGGAAACTAACATACTAACTTTTTTACTCCACAAAACATTCATTGAGGTTTCCAGGGAAATTGAGTTACAGCAAATAATTGAAGTTAATGGGGGGGGGGGACCCATTTGCTGGCAGCAAATGTTTTTTTTATTCGTTTTTTTTTTTCTTGCATTTTCAAGAAGCATGCCATGATATCGGAGTTATAATCAAACTTAACAAAATATGAATGTGCATGTGTGACCATTGGCCTACTAATTTGTGTAATTTTACTGCAATCTTGAAAGATTAAATTGGGTGCACTCTGATGTAATTACTTAAGCTCTCAACTGTATTTCTCCACAGATCATGCAGAAAGAACAAGCCTCAGGTATGTATGCTCTCAAATATACATGGTACAGCAATCCAATGGGGTACTTGCAGTACAACTACAACCAACCATGCATTATTTCACAGGGGGGAAGAGAAGAATAATTCCAAAAAAGGACCCCAGCTATGAGTACAGTGAGTCATTTTTTTATTATTTAGGCAGGCATTTATATAAACATAGGATAGTATTATTGATTAATGTGATCTATTCAATGTTTGTCTGTCCTAGACCTATCTGAAGAAAACATGAAAAAGATGGAAAAAAGAAGTAAGTTGAATACTACTGTATTAGGGGCTGCATTTCATTTACTGTAATTGCTTGTTCAGACTGGAGAACTATTGTGTATTTTCTTTTCTTAAGGAAAACTATCAGCTTTCCCAAATCCTCCCAGAAAGCATTTCGCAGCACCCCTTGTTGAGCATGAAGCCAAAGGTATGCATTTAAATCCAGTTCTACTGTAGGTAACCAGGACTGAACATTTAGCACGAGTAATAAGTCTTAACTCATCATTGTAGCTATTTGTTTTTGGCATACCATTGTCCTCACACCATGACATGAGTATCGGTGATCTTATCTATGATCATGTTTATCCCAGATTTGCTAAATCAAATCAAACGGGGTCAGGCAAGGGGACACAGACTAAGTTGATCATATAGGCCGTGTCACTCGGGGCGATTTCATTGTATGTTATTGCATCACAATTGGTAACCTTTCTATTTCAGGGTATGTATCACTTGGAACAATTGTCCTGCACTGTAGTGTCGAAGTTATTCCTATTGCAGGGAGAGATGAGTGTTGCTGAATGTGTTGGTTACTGCCAGACAGTTATTCCTGTTTGAGACTAAACTTGTCTTCCAGACTCTTCAAAAGCTGGGGCTTCAATAAAGAAAAAGGCATCCAGGGGGCCAGTACCAAAGACCAACCCAGGTAAGTAACTCTTTTGACAGTTTGTTAGTGTTACTCTGATTGCAGCGTCATGACACTATTATTTGAAATTAAGGGTTGTGCAGATTGTGAGTTATTTGAGATCTCGCTCTGAAAATTGACACTTCCTCGATATATTCAAGTGATTGAGACCAGCGAGGAAGAGCCAGATGAAGAGGACCCACCCTTGTCTCTTGAGAAAGGTAAAAATGTCAGTAAAAAAATCAGTTTGGAATGATGTTACACTGTGTAGAAGTTATTCCTATTGCAGGGAGAGATGAGTGTTGCTGAATGTGTTGGTTAGTGCCAGACAGTTATTCCTGTTTGAGACTAAACTTGTCTTCCAGACTCTTCAAAAGCTGGGGCTTCAATAAAGAAAAAGGCATCCAGGGGGCCAGTACCAAAGACCAACCCAGGTAAGTAACTCTTTTGACAGTTTGTTAGTGTTACTCTGATTGCAGCGTCATGACACTATTATTTAAAGTTAAAGGAACACTCCGCCCATTTTCAACCAGCTTTGTATCATTAGAACATCAGTAGTATATCAGCAAACTGTAAACGGTTTTGAAGTCTGTCATTTACTTTGACAGTTATTGCGTGTTAAAGTGTGGACCGGTGACATCACTGGTCCACACTAACTCAAATTAATAACTTGTTAACTCAAATCAACTCTCAATAACTGTCAAACTAGATGAATGATGAATAGTTTGACAGTTATTGAGAGTTGATTTGAGTTAATGAGTTATTAATTTGAGTTAGTGTGGACCAGTGATGTCACTGGTCCACACTTTAACACTCAATAACTGTCAAATTAAATGACAGACTTCAAAACAGTTTACAGTTTTCTGATATACTACTGATGTTCTAATGATACAAAGCTGGTTGAAAATGGGCGGAGTGTTCCTTTAAGGGTTGTGCAGATTATGACTTGAGTTATTTGATATCTCGCTCAGAAAATTGAGACTTTCTCTATATATTCAAGTGATTGAGACCAGCGAGGAAGAGCCAGATGAAGAGGACCCACCCTTGTCTCTTGAGAAAGGTAAAAATGTCAGTAAAAAAATCAGTTTGGAATGATGTTACACTGTAGTGTAGAAGTTATTCCTATTGCAGGGAGAGATGAGTGTTGCTGAATGTGTTGGTTAGTGCCAGACCGTTATTCCTGTTTGAGACTAAACTTGTCTTCCAGACTCTTCAAAAGCTGGGGCTTCAATGAAGGAAAAGGCATCCAGCGGCCCAGTACCAAAGACCAACCCAGGTAAGTAACTTGTGAACAGAGGTGGTGGTGTGCTCTGAGGATTGTTCATGGTGTCTCAAGGAAAATGAACGTAGGTGCTCTTGAAGAAAGGGTTCATCATATTGGAGCAAAAGGCAGGCTTCAGGCACTCGTACGTGGAGCAAGGAAAACTACGGTAGTTAATTTAAAGTTAAAAAGCCTTTATTATTGCATTACTTTACATGTTTAACAATTAAAAAACCGACCGGTTTCGACCCACAAGGTCTTCATCAGGGTTACAAAGATACCCTGATGAAGACCTTGTCGGTCGAAACCGGTCGGTTTTTTAATTGTTAATTGTTCTACAGGTAAAGTCATGCAATAATAAAGGCTTTTTAACTTTAAATTAACTAGTTTTCCTTGCTCCACGTACGAGTGCCTGAAGCCTGCCTTTTGCTCCAACCAGGTAAGTAACTCTTTTGACAGATTGTTAGTGTTACTCTGATTGCAGCGTCATGACACCATTATTTAAAATTAAGGGTTGTGCAGATAATGACTTGAGTTATTTGAGATCTCGCTCTGAAAATTGACACTTTCTCTATATATTCAAGTGATTGAGACCAGCGAGGAAGAGCCAGATGAAGAGGACCCACCCTTGGTTCTTAAGAAAGGTAAGATTATGTCAAGTTATTCCTATTGCATTGAGAGTTGAGTGTTGTTGAATGCTTTGGTTACTAGGGATGTCCGATATTATCGGCCTACCGATATTATCGGCCGATATTAGCATAAAAAAATCGATATCGGAAAGTATCGGTTTTCATGCCGATATATATATATTTTTAATACAGGGGGAGTCTCACTGAGAGCAATGCTCTCTTTTTCAGGAGTGCCCTGTTCACATTCACACACACATTCATACCTGGAAGCTGACCAGTACAACCACAGTCTGATCTGTTGGCCACTGAGCAGCTCCACTGGAGCGGTTGGGGTTAAGGGCTTTGCTCAAGGGCACCTCAGTGGTGGTAATGAGGGAGGGGCAAGCGCTGCCTTTTCACTTTCCCCACCCAGATTTATCCTGCCGGTCCCGGGGATTGAACCGACGACCTTCTGGTCACAACCTCGCTTCTCTAACACTTACAACTTTAACACAACATGCATATTATATATTAAACTCTTCAGCTACATTAAGCTACATTATGTAACTTGTTACGTGAAATTTTGGTGGAAAAAAAAGCCCGCTTATATCGGTATCGGTTGATATCGGTATCGGAAATTAAGAGTTGGACATTATCGGATATCGGTAAAAAAGCCAATATCGAAGATCCCTAGTTACTGCCATTCATGTTTAACCTGTCTTTCCAGACATTTCAAAAGCTATGGCTTCAATGAAGAATAAGGCATCCAAGGGGGTGGAGCCACTGCCAGCTATAAATACCACTCTATGTAAGCATTACTTGCGGTCCACATAGTTAACTAACCGAGATAACTGTGGAAGTGATTGTAGATGGATGTTCATGGCTGCCATGTGAGAAAAGTCCAAGTGTAAGCATCACTGTGGCAGTGTACATTTGTTCTCAATAAAAATAGCTTGTTTCATTACACTGTACATTCTGCTTCAACTATAGTGAGGAGATCCCCTAGGAAGAAGCAGAACCTGCAGCCAGCTGCCATTATCCCTATGAAGACCCCTGCCAAGAAGCTGTCAAAGATGGCAGGTAAGCATCCATATTTGCAGCAGCGCACTTTAATTTTTAACCATATTGTCTCTATGTAAGCATTACTTGCGGTCCACATAGCCGAGATAACTGTGGAAGTGATTGTAGATGGATGTTCATGGCTGCTATGTGAGAAAAGTCCAATTGTAAGCATCACTGTGGCAGTGTACATTTGTTTTCAATAAAAATAGCTTGTTTCATTACACTGTACATTCTGCTTCAACTATAGTGAGGAGATCCCCTAGGAAGATGCAGAACCTGCAGCCAGCTGCCATTATCCCTATGAAGACCCCTGCCAAGAAGCTGTCAAAGATGGCAGGTAAGCATCCATATTTGCAGCAGCGCACTTTAATTTTTACCATATTGTCTATAGGGCTGTGACAGCACTGAATTTTGTTACCATGATGGAACACTAGCGCCCCCCTGCCGTTTGGCCTTTTACCACCAAGCCCAGACACTGCAACATTTTGCTGTTTATCAATATTTTATTTAGTATTAAGTATGCCTATTCTAAGATTTTAAAATCTTCCTGGCTTAAAGGGAACCTTTTGTCAGTAAAAATCAACTTGTAATAATGGCTTCAGCACTAGTGTTGGAAGTTATCTCTATAGCAGGAAGGGCTGAGTGTTGCCGAAGTCATTGGTTGGTTACTGCCATAAAGCTATTTTTGTTTGAGACACAACTACTGTCTTTCCAGATACCTCCAAGGCTGGGCCTTTGATGATGCAGAAGGCATCAAATTGGCCAGCACCAAAGGGGTCCTCAGGTAAACTCTTTGACAGTTTGGTAGTGTCTGATTAAAGCATCATAAAACTATCTACATATAAAGGTTGTGAGCAAGTGAGTCATTTCAAATAGAGGAGTAACGGAAGGAACCCCCCTATTCTTACAGAAGCAAGGGGTATGTCGACTGAGAGCAGTGACCTGGAGTTTGAGCCAGTTGCTCCAGTCCCCCAGGGCATCCCATGTAAGTGCCAGATTATGGCCTCATTCATTTACGATTCGCCCAAATAAAGGGAACATTTCAGGAATGTCATTGGGCAGCTTTCAATAGAAGGGTACTTTTTTTGTCCCTATACTGTGGCCATGATGGTCAGCATGCTGAAATACTACTGTGCATGTACTTGGGGTCCACATAGTTAACATAAGCTAATTCTGTGGAAGTGATTGTAGATGGACATTCATGGCTGCCATGTGAGAAAAGTCCAAGTGTAAGCGTCACTCTGGAAGTATGGCTCATGCGGCAGTGTACATTTTTTCTCAATAAAAATACCTTCAGTTTCATTACACTGTACATTATGCTTCAACTATAGTGAGGAGATCCCCTAGGAAGAAGCAGAACCTGCAGCCAGCTGCCAATATCCCTATGAAGACCCCTGCCAAGAAGCTGTCAAAGATGGCAGGTAAGCATCCATATTTGCATCAGAATAACTATTGAACCCGAGGGGGAAATTGAGTCCTGCTCTGCTAGCGTGCAGCAGTGCACTTACATTTTTCACCACATTGTCTATAGGGTTGTGACAGCAGTTTTATTACCACGGTGAAACACTGCACCCCCCCCCCCACCCCCCGTTTACCAGCAACCCCAGACGCAGCAACATTTTATGTTTATAAATATTCTATTTAGTATTCTAGTATGCTATTGATATATCTATCAATAGTAGTAGTTCGGGCGGCTGTGGCTCAGGAGGTAGAGCGGGTCATCCACCAATCAGAAAGTCGGTGGTTTGATCCCCGGCTCCTCCAGCCCTCATGTCGAAGTGTCCTTGTGCAAGACACTAAACCCCAAATTGCTCCCGATGGCTGTGCCAGCTGGCCGCCTTCGGTGTGTGAATGGGTGAATGTAGGCACATTGTAAAGCGCTTTTGATAAAAGCGCTATATAAATGCAGTCCATTTACCATTTAGATTCTGTGGTTGAGATTTAAAAATGGAATTTATCAAAAAATATATCAAAAACTGAGTCAGTTTTTGAAATATTTAGGCTTTAAAGGCTTGTGTTTTCAGAAAGAAAACAATCTTTTTACCATGTTCTCCCTGCAAAACACCCACAACTAAGGGCTAATATAACTTAGATTTTTTTTTAAATATTTATTCATCAGTCCCTTTTTGCTATATTTTATTTCATGTTAATAGTGTACATTAAGATGCAGTGATGACATAATGAGCTCTACCCCGCGGAAAGTGTCAGATGACCACAGTAATGCTGTAACCCTCACAGCCATAATTGTCTATATTGTGAGTAATTGCAAAACTTATTTGTTGTTCTACTCCCCTCCCCCACACTTTCCAAACCAAAAGGACGGACCTTCCCAATGTCAGAGGAAAGTAAGTATAACCATGCATAGACAATGAGGTTAATGATTATATTGTACACAGTACAACGGAGTAGTATTGCTGTAATGGTGATTTATATTTTGATATCAGAATTTCAGCGGAAAGTCCTCAGCAAGATGCTGGACCTTGAGGACCTGCTCAAGGAGATCAGGGGCAAGAATGCAGCGCCCTTCTCACTCCCTCGGATGGACTCCATCCAGGAGTTCCTGGAATTGGAGGCCAAACTGCAAGACGAGCCAGGACACAAGGAAATGCTGGTATTGTCATTTGTGTCCTTAAATTAATATTTCAATATATCTGCAGTGCCACTAGAATTGTCTGTATTGTTAATGGTGTATTTAATAGGTCCGATCAACTGACATTCAACATTGCTATCCACAGATTGCTTATCTGACGAGAGTGGGAGGGAAAGTCCTGAGGGACTGCCTCACCAACATATTGGATCGGTATGTGCAACTATTTTAACACATTAAATACTGAAGTTCAAATATGCAAACTCAATAATACATCATGAAAACTATAACTTTTCCGTCGGTTACCCAGATCTCGTGGTGGTCATCCTATTGTTTCCCTCCGGTTATGTGTTTTTATTGGATATCTTTATGCTGTTTCAGCTTGTTCACAAACAGCCTCATGGCAGGGATGAATATGAGGGGGACGGGGACCAAGATGGCCTTCAGCCCTACAACCCTGTTCTCTGCTGTCTCAGGTAATTACAATGATATTGATTGGCTCTTTAGCTAAAAGTTAGTTTTTGAAGTTCTGACAACATATTACTCCTTTTCAATTACAGAAGCTGTGAAACGGTGGGACAGCTCGGCAACCGACCACGCAATCAGCCAAATCGTCGGGGACTACCTCAAACATGCCCCTGGGAGGTCTGGTGGTGGAGGGTATAATAGAATGAGTGCTGCCAATAACGCTGCTTATGATACCTCATAGTGTACCGTAAATTCCGGACTATAAGCCGCGGCTTTTTTCCCGTTTTTTGGCCCCTGCGGCTTATATAACGGTGCGTCTTATCTATGGATTTTTTCAGAAAAAAAAAAAAAAAAAAAAAAAATCTCTCTTTTTTAGCACTCTTTCTAACTATAAATCCACTTCTGTTTTAATTTCCTCTCTTGCCCTCTTTTCACCACACCGCGGACACTGTGTGCACTGTAAAAATAAACAACGGTGGTGTTGTGTTATGTTGTTTTGTTGAAATGTTGTAATACGGTAAATGGGAGCTTCCTCAAACAGCCATCTCTTCCCGACAATCCCCTCTGTGCGTGACCACTTACATATGGTAATTACGGTAAGCAAACGGCCACTCGGGCAACAACTCCCTCCCCCGACTACCAGGAGAAAATCACAAACTTCGGCGAATTCACACAAAGGAAGATCAAGGAATATTCACAACAAGACCAGCAGTAGAAGCAACACTCTCACTTACCATGGGGAAGGTACGCAGAAATTCACACGAGGCAGCTTTCAAGTTGAAAGCAGTCAATCTCGCATTAAAAGAGAGCAGCCGCCGATCAAACAGAGCAGCCGCGCGTAACCTGGGCAAAAGGGACTGTCCGTCCGGGGGAGAACTACTGAACAACTCCCTCCCGACTATCAGGAGAAAATCACAAACTTCGGCGAATTCACACAAAGGAAGATCACGGAATATTATAGGAGTGTGAAAACATCCACAATTACCAACGGGTTCCAAAACGCTGGACTGCTGCGGGATGAAGAGGATGACGCCACGGGGACTGCCCCCTAGTCCGATACCTCACGAGTCCGATACCTCACGAGTCCGACACCTCATGGTTTTGGGTTAGGGTCTGGGGGAGGTTAGGTTTAGGCGTGGGGGTGGGAGAGGTTAGGTTTTGGGTTAGGGTCTGGGGGATGTTAGGTTTAGGCGTGGGGGTGGGAGAGGTTAGGTTTTGGGTTAGGGTCTGGGGGAAGTTAGCCTCTTTTTTCGGACTCGTGAGGTGTCGGACTCGTGAGGTATCGGACTCGTGCCATGGCACCTGAAGGAGAGAGGAGAGTGGTTGACGAAGCCACCCTGAACCTGTTCGTTTCCGACACTGAAGATGAGGACTTTGGTGGTTTCAGTACGCAGGAAGAAGAGGAAGACGAGGATTAGTGACTTGACTTCTCTGGTTACAGGTTTGCTGCACATATACGGTAGCCTATTGTTGTGTGATTTTGTCTGGGGATTAGTGACCTGACTTTTGTTTTGTTTTGTTGAAATGTTAATAAATGGGAGCTTCCCCAAACAGCGATCTCTTTCCCGACATTCCTCTCTGTGCACGAACCCTTTCATATGGTAATTAAACATCAAAACACCCGCGGCTTATAGTCCGGTGCGGCTTATAGAAGAAAAAAATAGTCAATTTTGGTCCCGCGGCTTATACACCGGTGCGTCTTATAGTCCGGAATTTACGGTAGTTGTTTCAGTCATGTTTCTTCTTTTTTCTCACTGGTTCATGTGTGGATAAAAAATGTGAAATATCCTGTTTACATTATGTTTATATCTGAAAGTTATTCTTTCTAATCTGAAAGTAATTCTTTATACAATTTTTTTTCCCCCTCACTGTTCATGGATGAAGGATATAGTATGTGAACTATCCCTTTATTTGTTTTAAATGTTTGTTTGGCAAACTAATTGTTTGTAATACTTTTAGATATATTCCTCTGGTGCATGGGTGGAGGAAAATCTTCAAATTCAAAAAGTTAAAGTTTTATTAATGTTAAACTTTTTATAAAAGTTTAAAGTTTTATAAAATACATCCCTTTTAAAGGTGTTCATGTTTGACTAAAGTTGAAAATGTTTATGGAAAATTTGTATTAATGTTCAAGTTTGATTAAATACATATTTTCACAATCTACTGCTGTACTGCTAAATTGAGTCTAAATGAGCATCAAGTTGTCTAGTTGAGAGATTTATTGGTTGTATTTTTACACGATGCTACTTTTGGCAAAATTCTAAAGTTAATAGTTAACTTTTTCCACCTTGGTCTCAGAGCAAGAAGATTGTCATAACGTTGTGATGACGTCTTTCAGTAACGTTCAGGACTAGGCCAGATCACAGGGTGATTTGGGGATGATTTAGACGTCTTCGCCAGGACGTCATCTTGCCGACTTTTTAATGACCCTAACTGGCCACAGAACTGGGCTGTTTTAGGTCATTGAAAAGTCGTCTAGATGACGTCCTGGCGTAGACGTCTAAATCATCCCCAAATCACCCTGTGATCCGGCCTAGTCCTGAACGTCACTGAAAGACGTCATCATAACGTTATCATGACGTAATTTTGCTTGCTGGGGGGGGAATCGCCACATTGGCAACACTGTTATATGCAAATTAACATGGAAATTGACCGTTTAACCGACATGCTTAACCGACCAAAGACGTTCTCTGCGGTTAACCGTCGACATCCCTACATGGTTCCTCACCATGATGGTCTCAGACTGCAGCGGGGTGGAGTTCCTCCTGAGCAGGTCCAGCTGGGATGACAGGATGGCTCTCCAGTCAGCTACACAGACAGACAGAAAACACTTCTGACACAACCACAGATGACTGCAGGCTGCTCTGCTTTCTAGAATACAATAGAATAGACTAGGCTTAGTCCTCAAATAGAATGAGATTAGTCAAATATATTAAATAAAATGTAGCAGAAAAGCAGAGAAAAAATCAAACTTGATGACAGACCAAAAACGATGTGAATACCGTAAAAGACACCAAATTGTGAACCAAATGCGATACCCAAGCACCAAGTGATGATCACCTGGGTCCTGATTTTTCTCAGTCAAATAAGGAAAATATAAATATTTGGGTGCATGTCACGCATCCAATACTGAGGAGGAGAGAGCACGAAGCATGTATCCTTCATTATACAATGGTGTACTCTACAAACATTGTCTACATTATTAAGTATGTCATACTGTATACGAATTGATATAATGTAGCTTATGTTGGCAGGCCTTAATTTGCATGAGTGACAAAATGTGCTGGTCAAACAGCCGGTGGGCCTGGCGCTGAGCCTCGCCCCTAAACGTACACACTCACCTGTGGAGGGAAGCTGTGTGACAGGAGCCGGCGTGGTCGTGGTTGGAGGGGGACTAGTCACTGCAACTGAGGGAGAGAAAGGCCATTCCAACTGAATTACGCCCTCTTAAGTAGCTTCAAAATAAATGCTCCATACTGCACAACACATACATATTCTGTATCTGCTCGCTCTAAGTCTAACATGTCATTGAAGCTATGGTGATAAGTGAAATATTTAAACCAATTTGTATTCCTGCACCCTTACATCAAACGAAGAAAGGTGTTTTTACCCTCAGGCAGTGCACCTACTGACCTGTTAAGTGTTTAGTCTGGACTTTGCATTAGGCACTTTATACAATACAGCACTTTAATTATTAACCTTACTTTTTTTTCCAATTAGGCTAATTGTTATTACTCTACTGCACTTGGTCACTTTATTGCATTTTGCACAACCCGCCATAATGTGCTATAGTAGGAAGCTACTCTTTTTGTGTGTCCATTGATTTAATAGTGTATCAATACGAGGGATCAGTGTTGGTAAACAAACGGCTTAGTGGGGGCAACTGTATATGTACCCTATGGAGCCAGCCTTGAGTGTCTCACTATAGAAGGATGTGCTTTTTACTAAATTCACTTAATTTTAAAAACTGCGACAGTTCACACAACTTTAACACAACATACATATACATCAGATTATTGAGCTACTTCTGCTCTCACAATGTCAAAATATAAGCGATGTGATGTATAGATGTATAGTGTTTGAGATTAACGTTTGTTTGTCGCAACTCATGCTAGTTAACTGCTGCAGTGGTTCCGCATTTCCGGGTGGTTGTAATGTGTCACGCTGATTCGTCCTATAGGAGCTACTGTATCTTCTTTACATTATGTATCTATGTTGAGAATCTATGTTTAGAGTTTGTACTGTGGGAGCGAATTTGTTGTCCGAGGGAGAGTGTATGAGAGGAGGGAGCATGAATGAGAGGGGGCAGGCGCGGACTGCATAATTGGGCGCTTCGGGCAGATGCCCGGTGGCCTGGCCTGGCATGGCCTGCAATTTTTTTATTTTTTTTATTTTTTTTTGTGTGCAGGCCAGGCCACTCACTGAACAGCAGGCCAGTATGTATAAGTGTTCCTAGTTGCGCAGATTGCAGGCAGGGAGGCTGCAGGCAGCCAGGCAGGGAGGATGAGTTAACTTTTCAGTCAGAAGCTGCTGAGACCCCGGCGCGGGTGGGCGGGGCTTGCTGTTCAATGGTGCCAAAATGGAGAAGAAAAGAGGTGCAGAGAGGTGGAAAGCAAGGAGGATGTTGTGCCTTGGCCTAAACTACAATATCAGTGGTAGACAATTGACCTATCGCTAAGCCCCACCCACCGTGCTCACTTGGACAAACACAGGGCAGGCTGACTAGAATAATGGCAGCCGTCACTGTCAAAGTTATATCCCAAGACGCTCTTCACAACTTTTTGAGGCCTGATATCATCTAGAAGCCATCAGAAGGTACTTCACTATGCCATGGAGGGCAATGTACAACATTTAAAGCTATCGATAAAAAGAAATGCGATACGTGCATGCCTGGAAACGGCTGTAGCGAATCTTGTAGCGGGTGGGGAAAACAAGCGACTCACTTTGAGTAACTTCTCCGTGGATTATATAGCATATGCCGAATTGAAGAGTGGCACCTGGTAATCTATTTCATGTACCTCTGTATAATCAAGAAACGTTAAATAGTGTAGATGTTTTTCATAGCGAGACAACGGCACGCACGCATGGGTGGTGGTGTAGCAGATCAGCAGAGGCATAGCTTACAGCTTTTAACATGTTTTCCTCCTGGATCTTTTCTCTTTAGACTACCTCACATTTATTTGGAGAACGAAATACCCTCGTTTTAGGGTTTGACTGGTGTCTAGCGATGTTATAATCACATCAATCAATGCGTCTCCTCTTCACTAGTCTCGGTGGCCAGCCTCCCCTCTCTATCTCTTCACCAATAACTCCATTACGCGCATAACGTAATGACTGGAAACTCGCATAATTCAGCATTTTCTTTTGCCGACTTTCTGAATACCATGATGATTTTATGATACCTTTTGGATCATGATAGGATTTCTCTCCTTAGATCCCTGGGCCCGTATTTATCAAGCGTCTCAGAGTGCCATTTTAGTCGTAAGTGCTGAGAATTTGTGAAATTTAGTCCTACTCTCACACTTAAGAATAAAAGCTTTTTATCAACCTTCTTAAGACTAGGAAACACTCCTACTCCCCCAGCTATTTAGGAGTCCTCAGGAGGTGTCCTAAGTGGTTAGGAGTTGCCAGCAGGGCAATGTTGATAGGACACTGTACCATTTCTTCTCACAGTCTGTTGGTGAGCGAACACAATGTACTTGTGATGCATTCAGCTCCAATGCAATATGCTCCCATGCCTTCTTCTTGTCTCGACTGGTGAGAGTTGGGCTGAACTTTCCTTTGATTATTTGTTTCCTCTGCTCTACTAACTCCACTAAGCACAGCGTGTCATCCTCCCTCCAATTCGGCTTTCTTTTGGATTAGGTCAATTGGGTGGATTAGGAAACATTTAGCCTATTCTTGAGTCATATTCAATGTAGGCTATCTTGTATTATTTTGTTGATAATTTCTTCTGAAATTATTGGTGAATATATGCTACACTCCCATTGTGCATTTCATTGTTGAATCATCTCTATTTAGGATATTCGTGCATAAGGGATTCCATTCAGCGATTGGCCATTCCTGTGTACTTGGAATTGCGTCATCAACATTTCCCTTTACGGCACACACACCTGTCGTAAATCAGCTCTGAGATTGACACTTATGCCTACCCCACACTACAGGATTTTCAAATCCTTGAAGATTATAAAAATCTTGAGAGCCCACACACTACAGGACAGAGAGAGCCGATTTTTTAACATTTCAATCTTGGGACACACACACAATTGCGTCTGTTCAAACGCAACCCCACACACTAGAAGATTATGCGAAGATTCACCTTGGAAGCAGGGCTCGACGTTAACTTTTAAAATGCCTATTCAGTGTGCGCACCGGGTGTAGTAGTGTCATTTCGTTTTCTAAACAAATTTTATTTTTTGTTTTTATAATGCATTTGCACTGAAAGGATTTGTTTAACTAATATTTGCGCGGACAGCCGCGTCCATTCGGGGTGTAGGCCTACTGTGCACGGCCAGGCGAAAACCGTCTGCACAGGTGTCTTGTGGAGGGGCGCGTCTGCTGATTTGACTCACTTTTCCGTGCGGACACTCGCCGATGCGGGAAGCTGAGACCTAAGCGCTTGTTAATTGTAGGCTACATGCTTTGCAGTATAGCATTTAGTTTTCCGTCCCGTTCAAAGACGCACGGGTATTTCACCTCGATGACAATTTCCTCGTTCTTTGTTTCTGTGCGGGGCTGCGAGCGGACGCGGACCAGATTATTTTGCGAAAAACTGTAATGGAAACGCAGCTACTACTGGCTCTCTGCTCAAGATGCAATCGCCTGTCGAGTTGTAAATATCTAACATGTTAGATATGCCCGATTCACAATCGGGAAGAGGCAGTCTTCCCGATTGTGAATCTTTGAACCCCACACACTACAGGATCATTTGGGAAGATTATCTGCCCGACGCGCTTCAAATCGGGAGCACCCCCGAGAAAATCGGGAGGGGGGAATCTTGGCCATAATCTTGCAAATTATCCTGTAGTGTGGGGTAGGCATTAGGATTCAGTCCTACACCTCGCTGAAAGAGGGAGTGAGATGCATAATAACTGACTTTTAAGTGCAGCTTTTGGCTGGGAATTTTTTTGCTCATAAGTGTACTCTTAGCAGTGTTCTTAGGAGTAATTCTAGGAAGCTTGATAAATACGGGCCCTGGTTTCCTGATAAGAACTTAATTTATGATCAAACATTTCCTCATTAAGCCCAGATTGGATTCAGCAGGGGGCGGATACCTCAGCATGGAGGCCCAGCTGATGTGAAAATATGCAATTACAGAGATGATGTTATAGTTTGCTAATTCAAATATATCTGTTCCTGAAATACACCTCTAGGTCCTTGGGTGAGCTGCAAGGGGACATGCGGCCCTGAAGAGTGGTTTAAATGGTCTAGCTGATAAGTTGCACAATGCTTTATTTGCGACAAGCTTTTATGTTAATCCCTGTTTAGTGCAGGTCTGGAAAACATTATGGCCAGGCTTCTTATGATAGAGTGTGTTTAGAACAGTAATGGCATGTGACCTCCTGTGGAAGAGCCACGTCACGTGATGCGGACCACGGAGGAGGAGAAAACACACCTGCCAAATAGGAGTGAGAGAGGGGGAGCTCGCATAACTACCAATGTCAGCCCAGCAGTGAAGGGTGTCACCAGATGGAGGAGGAACCTTCGGGGAGAGACCAGCCCATACCAGAAGACAACGCCCCCAAGGAAATGCACTTTAAAAGCCCACCACAAGAGAATGAATTGGTCGGTTTTCAAATGTCTCTTTCTTGATATCGGCTGTTAGGAAAGACCACTGGAAATCCACCCGGAGATCTCTGAGGGGTAATTGGTATCACTTGACTTGCTCTGTATCATGATTTATGCAATATTCACTATATAAAATAATGTTCTAAATATCAGAATTGCTTGTCATATTGGTTTTTCATATATCTGGAATAATTGGACACGCTGGAAAGGTATTAACATATGTCAACACCTTCTGACCGGTGCGGGCAGTTCTGTCTAGGTTGGACCGGTACCGAAAAATCCTTTCCTATCAATCATGGAAGTCAAATGAGGGAGAAGACTCGTCATCTTGCGGTCACCACGATTGCAGATTTAACTCCAAAACAGTAGCATTGTGGATGTGAGTGGATCTACGTTTACTAGTTTAATATTATCAATTGCCTGGCCTCCCAGGATACCTCGTAATGTTGCATTTACCCCCATGCACATCGTTTGACAATTTTTTCAATTTATAAATGTATAAAACCCATTGATAGTATAATAAAACCCCATAAAACCAGAGAAAACTCGCTTTTTCTAGTGCTTCTCTATGGAACTCTAAGCTGAGAATGTCCGAGTGTATTGTAGAGCTGCACGTGCTGTGATTGGCTCGTCTGCGTTCGGGGCGTGGCTTAGTGATAGGTCAATTGTCTATTGCCTCTAGAATATTCGAGATAAATTAAATTAACACTGATTTGTATTTATTTATTTATTTATTTATTTATTTATTTATTTATTTATTTATGTATTTATATTAGGCTATATAAAAAAAATCCCATTGGTCAAATGTAAACAGCAGTGGCTAAACTGAAAGTATGGGTTGGATTGCTTTTGGGGTTTTCTTCACAAAAGTGGAGAAGGAGGCAGAAGCAGCACTAGCACTGCAGCAGGTGCTCCTGCAGAGCTGGAGGTGGTGTTGAACTTATCAGAATCAGGAACCTTCAGGTAGGCTACAATTTCAGAGCATAAAGTGAAACATGTAGGCTATATGCTTATTGCTTTCACATTAATGTGCTTTATGGGATTATCAGTAGGACTGCACAATACAGTTTCAAGTGGAGATGAAGCAGTTAGATTTTTTTGTATTTGCATTTAACCTCAGATAAGCCAAGACAGGACACTGCACTCTTCCTTAAATGAAGTTTGCTGTGAAGCTTTTGTACAGAGGCATGTTTTTGTTTTTACGTCTTCATATACTTGCAGTTATCTAGGCAATGTTGAATTCTATTAGTGAACAAATACGGTAGGTAACATACCATGTAACATCACGTTAGCATTATATTCACCAAATCTTGCTTCAAACGGCCCAGATTTTTCATGTGTATCCATGTGTGCTGGCCTGCCCTGCATGGTATCTAATGCCCGGCCTGAATTATGGTCCCAGTCTGCCCCTGAGAGGGGGTGTGCATTTCAATGAATGGGGTCATAAGCTGAATTGGGCATTGGCTGCATAGGTTTACATGCTTGAAATTAGTCTAAGACATCACTAAGTTTAGGCAAGTAAAACAACACGGTTGCGTTTTTAGGCAACAAAAGCAAGTTGGTTGGGGTTATGATTTGAGTCGGGGCTCAGGCCAGCTTACAAGTCCTTCAAATCCGTCCGCCACACACTCCCACTCCTTCTTAGTGTGACTTTGACGTACTTAAATCTCAGACTTCCTCAGTATTTGGGTCAGTATTTGGGTCAGTATTTCTAAAACAAAGCATTTCTAAACTGCTGCTTTGTGTTTGTTTTTATGTTTTGTTTTAATCATGTGTGCCTATGTCTCTGTGTTTTTTACGCTCGCTGCAAACCAATTCTGGGACATGGGCTTTCTTCGGAATAGCGGGTTGCTGGACGTTTTGAGTGAAGATCTGGGCAATATGGCGCAGACGTGAGGCAGAGCGGGTGGTCGCGCCATAGGCCAGATGCCATGACGCCTTCAGGTGCAATGGATGGTTTTATAGGGGTCAATTTTGAGAAGATTTTAGACATTTTCCAGTAGGTGCGCTGCAGGGAGCAGCCTGGCATAGTGTGAGATTCCTTGTTCTCACTCGTAAAACCTGGGTTGTAGGACAACCCCAATGTTTTAGGAGGTGATTTCACCTCAGAGGCTGTTTGCAGACCTTTGATCACCCGGAGATTCATGACCACCTTCTTGTCATTGAAGATGCCATCGATGTCCACCCTGCAGCAGTATGGTCCACTGTCCATCTGCCTGACGTTCAGGATGGCCAGGTCCATCTGTCCATCCAGAACATCTCCCGTGAACCGGTACCGGTCTGCCACCTTGGAGCAGAGAGTTCCCAGTTCACTTACAATTGGTGCCCCTGATATATATATATATATATATATATATATATATATATATATATATATATACATTATGTTGACTAATGCGCAGTGTGCATGCTGTTTTCTCTTTTGGCCTCCCAGCCAAAAACATCCAGAGACTTCAGTATGTGCAAAACAGTGTCCTCACAAAAACCCGGAAAAGCCAGCACATCACCCCAGTCCTCCACTCCCTCCATTGGTTGCCAGTAAACCAGCGCATCATCTACAAAACCCTCCTGGTCGTCTACAAGGCCACCAACCACCTCGGGCCGACCTACCTCCGGGACCTCCTCTCCCCCCAAACCTCATCCCGGACTCTCAGGTATGGCAGCCAAAATCTCCTTGCAATTCCACGCACAAGGCTCTCAACCATGGGAAATCATGCCTTTTGTGCACTGGGGCACGCCTGTGGAATCTGCTCCCAGGATCCATCCGGGCCTCGGACTCCCTTGCTGCCTTCAAAAGCAGCCTAAAGACCCACCTTTTTCATGCTGCGTTCGACTAGGGCCTGTTTTAATCCTCTACTCAAGTGTGTGCTTGTATTTCTCTTGTCAATCACCTTGAGATGTCAGTTTGATTTTAAAGTGTGCTATACAAATACAATTCATTATTAGTATAATTATTATTGATCATGATGTATAACACCTTAGATTCTCTATCTAGCAGTGTGTTTTCATACTAACCTGTATTTAACAGAAAAGGGGGGGAAAGACAAGACAAGACAGAGAGATAAGTGTGGTTTCTCTGCTGCTGCTCTTGTCAACTCTGAGGTGACGGCAGCTTCCGGGACCTAGATCGCACTGTAGAATTCACAGCATCTCCCTGTGGTGTAAACTAGACTAAAGAAACTATAGAAACATGTACAATTAAATTAATTTCGGCCTATACTATAAAAACAAAAATGTGATGATACATTTAGGGTGTCACACGCTCCCCAACAAAAGGAAATAGGGTTCTGACATTCTAACTCTTTGAGCTCTTATTTTTAGTGCATGTACATAGGAATGCTGTGCCCCCCCAGGATAAAGAAATGTTGTAAATTTGAAAATAAAATGCATTAATCTGGGGCACTGTGAGAGCAAAATGAAGAGGCTAGTAGATATGAAGTAGGAGAAGGAGAGCCAGCACACAAAGTATCCTACAAAGTATTCTCCTGTGCCGTGCACCGAAACTTTAAAAACACCGGTGAGTGTGCTCGCTACTGGCTGATTGCCAGTTTGTTTGAACATAGTACATATGAAGAACTACACACATCACATTAATATCCTCTTCACTATGGAGAGTGAAGTGAAGTTCACTTCAGTGAAGTTATTTTATTAACGTAAAATAATTGTCTCCTTATATAGCCTATTCTATCTGCATGATAGTGTTTCCCAACCACTGAACCGTGGCCCACTGGTGGGCCTCAGAGCACCATCTAGTGGGCTCCTAAAGCAGGTGTTTGCAGTCAACTACTTGAAATTAATATGTGGCAGTCAAAATCTATTTGTGGTGCTCAAAATCTATTGTGGTGTACCTCCACAAATAGATAACTGTATAGGAGACACTGAATGCTATTAGGATATGACAACACATTCTGAACAGGGCACTCCTGAAAAAGAGAGCATTGCTCTCAGTGAGACTCCCCCTGTATAAATAATTATAATAATCGCCCATGTGTGGGCGTGTCGGCCCGCTGAGCTTCGCGTCATGTCAGCGCAAACCTCCATAGACGTGTTTATGCCCAAAACAGTATTCACAAGTGTGTGATCACTCCCCTTCCGCTATCAAGTCAAGTCAAGTCAAGTTTATTTATATAGCCCTAATTCACAAGCATGTCTCAGAGGGCTTCACAGAAAGTATGTCTAGCTGATTCTAGCTAACACACAGTAACAAGAATATACAGAATAAAGATAACATTTGAACATTTGAAGAAAGCAGGAGAGTGGAGGAGGGAGGGAGAGGGAGGAGGGAGGTGGGGAGAAAATAGGAAATGTGGAGGAGGAGAGAACAGAGGAGGAGAGATGAGGGTGCAGGGGAGGGAGAGCCAGGGTAGGGGTAGGGTCTAGGGTTGGGGGAGGGGAGGGAGTAGGATACGGGCCCGGATTAGGGCGAGGGTGGGGGGAAATGGGAAATGTGGAGGAGGAGAGAACAGAGAAGGAGAGGTGGGAGGGTGCAGGGGAGGGAGAGCAGGGGGAATGTGAGAGGGAGGAGAGGGCAGAGAGGAGGAGAGAACAGAGAAGGAGAGGTGGGAGGGCGCAGGGGAAGGAGAGCAGCGGGAATGTGAGAGAGGGGAGAGGACAGAGAGGAGGAGAGAACAGAGAAGGAGAGGTGGAAGGGTACAGGGGAGGTAGAGTAGAGGTAGGGTCTAGGGTGGAGGGAGGGAGTAGGATACGGGCCCGGATTAGGGCGGGGGTGGGGAGAAAATGGGAAATGTGGAGGAGGAGAGAACAGAGAAGGAGAGGTGGGAGGGTGCAGGGGAAGGAGAGCAGGGGGAATGTGAGAGAGGGGGGAGGACAGAGAGGAGGAGAGAGGCAGAGAAGGAGAGGTGGGAGGGTGCAGGGGAAGGAGAGCAGGGGGAATGTGAGAGAAGGGAGAGCAGGAAGTGGCAGGGATTCAGGAAAATAGGGGAGAAGAGGAGAAGGAGCAGAGGGGGGGAGAAGGAGGAGAGAGCAGGAGAAGGGAGGGGGGGGGCGGTGGGATGTGGGGGAGGAAAGAGCATGGAAAGAGAGGAGAACAAGAAGGGGGAAGAAGGGAAGAAGCGGGGGAAGGGGGAAAGAGAGAGGGGGGGGGGAGAAGATCAGACAACTGACTACTCTAAGCATTAACCAGAGCTAACTGGGACATAGTATCTAGCTAATCTACAGCCTAATCTGGCCTATCCTACCCTGCTCTAGTCTGATTTTAGCCTGAACACTAACAGGTCAGCCTTAGGCTGTAGCTAATCTATCGCCTACCTAAGCTGTTCTAAACCAACCGGCAGCCCTCGACCAGTGATGAAGAGCACCGATGCCCCCCGACCCGGCCCCCGCCCACATCACGTCTATCACGTCTGTGACAGCAGCTTCTTTCTTGCTGAGTGCAAGCAGAGGGATAGAGTGAGAGAGAGAGAGAAAAGAGAGAGGGGGGGGAGAGAGAGCGAGAGAGAGAGAGAAAAGAGAGAGGGGGGGAGAGAACGAGAGAGGGAGAGAATTGGAGGATGAACCAGTTTGGATTCGTAACGAAAATTGATGCTGATGGAACGATCCATTTGAAACACACCAAAGGGCCGCCGTGCCGTTACGCAGTGAATATCCCCATCATGTCCCAAAGCGTGCGCATACTGTAATTAGTCGTTTCGTTCATATAGGCTACAGTGATGGGCAAGCTACTTGGAAAATGTAGTAAGCTAGGCTATCAGTTACTCTTGATTAAATATAGCTAATCTACGAGCAACATGACAAAAGCAGCTTGCTACATCAAAGCTACTTTTTTTCTACATTGAATCAACTTCATGTCAAAGAACAACTTTCCAGCAAACAAATAAGGAGGCAAAGAAAAATCTCATTTTGATTGTTTATTATATTATAAAACACTCACTGGCACAATATTCAAAAACAGACAATAAAACCTGAACATCTTCTTCATCACTGCCAGTGGCTCCCTCTGGCTCTGCCATCTTTCAAAGTTCGTTGCTGATGTGACTTCGCCAGCACATGACATATTTTGCCCTACCCTTAACCAATCGTCAGTCTTCATTGCCTAAACCCAACCCAATCAGATGCAGAGTATTGCCGGGTCTTGCTGCAAGAGAGGCAAGGATGCTAAAAAGCAAGGATGGGGCAACAACACTTGTTGTCCGTCATAATGGAACTGGAAGTGCTTTATTAGCTACACAGGCACACTTGACATATGCAATGTCTCCTCCTGTTTAATCCAAACCGCAGCAGAAATCTCCACTGCGTGCTTTGCTCATGGATTTTCTCTGGCAAGTAGCTTGTAGCTTTTGCGGGAAGCTACAAGCTACTTGGGTATATAAATAGCTTAGCTACTGAACAAGCTACTTGGTTCAAAAGTAGTGAAGCTACCACCAAGCTACTGAGAAATGTAGTTAAGCTATGTAGCTTCGCTACTTGTAGCAAGCTACTGCCCAACACTGATAGGCTATAACATACACATTGAAAAATATTTGTTTCTTTAACTCATTCTCTGCCAGGGTCATTTCGGTCTGTGTGCTCCCAGTGCCAGGATTTTGAGCATATTTCCTGATCTTCCAGGACCCACAGAATATTCTGTGCTAGGAATAAAATTACACAACATATCTCACAATAAAGCAGAGACTCTTATCGTATCTGGTCTCTGAGATTAAATGAAGCTCCGCCCTGCTGAAAAAACCAGCATGCACCAGCATAGCTTTTTATGCTGGTGTACCAGCATCCCAGCATCGCATGCTGGGATGCTGGTAAATTTGTTGTGTTTTGAAAACACAACAAGTTATGCTGGTGTACCAGCATGGGATGCTGGGATGCTGGTGGTGTGACCAGCATGGGATGCTGGTGGTGTGACCAGCATGCGATGATGCTGGTATGCTGGTGGTGTGACCAGCATCCCATGCTGGTCACACCACCAGCATGGGATGCTGGTGGTGTGACCAGCATGCGATGATGCTGGTATGCTGGTGGTGTGACCAGCATGGGATGCTGGTCACATATGCTGGTCTTGTGACCAGCATGGGAAGCATACACCAGTACACCTATGCTGGTGTAGATGCTGGTGTGACCAGCATACACCAGCTATTCTGGTGTCAAAACACAACATGCTGGTCTATGGTTGAATGCTTGTTAACCAGCACCCCATGCTGAGAGTAGTCAGACCAGATAAACATCACAAAAGTAATCTTTCTTGAACTAGTTAAATGAAGACTATTTCAGGTTTACATAACAATATAATTATTTATTAAATAAAAGCAACACAGAGAGGGAGTGGGAGAGAACCGCACATACAGCAGTGCACCTGAACAGTCAGCCTGTACCTGTCTTTATGTCAAAAGTATTAAAAGTAAAAGTGTGACTCAACTCAATTAATGTGCTGAAGGCAATTAAAGACTCATTACAATTAAACTAAATTAAATAATAAAACTACTGACTAATTAACAATAACACAACAAACAGGCAACATCACCCGACAAGAAAAGAGGTCACCCCAGGAACAGCTGGAGAAGAGGTGTGCAGGCAGAAATGTCTGGGAGCAGGCTCAATTGGGGAGAACAGGGAAGAACCGTCAACCACCGACATTTTGTCAATGGCCTATGCTCCCTTGAGGAGCAAAGGCCTTAAGTCAAATCAGAAGTAGAGAATTCCACTGAAAAACATTGCAGATTTATTTTGCACAAAATCTCACAATCCTAAAAACTTTATGGAAAAAAACAATGTTTTGCAGGCATTCATTTACCGTAATTAATTAATTTCAGTTATTGAGAGTTGATTTGAGTTCAGTCGTGGACCAGTGATGTCATTCACAAATCACAACTTAAATCAACTCTCAATAACTGTCAAACTAAATGAATGCCTGCAAAACGGTTTACAGTTTTTGGATATGTGTGAGATTATGTGCAAAATAAATCAGCATTGTTTTTCGGTGGAGTGTCCCTTCAAGTGCTATTCTTTGCTTGTTTGTTTATGTCCATTATTTTCTCTGTGATGTAGCATCCAGGCTTCCCCACTCGAGCTTCCACATCTGCTTCACCCAGGTTTTGGTTCTGGAGCCATTCTTTGTATCAAACTGAAAAGCAAACAGAGATAAATTAGTGGCAGAGTAACACTGTTCTTTGGTCAATATTTCAACTGCTGTTTGAAAACGTGCTACAGAAAAGTGACGCATGACGCATGAGCTACTTTAAAAATTATTTCACTGTACTGTCTGCCCAGGGTCTAGCTGTACAAAGACCTTTCTGGCTCACAGCCCGATTGGTCCCAAGTTCGCAACACATTTTAAAATTCATCTTGAAGTTGATAAGTCAGATACTGTAAGTGGGGGCGTTAAATCGCACCTTTCTGATCCACCTTGGAACCTGGTAAAACAGCTCATCCATTCCAGACACATTACAATTTGGTAAATAAGAGTCCAAATGCAGTGACACATGCATTAGGTTCCATGGGATCATGGCATCAGCTATGTGCACAAATCATTTATTTAACAAGCCAGTCACCTTTAATTAAAACTACAGCCACCCACAGGATATGTCCATCTAGATCATTTTGGTGTGAGTTGCTGAGTTTTGGAGACAGCGGCCATGTTGTGGTGCTCAAAGCACACACAAAAAATAAAAATAAAATAAAATAAAATAAAATCCTTTCCAGAAAGGATAAAAAGCAAGTGGGCCTAGAGGACCACAGGAATAGGTTTTTTGAGAAAAGAAAAGTTCTCAACTTACTTAACAGATTAATGTGTGTCCTCCACTGGCTGTTTCTCCCTCAATGTATGATATCTCATCGAAAACCTGCACACACACAGTATATAGACAAAGAGACAGTGTCCATTAGAAAAGCATGTGTGAAAAGCAGCACTTGCCCCTCCCTCATTACCACCACTGAGGTGCCCTTGAGCAAGGCCCTTAACCCCTTAATGTGTGTGTGAGTGCGAGCAGGGCCCACTTGAAAAAGAGATGGAAATCTCATTATGGTTACCCTGGATAAATAAAGGTAAAAAATTTTAGCAGTTGTATGAAGTGGGAAAGATTCTTAGTTGGCCACTCTTCTTTCACCAAGTATCCAGTCTGTCTGTACTGTATGTCTCACTGGCGCCGGAACAAGGGGGTCATGGGGACATTTTGTCCCCCTTAAAATTTGGTCCCCCTAAAAAATTTTTTTTTTTTTTTTTTAATCTGAGGGGGCAACTGCCCCTGACGCTTAGAGCCCACTTTACACTGTTTACACAGCCTGTGATGCTTGTTAAAGCCATGATCGTTGTGGGATTATTACACCTGAGACAGACAGACCCAGGGATCAAATTACAGAGAGCCCACTTTACACTGTTTACACAGCCTGTGACACTTGTTAAAGCCGTGATCATTGTGGGATTATTACACCTGAGAGACAGACAGACCTGGACTCTGTTTGCACTCACTGTCATTGGCTGCTGCTATAATCGTATACGGTTATTGTTATTTTATTTTTGTGTTGAGATGACAAGTTTTGCACTGTGTTTCGAAGTGATAATAATAATAATAAGTTCAGTGTTTCTGCCTGTGTTGCTGTCTGTTGTAGTGTAATTGTAAAATGACCTAAAGGGAGAGCAGGTCACCAAGTGAGTGAGAAAAGGAGAAAATACTGAATAATTACATCACTACAGTATAATCCTAATGTTAATTTAAAATTAGATATTCCTCTAAATATGGCTAAAAATCATCCAGACGTTAAAAAAAACATAATTTTTTCTTGCAGGCGCCCTGACGGGAGCCGGCAAAAAAACATTGAAAAAAAAAAAATAAAAAAAAAAAAAAAATTGACAAAAAAAATAAAAATGTCCCCCTAATTGCAAACTCGTTCCGGCGCCACTGGTATGTCTGTGTGCACTTTGCTCATGTGTATGTTTCCACACATGCCACTGACCTCCTCGCTCTCATCTCCTCCCGTATCGTCCTGCACTTGGCTCCCAGGAGCTTCCTGAGGTTGACGGCGTGGATGACAGCACCCACCTTCTTGTCCAGCATGGCCTTCTGGCCAATGCCATAGTAATGCTGGCAGTTCAGCGTTCCGTTATCATCTACAATGGGAGAGAGAACAATGAGAGAGAAAAATGGAGGGATAGAGAGGGGAGTGGAATGGTGTAGTGGTAGGAGACAGTATTAGTAGGAGAAAGATAGTGGATAAAGTCTTGTAGTTAACATACAGACATGTGGCAGTGGGTGAGGCCACGGTCAGCTGCAGCTGGTTCTGTATAGAGAAGTTGATGTTGTAGCACTCTGTCCAGTCTGCTTTAGGAGGCATCACCAGGCTTCTCATGCACATCCAAGATCTACAGAGCAGGCCTACAGGGAAACAGTTTAGTGAGTGTAATATTTGCACAATTGAAAAGTGAAACCCAACAAAAAAGGTCTGGGTCAGTTTCTCTAGCTTTACTTTACACATCACAAATACCAGGTAAGGTAGAGCTTTCCCCCTGTTTTCATATTTATACAGTAATTAAATCAGCTCCACCATTAAAGTTGAAGTGAACCGGAACGGAATGCACCAGCGCGAGCGTCAGACACTGAAAACGAATTGAGAGGCGGACCATATACGTGTCGATGATTTGATTTGACAATTCTGAGGACTGGCTTTGGCATTGGCCAATCCTGGCGTGTTCCACCCCCAAATCCAGTGGGATTCAGCCTGTTGTCATGCTACACGAGTGGGATCCGCAGAGTACCAGGGAGCCAGCTGCTTCGTGCGGGGCGAGCGGACAATCCGATTCATAGGTGCTGCCCGCCCGCCTGGAATCTCCGAGAGACGACCCCTGACAGCCAGGGAGGCTGTCAGGCTCGGAGGCGCGCTGTACTGACGCTATTAATCACTGATTAGGAATGATGTCATCAACATGGGGTGTCGAGTCAGGACACGGAATCGGGTATTTCTTTGAGGGTTTTTATATAAAGATATGGAGATACACAGGCACAGGTATTTTCTTCTGTCCTCTCAATGTTCTAGATGTGTGTGGTTGTAATTCAAAAACGCACACAGGAAAGGATTATAATCACAGGAGGGACTTTTAGCTACCAAATACAGCTAGGACACATTCTTATATTGTTACTAGGCCGCCATCTTACGGAACGTGACTGCCGTCCTTATTACCGGAAGCGGAACTAAGTGTTGCCTAGCAACAAGTATCGACAACAAACCAACGTCTCTACTCTTCAGCGCGCTGCGCACGGACCGTCACTCTGATCCTTCTGCACAGCCGCCCCCTGATTCGCCGTGCGAATCAGCTCCTTGAAGGCTCAATGTCCACCGGGGCCGTGGTTGGAGTATCCTCTGGGATGGCTGGTAGCTCGATAAGTTTGGCCACTGGTCTGGTGTAGGTCCTGTCATCCACTCGAACCTCAGCAGTCCTCACTTTCCCGTCCAAGCTGGTGATGGTCTTCGTGACCCTTCCCACAGGCCACAGCGCTCGCGGTAACCGCTGATCGATCACCATGACCACCGTACCAGTAGTGAGGTTTCCTGTATCCTTCACCCACTTTTGTCTTTGCTGCAGGGAGGGCAAGTAGTACCTCAAGAAGTGGGTCCAGAACTGGTCTGCAAGCACTTGACTATGCTGCCATCTCTTCCGACTGAGGATCTCGGACTCCGGATAAACCACTTGGGGGAGCGAGGAGTCGGGCCGCCCCATGAGAAGGTAGTTGGGGGTTACTGGGTCCACGTCTGCTACATCCGTAGACACATAGCCTAACGGCTTGGAATTCAAAATTCCCTCTACCTCGGTGAGGACTGTCTGTAGAACTTCTTCGCTCACTGTCTGTGCTCCCAAGGTCACCTATAGCGCTGCTTTGATGGACCTGACTTCTCGCTCCCAAGTCCCACCAAAGTGTGGCGCATTGGGAGGGTTAAACTGGAAGCGGATCTGGTGCTTCGCCAGCTGGGTCTTTAACTCTTCACTCATGGACTGGAAGCTTGCTCGGAGCTCGGACTCCCCTCCCCTGAAGTTGGTCCCTTGGTCGGAAAGAAGCTCAAAGGGAGTTCCTCGTCGAGCCACGAACCTTCTAAGCGACATGAGGAATGAACTGGTGTCCATGTTGTGTAGCACATCCAGGTGGACACACCTTGTGGTCATACACTTAAACACAATGCCCCATCTCTTTTCTGTGACCCGACCTCGCTTAATCCGGAACGGTCCGAAGCAATCCACTCCGGTGGAATAGAATGGAGGCTTCATGAGGCGGAGACGGCACGGGGGCAAATCTGCCATCTTGGGTATGGTTGGCTTCGCTCTCCATTTCTGGCACTCTGAGCAGGATCTCTGATGACGACGCACAGCTTCACGGCCCTGAAGGATCCAAAACTTGCGCCGGAGTTCTGCAAAGACTCTCTCCGCGCCGGGATGGAGCAGCTTGTCGTCATATTGCCGTATGATGAGCTTGGTGACAGTGTGTCTCGGTTCCAGCACGATTGGATGCACAACATCTTCCTCCAGGTTGGTAGAGCGGCGTAACCTACCGCCTACACGGACGAGGTCCTTGGAGACATCGTACTCTGGGGCGAGTGTTACAAGCCGACTGCTGGATGGGACCGCTTTCCCTGCTTGTAAGCACTTAATCTCTTCTGGAAAGCTATCACGTTGCGCTTTCTGTAGGATTCGGAGTTCAGCTTCTGAGTAGTCATCCGCACTGAGGGCTCTTGACTGGGAGGCCGCCCCGTGCAGTGACCTACTAGTCGCCTCGAGAAGGTCTTCAAAGGTGGAGTATTTCTCGGCAGGTGGGATCTCAGGAACGGAGATGGTCAATGTGAGACCACAGAACGAAGACTTCTTTGCCTCTGTCTCATCTGGAATGTCATCGAAAACTGGCGAGGTTGGCCAGCTGCCGGGTGTCTGCTGAAGGAAGGCGGGACCATGACTGAACTGGTTCGGCTTGGCTAGGTCAGACAGAGTCATCCCCCTGGTGACAGCATCTGCAGGGTTGTTGTGTGTATCCACATACCTCCATGACCGGTGGTCGGTCAGCTCTTGAATCTCGGATACACGGTTCCCCACGAACACCTTGTACCTGCAGGACTCAGAACGTATCCAGGTGAGGACCGTGGTGGAGTCAGACCACAGCACTGTCTCTTTCAGCTCAAGGGTGAGCTCTTTCTGTATTACCTGGGCGAGCTGAGCTCCCGTCAGAGCGGCACAAAGCTCCAAGCGCGGTATCGACTGCTGCTTTTTCGGTGCCACCCGTGAGCGGGCTAGCACGAAGGCCACATGGACTTGGCCTTGGGAATCTTCACCGCGTAGGTATGCGACTGACCCATAGGCAGACTCCGACGCATCACAAAAGACGTGAAGCTCGAGGGTGATGGCACCTGCTTCAAAGCCAGGTGGAAAGTAGCTCCGGGAGAGGCTGACTGCTGGGAGCTGAGGGAGCTCTTCTTCCCAGATGTTCCACGCTTGCAAAAGGTCGGCAGGTAGGTGTGGGTCGTCCCAGTCGCGGTCCTTGGCCCACAGTCTCTGGACCAAAACCTTGGCTCTTGTGGTGAAGGGCAAGATATAACCTAGGGGGTCATACTGGCTTGCTAGTATCTTATAGATATTTCGCATGGTAGTCTGATTTGGGGCTACCGGGCGGTGCTTGTAGTGGAGCGTATCCTCCTTGGGGTGCCAACTGAGACCTAGCGTCATCTCCTGAGGTTCACCTGGGGTCTGGGAAACCCACCTTTCGCTGCTGTCAGACCTAGCCTCTTTAGGTAGGTGTCGGATCACTTCTGGCTGGTTGCTGGCCCACTGGCGGATCTCAAAACCACCTCTGGCCAGGAGGGCTCTCAGCTTTGTCACTAGGCTCCTTGCTTCATCTTCAGTGGGGAGACTTTGTAAGCAGTTATCTACGTAGAAGCACTGTTCCACGCTGTGACGAACGTCCTCTCCTGGTTGGCTGGAATCTGTGACATGTTTCTGCAGCGCAAAGATCGCGCAGCAGGGGCTACATGTAGTCCCGAAGGGCAGGACCTCCCACTGGTATACTGAGGGTGGTTCATCGGGTTTCAGGTCCCTCCAAAGAAATCTCAGCAGGGGCTTGTCTCTGTCCAACAGGCGAATCTGATGGAACATCGATTTAATATCTCCACTGATCGCCACTCGGTGCTCCCTGAAACGTAGGAGGACTCCAAGGAGTGAAGCTCCTAAGGTGGGGCCAGGGAGGAGGTAGTTGTTTAGGCTCTGCCCGCCGATCTGGAAACTGCAGTTGAACACGATGCGGTCTTTGTCATTATGTCTGACCATGTGGTGTGGCAGGAACCATGACTCTTCGGATGTGTCAGCTTCCTGAGAATCAAGCTTAGTGGCATATCCAGCGACCTCTAGTTTCTTGATCTCTTCCTTGTAGGTAGATGCACGCTGTGGTTGGTGAACTAACCTCCTTTCTGTATTCCGCAGGTTTTTCATCACGTGATCCATCGGAACTTGCAGCTTGGGCATGGTTTGGGCCCGCAGGAGGGGAGTAGCATAGCGATGCACTCCGTTGACCTCTACACGGGTGGTCTCTGCCTCCAGTAGGTCCACTGCCTGCTTGTCCTGTTTGGATCTGATCACTAACTTCTCATTCTTGAAAGGCAGTGTGTCCAACTGCCATAGCCGCTCGACTTGACTAAACAGCTGGGCAGAAGGAGACGTAACTGCTGTGAACAAGCACTGTGCGGAGTGAAGCTGTTGCTTAAGGTATTTAGCTGGACCTTGGAGTGTCCAGCCGAGGTTAGTCTTAACTGCTGCTGGGCCACCAGGGGGGCCTAGGAGCACTGGCGCGATTGGAACAATCAGGCTTGATTGATCCGATCCGATCAGGAGGGTTGGCTGAGCTCCATCAATGGGTGGAATCGGCAAGCCTCTTAGGTGTCGATATCTCTTCTGGAGCTGGGAAACTGGATAGGTGTACTGAGACAGGCCTAGGTGGTCACCTGTAAAGGCACCTTGGATGGAGAACCTCTTGGTGGGTTGTGTCGCTGGCGCGATGTCAAAGGACACGCGTGAACCTGGCAGTGTCTTGACATCCTGGCGGATGGTACGAAGGGTCAGATCTTCTGCTTCCCCTTGTATTCCAAGATGGTGTGCTGCAGACGAGAGCAGGATAGTTCTCTCCGAACCATCGTCCAGCACTGCGTAGGTGTTGAACACTCTGTCCTGGTAGTGCAGGTTGACTCTGACGATCTTCAGCAGCACTTGGCTATATCCATTTGGTTGATCTAGGTAGTGAGTCTCTGCAGTCGAGGTGATGGCCGCTGTGCTGGCGGGCTCATTCTCGCTTCTCTGATTGACCTCATGCAGAATGGAGAGATGTTTAGACTTGCAAATTCGACACGGCTTCTTCAGGTCGCAGGCGGAGGCTAGGTGAGGACGACCGCATCTCCAGCACCTTCTCTTAGTCTTAATCCAATCCACCATTTTTGCTTTGGTCAGCTTAGCGAAGCTCTCACATTGGCTGAGATAGTGTTCTGATTCACAGTAAGGGCAATATATCTTAGCTTTACCTCGGTTCTGGATGTGAGGAGCTGCTTTGTAGGTCACGTCTGACTGGGAATTTTCGGAGCTGTCTGTCCCGAGCATCACTGTGGTAACCTTCACCTTTGGTTTGTACTTTATATCTTTATTGTCTTTCTCGCTGTAAGCTGGAAGGGAAGGCTCAATATCCAGGCATCTGACTTCTGCTTTCAGCCAGTCTGAGAAGTCGATGAGCGACAGCTTCATCTGATCAGGATCCTTCCTGTATTGTTGTCGACGGAACCTCTCTTGCTGTTGTTTGGGGAGCCTGCTGAGAAGGCGCTTCACGTTGGAGCCGCAGTGGAGTTCTTCACGGCCTTCTCCTTTAAGAGACTTCAGCATCCCGACTAGTGACTGCACTCTGATGGCGAACTCGTCAAGGGCCTTATCATCTCTGATGGGGGGTAAACGTTCCATGTCCTCTATCTCCTTCAGAGCGAACTGATATGGACGTCCGTAACGCTCATCCAGTGCCTTCAGAGCTTCAGAGTAGGGCATACTAGACTCTGCATGGGCTAGCACCAGGCGATGGGCTTGTGGTACTTTCACATGCTTCAGCAGGATGGCGTACTTGTAATGCTCAGACTGGGTGGGATGTAGGAGGGTGCTGAGCGAAAGGCGAAGCTCCACGTACTGGGCTCTATCTTCTTTAGTGAAGTCTGGAAACATGGGTCCTTCTATATTGGGGGCTGCATGCGCGTACATCATGGGGGGATATGGAGTTGACATGATTGGGTTCCCTGAATAGGAGGGGTAGGGCACATAATTCTGATGTGCTCTCAGATACGTGGGTGGAGGCATGAACTGCGGGCTTGAAGGGAACGGAGCTGAGAAATGTTGGTTCTCTTGCTGGGTAGAGCGGAAGCCCTGGCTTGGATCAAGCGCGTGTAGAGGGAGGTGAGTCTCTCGGCTAGGAGGTGGTGGTAATGGCCACAGTTGGCGGTGAATACTCAAGTCCTCTAGCCTATGAGCCAGTTCTTCAGCTGCTGGTGGGTGATCCTCAGTTCGGGAACGGTGAGATATACCGGCTAGGGGATTCAGCTCACCTACTCTCTCTGCTTGATGTAGGCGAACTGGTGACTGACGCCGTGATGATCTCCTTGATGATCGAACTGAAGGTGGTTGGGAATGGCGCTGTAGGACCAACTCCAAAAGCTCTGTTTGCTTCTGGGCCGTCTCACTCTGTTGCCGCGCTGTCTCCATAGCTTGTCTCATTATGGCTTCATGTGCGGTCAACTCCTGGTGCAGGGAGGATGTGCTCACTGATTTGTCTGGGTGATTTCCTCTGCTCTGCTGCAATGGGCGGTTCCCTCTCCTCTTCGTGCCTGTGTATCTGCTCTCCTCTTCGTAGTGGTGGGAACTCCACTAAATAATCATCCAAATATCTTGGTTTGCCAACTCTGCGTGTAGGACGTGCAGTTGGCGATGCAGGAAGACTGGACCATTGCTTACTGGCGGCCATATTGGTGACTCTATCCGGCTCGGAGGACCATTAATTGTACTGACGCTATTAATCACTGATTAGGAATGATGTCATCAACATGGGGTGTCGAGTCAGGACACGGAATCGGGTATTTCTTTGAGGGTTTTTATATAAAGATATGGAGATACACAGGCACAGGTATTTTCTTCTGTCCTCTCAATGTTCTAGATGTGTGTGGTTGTAATTCAAAAACGCACACAGGAAAGGATTATAATCACAGGAGGGACTTTTAGCTACCAAATACAGCTAGGACACATTCTTATATTGTTACTAGGCCGCCATCTTACGGAACGTGACTGCCGTCCTTATTACCGGAAGCGGAACTAAGTGTTGCCTAGCAACAAGTATCGACAACAAACCAACTTCTCTACTCTTCAGCGCGCTGCGCACGGACCGTCACTCTGATCCTTCTGCACACGCGCCATTATCGTTATAAATGTAAATAATATTCCTGGAATGCGTGTTTTAACGAGCCAGTTACATTTCTTTGCATTCTTAGACATTACCGTTTGATTTAGTTTGCATAATTGCTCAAGTTAGTAGTTAGTTTATGGGCTAGAAACTCTGCCAGATGACAGGCACTAGGCGCCATTTTCGCCTTCATTTGGAAGAGAAAATGATCCTGTAATGAAGATTTGATTGACAGCTGAACCAAAATACTAAACTAAATACTAAACCAAAATACTAACCTGTTACAATATAGAATTATCACCCAGCCACGCCACCACAGGCGCGCGCGCGCACGCACACACACACACACACACACACACACACACACACAGAGCTGAAGGTGAGAGCAGCGCTCTATCGGTAAAAAAGTGTTCCCCCCTCAGCGGCCCCTCTGCTTCTTACAAGTAATTGACGTGAATAACCTCTTTCTGTCGTTAAGTTAAGCCTACTTCACTCACCTCCACAAATAATCTGCTTCAAGCCGCCGGTTCGTTGTTTCTGGAGTTTATTTGAAGACCGATGCAGTGAGTGCTGTACTGAGAATTGACAAATGGTGCAGACAGGTCCAGCCGCGCGAAAGTTTGGAGATGGTCTCGCGCAGCATATCAGAGGCGTAGTGATACTCAGTTCCATAAAATAGTTCCAATTGAATGGAGGGTATGCAGCACGGACGTCACTTTCCCACTGGAACATACCCCCTCAATCGGGACTGGCAAAACCTAAAACCTAAAACATTCAGCAGGTTCTCTGTTGTTTGGAGCAGTAGGTGTCATTAATCTAGGCTGATTACTGCATTCAAAATCAGTCTTGCTGTCACTCAGTGGGCGTGACCATGCAGTGACTTCTGCCTGTGACATCACGTGCATACCCTCTATATGGGAAAACTGCCCTCAGAAATGAGTCTGACCCACGGCCACCTAGAGTTTAATTAAAGCCTCTGTTACAGTAGAAAACATAACATAGCTTGAAAGTAATAATAGTAATAATAATGACGACAACAACAACAACAACAACAACAACAATAATAATAATAATAATAATAATAATAATACATTCATGTGTAATGTTATTTTAAAGGACTATGCTTGATATAGAATTGCATTAGCCTCTTGTATTGTGTTATATTACCCTGTTACCCTGTAAGGTGTTTTGTTGGGCATGGTTAAAACTTTTTTCTTGTGTGTTGCGTTATTTGTTGCTTATGTTATAACTTGGCCCTGTACCATTTATTTTATCTGGCAAGCTGTCAATGGAGGCCAGAAGACGATACAAAATATAAAAAAGAAGGCATATAACCCTAGCCTGGGTAAACCCAGCCTCCACGCGACCTGCTCTCAGACCTGCTCTGCTCTCGTAGTGACTGAGAGCAGGTCTGAGAGCAGGTCACGTGGAGGCTGGGTTTACCCAGGCTAATATAACCCACCCTATAACCCATAGGGGATGGGTGATGGGCCAGATTGTTTCCCAAACTTTTTCACATCAAGGTCCCCTAAACTAGACCACAGACCCCCAATTTTGTGCCAGGGTCCCCCATCCAATAAAACTTTTGCTTTTAGATGTTTTCCTCATGGTTGCCATGGCGACCATTTTACTTTCCACTATAACCTAATTATTTTTGCATCAAATCTCCTGAACCAAACATGATGACAGAAAAGGTGATGTCTACCCCTTACTGTATGTTTTCATGGTATGATCCAATGTAGGAAATTAGCCAGGGGCAAGGCCAAATATGCTCTAATAAATCTCAGAATGCACCAAAAAAACATGATCAAGGGGCAAAAATTGTCCCCAAGATTTTGATAGGCCTAATTATATTCTCATTACATTAATTACATTTTCATTTGCTTCTCTAACACACACTAACACAATTAACTTTTGTAAAACACCCCAAAAAGGGACCTGGGCTTGGCCTGGACACGAAAGTTAAAATTAAATCCATGCCATGGACCAGCAGGGTACAGAGGAGGTAATTTCCATTGTGGAGCACTTCACAATCTCCTCCACCAGCATGACCATGCTGGTCAAGCAATCCCCAGCACAACCATGTTGGTCCACCAGCTTCACCATGCTGGTCCAGCAACTTCACCAGCTTCACCATGCTGGTCCACCAGCTTCATCAGCATGACCATGCTGGTCCACCAGCTTCACCAGCTTCACCATGCTGGTCCACCCGCTTCACCATGCTGGTCCACCAGCTTCATCAGCATGACCATGCTGGTCCACCAGCTTCACCATGCAGGTCCACCAGCTTCACCAGCTTCACCATGCTGGTCCACCCGCTTCACCATGCAGGTCCACCAGCTTCACCAACTTCACCATGCTGGTCCACCCGCTTCACCATGCTGGTCCACCAGCTTCATCAGCATGACCATGCTGGTCCACCAGCTTCACCAGCTTCACCATGCTGGTCCACCAGCTTCACCATGCTGGTCCACCAGCTTCACCATGCTGGTCCAGCAACTTCACCAGCAAGGCCATGGTAGTTTACCAGCTTCACCAGCAAGCATTAGCTGGTGGACCAGCAAGGTAATGCTGGTCCACCAGCATCAGACCAGCACTAACCAGCATAGACCAGCATCAGACCAGCACTAACCAGCATAAACCAGCATAGACCAGCAATAAATTCATGCTGGTCTATGCTGGTTTTTTCAGCAGGGCGGCGACACACAGTTTTGATGCAAACAGAATAGTTTTATTCTTCAACAGCAATACTGGTATCAGATCACAACGCTGCAGATGCTGAGGAGACGAGATGGGCCGAAATGGTCAAGTCTACCTCTTGGCTCTAAACAGACAGTCTTATAGTAGGTTTTACCGCCAGTAAATGATGTCACAGTTAGCTGACTTTGCCCTAAAAGGTGTTATGTTTTCCAGATGGTCAAATGGTCAGTCTAGTTGTCTGTGCCGTGCCTTGACGCCACTTCTGACAGTTGTTTGCCCATCTATCAACCCATCCTACTTTAAAGATAATAAAATGCCATCTGGAAATTATCCTGGTTATCAGTAAACCCCTTTTTGACTGTCATTTACGCTATGGTTAGTTTACTCTAGGGCAGAGGTCACTGAGATCTTCCTACATCAAATACATTGCTCTCTGCCTCTGCTCAGATTACTGTCGATGCCTCAGAATAGAGGGCACATTCCTGTATGGCCTGCAGTGGTCAAGAGTGGCCTTTCTTCAGTCAAATGCTAAACGAGTTTATTCAGAATTTAATATTGTAACTATATTTCACATAGTCATATTTCATAATTAGTATGAAATATACAGCACTCTCTTCTTACCCCTTGTAAAAAACTGAAACTCTCCCATGTTTCCTTGTTTAGTTACAAGCAGTGGAAGTTAGCTTGTTTTCACTAAAAATGCCCTCCTTGGAACATAAATATGAGAAAAAGAGGTTTTTTAGTGAAGGACACCGTTTCAAGCAGAACTCTCTTTTGAGCCTTTTATTTTTTGCCTCAGTGACACATCAGACACATTATACAGTATTTGTTTTCCCAAATAAAAATAAATAAATAAGAGAATGTATTTGAGGGAGCTGTGTCGGTCCATCCCGCCCAGTGAGCGGCTACAGAGAGAGAGAGAGAGAGAGAGAGAGTCTGGCCCCTGGGGTTTCTTGACAGATGAGGCTTGGCCGCAGTATTTATCAAAGTATGATAAATATGTGCACAAAATCAAATAAATAATTTACTTTTACAGTTGCCATGTGGATTTTTAGCTTAGCTTGATAAAAGCATAAACAAATGGAACGAACCCTTATGTGGTCACACTCACACACTCTCTCTCTCTCTCTCACACACACACACACACACACACACACACACACACAGGAATAACGAGTGCTGTAACGTTACCTGCTGTCACGTTACCTCTCATAACTAACGTTAGCACAGAAGATCACACAATAGCTACGTTAGTGTTGTAAACTTTGAAATGTTTATGTGACACATGTTTCGCCTTGGTTGCTGGGGACGGGTGTGTGACGCGGTTTGACGCGTTTGACGTATCCATGTGATTCCCCCTCCCTTGAGTGTGACAGAGCTCTCCCTTGAGAGGGAGAGCTGGCAAGAGGAAACGTGAAGCGAGTCATGCCGGCGGCATAAGTTATAAACAATGCGTGACAATTATACTCGAATGTTGTGTGTGTGATCATTTCATCTCCAACGCGATACAAAAAATAGGCTACTTTTTACCATCGTCATCGCTCTCTCCAAGTGGCACCCATTTCTCCTCCTCCGATTCATCTGTGTCAGACGGATCAGAACGCTGTGAAGGGGAGCCTTCTTCGCCCTGGCGCTCCGTCGTGGAGCAACAACAAAAACGCTGGTGTCTTCCTCGCCATCGTCGCCATCCGAGAACTCTGGGTTGGACTCTGTTTCGACCACAGGCTCCACCCATAAATACTAAACTAGCGGGTTCCTTTTATCAGTTTGACCTGAAACAATGTCACAGGCTGGGAAAGTGTCTGATGTAATGTAAACAGCCAAAACATGAAAGTACGTCCGAGTACGTCTTTGGCACAGAACGCCATTGTTAAAAGTACGTCCGGGTACGTCTTTGGCAGAGAATGAGTTAATAGGGTAGGGATGTGTGAGATTTTAATTCTAGCCTATTTCAATAGCCTATACGATAATTGTCCACTCGGGTTAAGCTATTGTTGCATGGTGCAATTGCAGGGAGAGAGGTTACTGTATAGCCTACTGGCCGGTGTTGTGCCAAAAAGTGATTTGCTGGGACCGCGCACAGCACTGCCTACCCACCCTGTGAGCCCCATGACCGGCCCCAGTGCAACCAGTGCAGACACCCAGTGCAACCAGTGCAGACACCCAGTGCAATGACCCACCCCAAACACCCAGCCTGCCTACCCAGCTCCCACCTTCCCCGGGGAGACCCCCCTCCAGGACCCGGCACACTAGCCGAACCTGCACACCCCACACTTAAGCACTCTTTCCCGGGCTACACACAGACTCCCGCCCCGCCAGATCCTCGTTCCCCTGGTAATCCAATTCAAAACGCAAATCACTTTTTGGCACAAAACCATGACAAACGAATTCTCATTTTTATATCGTGTGTTTTTTTCTGCAGTGTAGGCTATAGTTGAAAATCAACGTGACATTCTGAGGAGGGAAGTGTGTGTCCACGCGCGAGAGAGTGACATCGTGCCGTGCGTAATGTATCCAAGCGAGGATTTCCTGCACTGCGCGGAGAATACTGTCTGAGCTCAGGCGTACGCCTGGCGTAGTGGGGTTTTTTGTGCTAAGACCTGCTATTTGGTGGCGTTAAAATTGAGATCACCCAAGGACTTTTTTCTAACACATTGTGCTGGAACGCCTATTTTGGCACGGGCAACACCCAAACCTCTGTTTACACTCGGAACATAGCGACGGTATCTTCGCCAGAGCGCAAAATGACACTTACGAGAGGCAGCTGATAGGCTAGAGGCGCACGGACACAGCTGGGACACGCCTACACAGGTGCATTGTGGTCAATCCCACAGAAAGACTACAGCAAACTGTGGGTAAGTTGGTCTGCTCCTTGCAGCTGTGTAAAAACTGTCAAAAATATAATTTAAGTCATCACACAGTGTGGAAAAGTAATCAGCATCACGTTGTGTCTTACTGTAACTCAGGTAGACCACACTTTGGTTAGCTGATCGTTCGCTAAAATGCATTACTGCTGATTGAAACGTGATGAAAACGCACGCATTGTAATGCACCTGCGGTGCGACTAGTTTGTTAACACATTCACTGGCAGCAGTTTTTTTTTTACTGTAGGTAGCTTCTGCCAAGGTTTTTCTTTGAGGATTCTGGCTCATCTTTCAAGAGCCGAGGATTATTTTCTGCTAAGATTTTGTGAACACAAAATATCTCAAAAGAACTAATAGAATGTGTGCTTTCTCTGTCTAAAAGAGTTAGTTTGTAGAGTTAGTAGTTATGTAGGCATTAGCAGTTGAATACAGCATGGTTTCAGCGTCTGAAAATTTAAGCTGAGATAAATGGCTTTTTGTGAAATTCGATAGAACAGTCACTTTAACCATTTATTTTTGGCGTAAGACGTCAGACATCTAAACAATAGTTTTGAACAGTAATTTCCTCCATAGCAGCACCCTCACCCCCCTCTCCTTCAAACTCCTCCCTCCGTGTGTGTTCTCCTCCTCCCTCCGTGGCTGCAGCGGTACAAGCGAGGCTCTGCCTGTCTGTGCTGCCTGGCTGCTGGCGGCCGCTCTTTGGGCGAGTCTGCATGGGGCTCGTTCGTTTCGGTTGTGAGCTCAGCTGGAATGAAGCTGCGTGCGATTGTGGGCTTTCTGCCGGTGTTTCAAAGTGTGTTGCACCCATAATCTATTATGCAAATTTGCAATCCCCCACCGCCAGCTCCCAGCGCGAAAGCGAAAGCGTTTTCGCCAATCCATTTTACAGTATGAGAATGGTTTCCTTGCGCGTTCCCCTGCAGTTTTGGCTCGGCTTTTTCTAGTCTGGAGAGCACTGTCGCCACTTAGTGGGTCGGTGGAATGGGTTTTTTTTTTTTTTTTGACGAGTTGACTCGTCAACGGCAGTCAACCGTTGGATTTTTTTTGACGAGTCAACTCGTCGACGGCAGTGAACGTGTTAATGTGGGGTTTTCTGTCTTTTGAACAAAGTTGGAGCAAGTTGCCGATCGTCTTGCAGTAGTGCTGACCTGCTGGTTGTGTGTGTCCCACTGTACAGGTATGTCAATATGTATGTTAAATAGCATCACCACGTTGTTTTAGTTCGCTATGTTAATAGGCAGAAGCCATTCATTTCTGTTTGTGGAATGTGACTGCAGTTCTTTTTGTGCACCGAAGGTGGCAGCATTGCACGATATATTAGATTTCCTTGTAAAAAAACGATGGGCATTTCAAGTATGGGGATGAGACTGTTGACTACTGTTGAAACTGCATTTCATTGTTTTGCTGTAACTGATATGGCTATACAGTATGTGTGGAGTGTTTACATTTTATTTAGCTATCAAATATGTTGAATATTGGGCTATAAAATGTTACTGTAAATTGGTAGGCTAGACAATATAATTTATTTTTGTTATGAGATTGATTTTGTTATTTTTATGGATTAGTAATTCACTATACGATCACAATGTTAAGTCAGACAGAATACAGATACAGATACAGATACAGATACTTTTATTGCCACGCAACCAGGTTGGTGGTATTTAGTTTCAGTACATGTTATAGCTCTGGCAAAACATGGAAACAGGACATTGATACTGTAGCGATCCAGAGTTACATATAATGTGGTGAGCAATAGAAGTGTCTCGATTGCAGCTAGGAACTGATGTGTGGGAGTGTGACTGGGGGGGAACACTATGCTTGGGGGAGACTTCCGGTCAGACAGAGCATGCGTGAGTCAGTCTCCAGATACCGCCAAAAGAGAAGCAGCTAGCTAGCTATGTGCGTGACAACCGCCAAGAGTTGTAAGATAACTAACTGTGAATAAAGAACCCTGTACCAACAAGAAGCCTCATGATTCCATAAATACCAGGAACGCTACATTGGCGTCAGAAGTTAAGCTGTGAATATTGCCTCCGTATCGGCAAGATGGTGAACAAGTTCCTGAGGAAAGAGCGGAGAAGAATCAAACGAGAGGCGGGAAGAGAAAGAGCCAGGCGTCCGAAGAGGAGCAGGACCGGGCAGACATAGCCGCTCCTGCAGAGATCCAAGCGGAGCAGACAGTAGGAGGCCGGGTGCTGGTGGGGGTGAAGCCCGAGCTAGACAGCGCTGCCGCCGTAGCCACGGAAGCTATCCCACGGCCCAGCGAAGCTAGCCCGCGGGTCAGTGAAGCGGGACAGGCAGTGGGAAGCCAGGGGCTGGTGAGAGTGAAGACCGAGCCAGACGACATTGTCGCCGTAGCCATGGAGGCTATTCCGCGGCCCAGCGAGGCTAGCCTGCGGGCCAGTGACGGGGAAGTGGCGCGGATCGAGACGTCGCGGGACGGCGCCCGCCGAGGCAAGAAGGAAGTGACTCCGCCGAAATACAACGGTAAAGCGAGTGGGAGCCATATTGCACAATGTTTAACGTGGCAGCGGACATGAATGGCTGGTCGAGGGAGGAGAGAGCCAGTCATCTGGTGATGTCCCTCGAAGGCGAAGCTATAACGTGCGTGGCGGCGATGGCCGATACAAAAGACTTAGATGTGGTGATGGCGGCCCTGCGGAGGCGTTTCGGCCAATGCAAAGAGGAAGGCATCGTGGTTGCGGAACTGTGTAACAGGCGTAGACGACCGGGGGAGTCGCTGCGGGCACTGGCAACAGACATTGAGATCCTCAGCCGGCGCGTATACAGCCGGCTGCTGCCAGAGTCGCTGGATGAGTTGGCCAGAAATTACTTTATCCAGGCAATCGTGCCGCTAAGTCTAAGCGATCAAGTAATGCTGAAACGGCCAAAGACACTGGAGGTGGCGCTGGAGTTGGCGCTTGAAAGAGAGACAGTGGAGGGTTGGGCCGTGAGCAGCGGCACGAAGGGAGCCGCCCCCGTGGTGAGAGTGGTGGCGGAGAGCCCGTTACAAGAAGAGCCAGCGTGGAAGATGGCGTTGGCGGAGCAAGGCAACATGGTGAGAGAACTGTCCGAGTCAGTGCAGCAGCTAAAAGAACAACTGCTCCGAAGCGCGACCCTGCAGCCCACCCCCGCTCGGCAGCCCACCCCGCGGAACAATAACTGGACCAGAGGGGCGGGGAGCATGATCTGTTGGGGCTGTGGGCGCCCCGGACATCGGGAAGCAGAGTGCCGCCGGAGAACGTGGAACCAGGGAAACGGCACGGGGCCCGTCTAGATGGGGCGAGACGGGCCTCCGATGTCATATTCCCCGCAGCCATGTCGTCGCGGGAGGGAGCCCACCGACATCAACGGGGAGGTGGGGCTCCGCCTTCCCCCGAAGTAGACGACATCGCCGGAGCTGTCAGCATGCAGAACGGGCCACGCACGATGAACGGCTGCCATGTTCCAGTCTACCTGCAGGGGAGGTACTGTGTCGCCCTGGTGGACACGGGGTGTACGGCAACGCTGGTGAACGCCAACATGATGCCTGAGGGAACGCTTCTGGAGCAGCCAGCGACACAGCTGCTGAGGACAGTATCCGGTGAGTTGATGCCGATGAGGGGAAGGGGGTCCGTGATGATAACTGTGGGGGGACAGACAGTGAACTTTCCAGTATGGGTAGTAGAGATGGCGGGGCCCTGTATCTTGGGGGAGGACTACTTGACGCTAAACCAATGCACAGTAGACCTAGGGAAGAGCACACTCACGTTCGCAGGGGGGCCAGTAGTCCAGATGGGTCACCCTCCCACCGCTCCAGGGGAGCAACCAAACGTCAATAGCATCACAGTACACCGCGTCACTGTTGAGCACGAGCCCCACCCAGCGAACCAAGCCCCTCCCCCAACCCAGACCCCTGCCCCGCACCAAACCCCTCCCCAAAACCATGCCCCTGGCCCACCTCCGAACACTTTCCCTCAGCCACCGCTACAGGCGGAGGGGGAGACCGAGAGGATAGAGATGCTGAGAAGATTGCATCAACGCCAGAGTGAGGGTTTAGAACCCCAACAGAGCGAAGAACTGTGGCGAGTACTAGAGGAATATAAAGACATTTTCGCGATGTCCGATGATGAGCTGGGCTGTACCCACCTGGTGCAACATCAAATAGACACTGAGGGGGCGCGGCCCATCTGGTCGCATCCCCGTCGAGTCCCAGCAGCGCGGAGGGAAATAGCGAACGAAGCTGTAGAGAACATGCTGCGTGCGGGGATCATTGAGCCGTCCGAGAGCCTGTGGGCGTCGGGGGTAGTGTTGGTAAAGAAGAAAAATAGCTCGAAGATGCGATTCTGCGTAGACTACAGGGGGCTGAACAGAGTGACTAAGAAAGACGCGTACCCGCTGCCCATCATCGAGGAGCTGTTAGATGCGGTGGGGGAGTCATCCTGGTTCTCATCCCTAGACCTCCGCAGCGGGTACTGGCAGGTGCCCCTCTGCGACGATGCCAAGCCAAAGACCGCCTTCCGCACCGAGAGGGGGCTGTGGCAGTTTCGAGTACTCAGTTTCGGTCTGTGCAACGCACCAGCAACGTTCGAGAGATTAATGGAGAAACTGCTGGGAGACATTCCCCAAACCGAATGCGTCGTGTACTTCGATGACATCTTGACACACGGGGGCTCGTTTCAGGCAGCAGTGGGGGCGTTACGGAAGGTCCTGCAGAAGATAGCAGAGGCGGGTCTGAAGTTACACCCAGATAAGTGCCACTTCCTGAAGAGGAGGGTAGAGTTCTTAGGGCATGGCATCGGCGCGGGGGGCATCCGCACCCTGGAAGAGAAGACACGGGCGCTCATAGAGTGGCCCACCCCCAGAGACAAAGGAGAACTCGAGAGCTTCGTAGGGTTAGCCTCATACTATAGGAAATTCGTAAAGGGGTTTTCTAAAATCGCAGAGCCACTGTTCTGGCTAAAGGAAAAGAACACAGACTTCCACTGGACGACAGAATGCCACCTAGCCTTCGAATCCCTCAAGAAAGCGCTGACCGAGTCTCCGGTGCTTAGAGCACCAGACCCCACACTGCCGTTTCTACTGGACACGGACGCCAGCAATGGGGGTATGGGGGCCATGCTGTCCCAGACGGGGCCGGACGGGGAGCGGGTGGTGGCGTACTTCAGCAAAACGTTTGACAAAACAGAACGAAACTACTGCGTCACCCGCCGGGAGCTCCTCGCCGTCGTAGAAGCATTACGGCACTTCCGATACTACCTCCTGGGACAGCCTCGGTTCACCATCCGGACCGATCACTCGGCGCTGCAGTGGCTGTGGTCCTTCCGGGAGCCGGAGGGACAGGTGTGCCGCTGGTTAGAAAGGATGGCAGACTACAACTTCACCATAGAGCACAGGGCAGGGGCGCGCCACGTCAACGCAGACGCCCTGTCACGACGGCCCTGTCACGACGGCCCTGCGCAGAGGGTGTGTGTACTGCGAGAAGAGAGAAGGAAGGGAGAGAGAGCTCCAAGAGGAAGCGAGGATATGCCCTAACCATACGGGGGACGGACCAGTGTGCAAGGCGCTGCAGGTGGCAGAAGCGGCAGATTGGAGGGCCCATCAAGAGAACGACAGGGAGCTGTTGCCAGTACTGCAGTGGGTAGAAGAGGGCCAGAAGCTGCCGTGGGAAGAGGTGGCCGGGGTCACCGACGCAACCAAGGGGCTGTGGTCAGAGTTCGAAACCCTGAGATTGAGCAACGGGGTGCTGATGAAGTCCTGAAAAGAGCCAGCGACGGGAGAGAGCAAGTGGCGGAAAGTAGTGCCGACGACGTTGAGAGAGGCGGTGTGCGGGAGCTGCCATGGAACTGCAGGGGCCGGACATTTTGGGGTAAACAAAACCCTCCGTCGCCTTAGGCAGGGTTTTTATTGGGGGAGGATGAGGAGAGACGTGCAGGACTTTTGCCGCCGTTGCGACCTCTGCGCAGCGTACAAGGGTCCGTTAGACCAGTCTCGCGCCCCGCTCCAGCAGCTAGCAGCAGGAGCTCCCATGGAGAGGGTGGCGGTGGACGTGATGGGACCGTTTCCGCGCACGGACAATGGGAATCGATACGTCCTGGCCGCCATGGACTATTTCACAAAATGGCCAGAAGCATACGCGCTGCCGACCAGGAGGCGGGAACGGTGGTTGACGCACTGGTGGCGGGCATGTTCAGTAGGTTCGGAGCACCGGGGACCCTCCACAGTGACCAAGGGAGGAACTTTGAGTCACGGGTGTTCGCCACCATGTGCGAGAAACTGAACATAAAAAAGACGCGGACCACAGCACTGCACCCCCAGAGCGATGGCCTGGTGGAGAGATTCAATCGGACACTGAAAAAGCAGTTGGCCATCCTCACCGAGGAGCACCAGAAAGACTGGGACACGCACCTGCCCCTCATCCTCATGGCCTACAGATCTGCCGCCCAAGAGTCCACCTCCTGCACACCCGCTCTGCTCATGTTAGGCCGAGAACTGCTGACACCAGCGGAGATGGCGTTCGGCAAACCACCGGACGCACTGGATGCGCCCCCGGGGCGAGAGTATGCCAGGAGGCTGCAAGATCGGTTAGAGTCCGCTCATAACTTCGCTCGAGGCCAGCTGGAGAAAGCGGGCATGAGACAAAAAAGGAACTATGATGTGAGGGCGAAGGGAAACCATTTCCGGGAGGGGGAGTTGGTCTGGGTGTACGCACCCCGGAGGAAGAAAGGGCGATGCCCTAAACTGGACTGTCACTGGACAGGCCCATGCAGGGTCCTGGAGAGAATGGGGGAGGTGGTGTACCGAGTGCAGATGCCACTTGGTGGCAGGAAGGTACTCCACCGGGACAGGTTGGCCCCGTACCGGGGGGGGTGTACCCTGCGGTCTCACCTAGACGTGCTGGGAGAAGGAATCTGTTTCCACAGAGAGGGGCGTCCGGTTATGACCGGACGGCCACCACCCAGGGACTTGAGGTCTCAGAGACAGAATCACAGGGAGTAACACGGCCGCGTAGAGAGCCACGGGCTCCGGGACGGTTCCAGGACTTTGAGTGTTATTAAAAAAAAAAAAAAAAAGAGGATGGTGGTGGTTGGAAATGGATGTAAAAAAAGAAAAGATAATGTACATGGCATGAGATATTGTGGGGGATGAAAGATGTGGGAGAAAGGCTGGAGAATGAAGGGATAGAATGTGTTAAAGGAAAAGTTGCTAAAAAAAGAAAGGAGTATTGGGTGTGTTTTGGTACAGGGGGATGTGTGGGTTATGGTGCCAGCGTGGGAGCTGGCCTTATTGTTGGGCGGGGAGTATGTAGCGATCCAGAGTTACATATAATGTGGTGAGCAATAGAAGTGTCTCGATTGCAGCTAGGAACTGATGTGTGGGAGTGTGACTGGGGGGGAACACTATGCTTGGGGGAGACTTCCGGTCAGACAGAGCATGCGTGAGTCAGTCTCCAGATACCGCCAAAAGAGAAGCAGCTAGCTAGCTATGTGCGTGACAACCGCCAAGAGTTGTAAGATAACTAACTGTGAATAAAGAACCCTGTACCAACAAGAAGCCTCATGATTCCATAAATACCAGGAACGCTACAATACATTTAGACAATTTGACAACAATAAATACATAAATACAGGATACAAGACCAATAGACGTATAGTTAGGGTGAGGGGGGAGGGGGGAGAGGGAGAGGGGTGCTGAGGGAGTTCAGAGTCAGTATGGCTGTGGGAAAGAAACTGTTTTTGAAGCGGGTAGTTTTGGTGGGAATTGATCTGTATCGTCTCCTTGAGGGGAGGGGCTGGAACAGAGGGTGGGCTGGGTGGGAGGCGTCCTTAATGATCTTACAGGCATGGGCAGGGGCGGACTGAGATCATAATTCAGGCTGGGCATTAGATACCAAGCAGGCCAGGCCGATACGGGCCGTTTGAAGCCCAATTTGGGCCGTTTGAAGCCAGATTTGGGCCGTTTGAAGCCCAATTTGGGTAATTTAAAGCCAGATTTGGGCCGTTTGAACCCCGATTTGGGCCGTTTGAAGCCCAATTTGGGCCAAGTCCAATTTTACAATGAGATGCACCCACTTTAACCCTGAATAAAGTAATAAAACCACTAGTAAACCAGTAGGCGGTGCCTGGCCTGCTGTTCAGTGAGTGGCCTGGCCTGGCCTGCAATTTTTTTTTTTTTTTTTTTTGCAGGCCAGGCCAGGCCAGGCCACCGGGCATTTGCCCGACATGCCCGATTATGCAGTCCGCCCCTCGGCACGGGTGATGGTTCGGGAGGTGTATATGGAGTCCAGGGTGGGGAGGTCACAACCAATGATTTTTGCTGCTTTATTAATAATGCGCTGTAATTTGGATTTGGATATTTGATCAGCTGAACCGTACCAGACAATTATGGATGAGGTGATGATGCTTTGTATGATGGCGGAGTAGAAGCGGAGCAGTAGGCGTTGTTTAATCCTATATCTTTTCAGTTGCCTGAGGAAGTAGAGTCGTTGATGTGCTTTCTTGGTGATGGTGGTGATGTTGTAGTCCCATTTGAGGTTATTGCTGATGTGGGTTCCGAGAAATTTGAAAGAGTCTGTGAGGGTTATGGGTTGGTCGGATATTGTCAGTGGGAGTTTGGGTGTCATTTTTGCAGTCCTGAAGTCTATGGCTATTTCAGTTGTTTTGGAGGTGTTGAGCAGGAGGTTGTTGATAGAGCACCATGTTGCAACTCTCTCTACTTCTCGTCTGTATGCTAATTCATTGTTATTTGTGATGAGGCCGAGGATGGTGGTGTCGTCTGCGTATTTGTAAATTTTTACTGAGTTGTCCAGGGAGGTGAAAGACAACAGCAAACTGTGGTTGGAGCAAGTTGCCGATCCTCTCGCAGTAGTGCTGCCCTGCTGGTTGTGTGTGTCCCACTGTACAGACAGACAAATAAATATTGAAGTGCTCCATCCATCTCGACTCCCGTGCCATAAATGGGTCAACACGCAGGACAGAAACAGAGTGGTCACATATATACACCGTGGAGTGTGGTGCATAAAACAAATAATCTCTGAACTTCTCGCATATGGACCACTTGAGGGCGAGGAATTCCAGTTACCCAGAATGAAGCCTGTAATTTCTCTCGGCTGTGGTGAGGGTTCTTGAACCGTACCCAATGACTCTCCTTTTCCAATTCTGACGTTGGTACAGACAGATCCAAGCCCCCGTTCGGATGCGTCCGTCTGCAGGGTGAAGGGCATTTTGAAGTCTGGGTAGGCAAGGACAGGAGGGCTTGTCAATGTGTTGATCAGCCTACAGAGGACTTTTTGAGAGTTCATCAAACCACACCACCGGCATTTTTGATGGTATCTGGCCACATTTCCTCTTTCCTCTCTTGAGTTTGTTCTGCTGGGCATCGGCTATGCCATCTTTGATTTGCAGTAACTCTTAGATTGGCTTTGCGATCCGGGATGAATCTTGAATGTATGCTCGGTATTAGCTCAGGAACCCAAGCACTCGACAGACATCTCCAACAGTGGCAGGTGTCTTGTCTTTCAGTACATGCACGGCATCTAAATCTTTAGGATCAATCTGGACACCAGCAGCGGACACCAGCCGACCCACATATCACACTTCTGGTTTGAACAGCTCGCACTTAGTTGGTCTAAACTTGACACCATGGCATTGTAGAGCCTGAACGACTTTCCTCAGCCCCTCAACATGGTCCTCAAAGGTTCGAGCGTAGCAGAGGACATCATCGAAGTATGGAATGTAGCACTCATCCCGCAAGGAGTCCAGCATTTCCTCCATACTCCGTTGAAATGCGGCTGGGGCGTTGGTCAGGCCGAAGGGAATTCGGACCCATTCGTAGAGTCCCCAAGGCGTGATGAATGCCGTCAGATGATGTGAACATTCTGCTATGAAGCCGCCTTTCCTTGGTCCAAGATTGAGAACCAGCTGTAGCCCCCGAGGGTGTCCATGAGGTTCTGGATCCGGGGCAGGGGGTGCCGGTCTGGTACAGTTTTCTGATTTAAGAGCCAGTAGTCTATACACAGCCGGAGTGTACCGTCCTTAGTCCGGACGCATACAACTGGGGCGGCGTATGGCGATTTTGATTTTACAATCTAGCCCTTGACCAGGAGATCTTGGATGTATTCCTTGACTTCTTGATACAGTCTTTGGCACTGAGGTGTATAATTTCTGAAATGGAATATCATCCTTCAGTGTTATGGGCATCTGTAGGCTTGGAATAGTCCCATGTCATTGTCATCGCGAGCAAATGCCAGTGACTCCTCGAACAGCATCTTCTTCACAATGTCTTGCTGTGTTTTGTCAAGGTGGCTTATGTCAACTAGAGGATCCCATTTTGCAGCCGGATCACTGTTGTTACTGTTCAGGACAGGTCAGTGTGTGAGTTGACACTGTTAACTGCTGCGCTGTTTGGTTGTTTAGGCTGTTCAGGCTGGTCTGTTTCTATTATTTTTACTATTGGTTGGATGCTTCCAAGCACAGTCTTATGACGCAGAACCACATCTTTGCATGTGTTATTCCCAATGGGAACTTTGACAAAAGAGTGTCCGATGTTACAGACTTCAATCAAACCATCTCCTACATCCAGTTGTTGGAGTTGTATGTCTTCGTTTGGCTCAAACAGGACAACGGGATCAGTGAAGTCAAGGTTAGCTGGCATTTTACATTTAACATGTGCAACTTGGCCTGCTCGGATTATAACATCATGTAGCCCGACTTTGACCATCGCTTCATCAACTCCATTGAATTTCTGTGTCTGGATGAAGTTTACTATGGTGGTGGCTTTGTTTTCCTTGATTTCCATAGCACTACAGAGCAGGCTTACAAGAGTGGACACAAGGCGATCTGCTCAACTACATTGAACCCCAAGAGCGGACACTCAAGGGACACATTTCCTACCAGAAATGGTACTTGCGGCGGCTGTGGCTCAGGAGGTAGAGCGGGTCGTCCACTAATCAGAAGGTCGGTGGTTCGATCCCTGGCTCCTCCAGTCCGCATGTCGAAGTGTCCTTGGCCAGCACCCTGCGTGGCAGCTGGCCGCCTTCGGTGTATGAATGGGTGAATGTAGGCACATTGTAAAGCGCTTTGGATAAAAGCACTATATAAATGCAGTCCATTTACCATTTACCATTTACCACTTGGATTGATAGGCTGGGGTCACTGTTGCCGGGGGAGGTTCATGGTCACTTCGACCATCCATCATAAGGCACAGCGGTACCAGTAACAGCAAATTTGATTCAAGATTCAAGATTTTTTTTTTTTTATTGTCACTCCGTAGTACAAGTATAACGTGTGAAATTCTTGTGCTGTGAACTCCGTTTACAACATAGTACAAATATAACAGGGCATATGAGTGCAAAAACAACAAGAGACACAACAAGCAATAAGGCAGTAGAGTGATAAGACACAAGTCAGAGACAGTGGCATATTCACTGCACATAGGTGCACATGTCATGTGCATACTTTGGACATACTTAAACATTTTAAATTCAACATATTTTACGTACTTTGGACGTATTTAAACATTTTAAATTCGACGTATTTGACGTACAGGTGCAAATAGCATATACCTAATTAAACATACAATTAAACATTACACATACATAATGGTAGCATCTACAGTGCGGTACAGTACCGTAAATTCCGGATAAGCCACGGCTTTTTTCCCGTTTTTTGGCCTTTTTTGGCCCCTGCGGCTTATATAACGGTGCGGCTTATCTATGGATTTTTTCAGCAAACGGCCACTCGGGAACCTCCAAAATCTATGGATGTTGGTATGAGGCAGAACGAGAGCAAGACAGACATTACGAGAGCGAGACCCTGATTGGATGATGTTGCAAAAAATGTGCCTCGCGACCTGATTGGAGCACTGTGCCACTACGCTCTCTCAGCCACTACGGTAAAACACCCTCCCTCCTCCCTCGCTCCGGGGGGAAAAAGGCAGCGATTGAGCCTGAAAGACAGTCTGAATGAAATTGAATGTAACATTCCCAATTCTATGTATTACATTCTAAAAAACTAACAGCAACATTTTGGAAGGCTAAGCCACACAACTAGCTCGTTGTAATCTAACATCATGCTTCAAAAGATGGAGAACTGGCTGTGTTACGACGATGGCGGCGAGAAGAAGAAGGAAAGAAGGAAATCGAGCAGCAGCACGTAACCTTGGCATCAGGGTGTTGACACAGAGAGCAGACGGCCGAGGTGCCGTTCAGATCCGACTGAAGGCTCAAGTTTGCCAGTGGATCCTGACAGCGTGGAGGAGTGTCAAAACATCCACGATCACCAACGGGTTCCGAAAGGCTGGACTGCTGCGTGATGAAGAGGAGGACGCCGCCAGCTGAGGGCCTTCAGAGGCTGTTCGATTCCGACAGTGACGAAGAGGAGTTCGTTGGTTTTGAGAGCGACAACGAAGGAGAGAGGAGAGTGGCTGACGAAGCCACCCTGAGCCTGTTCGTTTCCGACACTGAAGATGAGGACTTTGGTGGTTTTAGTACGCAGGAAGAAGACGAAGATGAGGATTAATGACTTGACTTTTCTGGTTACAGCCGTGTACTGCACCTTAGCCTAAAAGATGAAGACGAGGATTAATGACTTTTCTGGTAGGCTGATTACCGTATATTTTAAGCAGCCGTGTTACTGCAACTTTAGGCTTACGCGCTTACTGTCGTGTTACAGGCACTTTATTTTGCACTTTAAAAAAAACACATTTAATTTAGCCATTGATATTGCCTCGTCAAGCGCTGTAAGCTTTGTTTTTTGTTATGGTACTACTGTAGGCTATAATGTAGATCAGTGGTTTTCAACCTTTTTCATGCCAAGGACCCCTAAATTTACACAGCACAGTACATGTTCTGTAGCTACTATTGCACTAAATGGTAACACTTGAATACGTTATGCAAATATGCAACTTGTTTTGTTGAAATGTTAATAAATGGGAGCTTCCCCAAACAGCCATCTCTTTTCCGACAATCCCCTCTGTGCACGAACCCTTACATATGGTAATTAAACATCAAAACACCCGCGGCTTATAGACCGGTGCGGCTTATATATGTAAAAAACAGTCAACTCTGCAGGTGCGGCTTATACACCGGTGCGCCTTATAGTCCGGAATTTACGGTACATCTACTACACTATTTGTGTATGTTAAGGAGTCTCGTGGCCTGCGGGAAGAAACTCCCTCAAGCGATTTGTGCGTGCTTTTGGGACCCTGTATCTCCTCCCTGAGGGTAACAGGGAGAACAGGCTGTTGTGGGGATGGTTTGTGTCTTTGATGATCTTCAGGGACCTCCTGAGGCACCGCTGGTTATATAGTTCCTGCAGTTCTGGCAGCTCACATCCTGTTACGTGCTGGGCCGCGCGTCTCACTCTTCGTAGTGCCCTGCGGTCCATGGTGCTACAGTTCCCGTACCAGGTGGTGAAGCAGCCAGTCAGCAGGCTTTCAATGGTGCCTCTGTAGAAGTCCCTAACAATTTCTGGCCTTAGCCCAAATTTCTTTAGGCGCCTGAGTCCGTGTAGTCGCTGTTGGGCCTTTTTGACAACAGTGGCGGTGTGACCGGCCCATGTCAGGTCCTGGTGGATGTTGACTCCCAGGTACTTGAAGCTGTCCACCCTTTCCACCACTGTGCCGTTGATGGTGATTGGGGGGTGTGCGCCCCCCCCTCCTGTAGTCCACAATGATCTCCTTGGTCTTGGAGACGTTCAGAGAGAGGTTTGTTTCCCATCAATTCATCCAAGGGTCGGAGTCGATGGCCAGGTATGTATGTCAGAAACAATGTAAACACCACCTGCACAGCTACAACCCAGGTGTGTAGTGAAACCCAGCCCATACATGTGAAAGTAGCAGCACTAGTGGGGAAGAAATGTCGACTCAAGTGCTACATGAATGGATATGCTACTACAGCACTCTTTGATACAGGCTCCCAAGTCAGTATTGTGGATCATGAGTGGAGACAGACATACATACAATAGGTTAGGGAGGGACAGATCTCTGGTTGCCTTGCATTGACCGACTTGATTCGTGGCCTGACTATGAGGATTAACTGCCCGTGGTGGCTCTGCTGAGGGCCGGGAATGTTTCCTTGCCTTTCCCTTCTCAAACACCCTACTTCTCCACAGCCATAACAGTGCGGACAATTGGGGATGCCCTGTTCAACACACCTTGGACATCCGCGTGGTCTCGATTATCTGCGGAATGATGGTAGACCCTATAGACCCTTTTACAGTTTGTTAAGAGCATGACGTATTCTGTGGGCGGAGCCAAATTTGTTGCAGAAATTTACAACTTTACAACTAAATATGGAATATCCTGACGCTTCCTCTATGTATTTTAAAGCTTCGCAGGTTACCTTACACAAATAAGCTAACTCTTTCAATGGGGTGAGGTTTCTTGACCCGTACTCACTGTCAGGATGGGTCTAGGATCCAAACATCGCCAAAGTTGCAGTGCCGCACATCGTCATATTCCTAGTGGGAATGTCCAGCGGTTATACTCATACGGCACAAGACGTCTTTTTCCTGTATTCCGGGGATCTCTCTCATTTCGGCTTGAGTTCCACGAAGTTGTGCATACCGCGATGCGTGCGCAACTACCCCTGTGACGTCGGCTGTAAAAGAGTCTATTGTCTGTACAACTACATGAGTGTTCTGTATGTTTTGATTGTTTGTCAAAAGGCGCTGGTGAGGGCCTCGACTTGAGCTGTTAGGTTGTAGTATAGGTAGGTTGTTGTATAGTCTTTGTCTTATTTTGGTTCTTATCAGGGATTGTCTCTTGTTTGACCACCGGTGCACATTCAAGCTGAGCACTTCGGACTACTGTCACCTTCTGACGTTAGGTATGACCCAATCTGCGTTGCCTTTCGTTCTCATCACTCATGACTTTGATCACCTGCCTAAGCAGTGTTTCATCTGATACACTGTGATCAGCGAGTAGCGGTTTCAGTTAGTTTCTGAAGCGATGCCCTGGTGGAGAGTTCGTAAGAAGACATTTTGGACGTTACGTGGGTCATACTCGATATCAGCAGCAGCGTGCCTTGATGTGAACATCACTTTTTGTTGAAGTCTGATTAATCTATAAAGGAACTGCTGAGGTGTCTCATTTTCATGTTGTCGGGTTCTCATTAACTCAATTCAGTCACGGTCATATCATCCATCTTGATGAGCATTTCTTTGAACTGCCCCGGCTTTATGATACAGAAGACCCCTTGAATAATTTCACTTTCACTGTGGTTGTTCTTCTGTCCTCCTTCAATTTGCTTGCACAGGTTGCTGTAGCTGATGTCAGATGAATGGTCACCTACCTGACCCCCGTGTACTTTGCAAAAACGACAAATCTCTTAAGGAGTACATTGTATCAGCCCTACTGTGTGATGCACCTTCAGAGTGGTATGTGTCACGTTATGGTGAGTAGGTGTCATGTTATGTACTGTGGAAGAGGGTTTGTCGTGTGTGGTTGAAGCTGGTGATATCTGACATGCTGCCAGCTTCTTGCCTAGCTCCTCATAATTCGACAGTAACGGTTGGTATTCAAGTGCTTGCATTTCAACACTAAAATTAGCTGCACCTTTGTCAAGTTGAGCTAAACTGTGGTGTGCACTGGTCACATTGGTCGGCCACTGGCCCGTGCTATTGTGGGCTGTATGAGCTGGTAGATTACCAGTGTATGACTGACCCACATTAGATACTGATGTAGGTGTTTGTGTCGGCATGTTAACCTCAACCTCAGACGTTACTGGTGGATAGTCTATGGCAATTACGTGGTTCTTTTCAAGGTCATAAATACCATCTTTCAATATTAGCAACTCTGAAAACCCCTCATCTTCTCGATCAAGCAAAGTTTGGCAGAGCATAAATGAACAGATGTATTCTATGCAACCTTCCTCATGACCTCTACTAGAGCCATATGAACTCCGCGTTCACGGAATTGCGGAATTGACCAATAAAAATGGAATCTACTGTAAAACGTGGAATACTGCAGAATTTGCCATAATTGGGCTGAAATTCAATATATAATGTTAATAAGGTGACGTCACACACATTCTCTCCCTCTCTTCCACACACGCAGCTGCCTGCCCTTAAAGCGGACTCTGTAGTAATGTAACTTATAGTTAACGAGCGCATTTACAAGCGCTTTCCCCACAATAGCGTCCGTGACAACATGTGCAGAGACAATAATATGGACATGTCGATAACCCTGTCTTGAAGTGTGCGTGAAGTAGCCTACATAACGTTAGCGTTAGATGTCTGTGAATGATTCGGCCTCATTAGACCTTCTCACTTACATATTCTATTTAATTCTGTTATGTTGTTCGTTTAAAACGTCAGCATAACGTTAACTACTTGCAGATGGTCTTGATCACGTTAGCTCAATTGACAATTAAATACTTGGTAGATGCAGTTATCAGTGTTGTTGATGTTACTTGCCTTCCAAGTCAAAGCCTTCCGACCATAGTATAGATGGCAACAGGGAATGAAAGACGAAATATCTACTTTTGCACATGATGAAGCTGGAAAAGTTTCCTTTGTGGCTGTGTATTCTTATTCACTTGACACATGCCGCTAAGTTCTTCTTAGTAGACTCACGTTGACCCATGCCAAGTTAGCAAAGATAAACACCACCACTTCCTGTTATAACTTTCAAAATAAAATAATATTTTAAGCATTTTCTGATGTTTGAAGTGAATGTTTTGTTCACATTTGTTTTTATGCTTCGCCAGCGATAGCCAGGCCGGAGGCATTATGGATCCGCGTTGTCCGTCCGTCCATCCGTCCGTCCGATGTTCGTTAACGCCATATCTGAGGAACGCCTTGACGGAATTTCTTCAAATTTGCCTAGTTTTTCTCATAACATTAATAGTGACACTTCTTCCAGCACTAGTAACGTAGTACAACAGAGTAATCACAGTGTTAGGGTACGTAACCTTGGAGATGACTCCGTTCTCGTCGGTCTGGGCCAGGATGTTGCTGCACCAGAAGGTGCCGCAGGCTCGGCCCCAGCACACGCGGCTCAGGCCAAGCCGCGCCACAGAGTACTGACAGGACAGCGTGGCTGTGCCCCCCTCTGGCACTTTGAAGGAAGAAACCAACAGCAACCTGCAGGCTGCACGCCAGAGAGACAGAGAGGAAAGGTTATAGGTGCTGTGATATTAAAATAAAAAAATAAGTGTTACATAGCTCTTCTTTCTGGCAGCCATCACTGATATAGAGTGTTTGGACAGTAGGTGGACATGGGTCCTCTGCTCTCCAGTATCCAGAAAATACATATTCTGGGATCCCATCACACTTTTATCCAATCAGGAGAGAGGATTCCACAAATTTATTTTCTGTTTACTGCAGAGCGGAGGCACTGGGATACCTAGGTCAGTGACCAAACCCTATATCAGTGAGAGTCTGACTCAATGGAAGCATAACCTCGTGCCACCAGGCTCTATAGGCTCTCTCAAAGGAGAGAGCCTGGTACCATTACTACAAGAAGGAAGACCCGCCCTGTGTTCCGGTGGTCGTTCCGCTTTGTGTGCCACAGTGTTTTCGTTTCCCCATTTGACCATTTTGACCGGTGTGTCAGACGGCGATGCCCTTATTTGGTTTTAGCTGTTTGTTTGTTTGTTTTTTAGCTTTTTGGGTAGCTAGATACTCACATCTCCCATGTATTCTGAACAGAACGCAAGGATTGAGCGGAATTTGCTACACTTTGGTTCCTGGCGGATGTCGTGGTGTGCCGGATGACACGGAACAGGGTTTTTGGCCCCAGACTAATGGAAGCAGGCTTCGGGTCTAAGCTCTGCTATTGGCTCCGACCATCTCAAATGCCTCCACCGCTGTTAAAAAAAACTACAAGCTAGCATAGCTACACACTGAAAGTGGCAAGTTTTGACGAAGATTTGGATTGTGCAATAAAGCAGACCTGCTTGGTACTTTTGGTGGATGTTGTAAAGATAACAGAGCCTTTTTACCCGCTAGACCAGAGTGAGAGTAAGAGGAGCCAGACTCTCTCCTGCACGGGTACAGCGCAAAACAGAGATAGTCTGGCAAGTGAGACTATATATCAGTGATGGCTATCGGAATGTAGAGCTATAACACTTATTTTAACACACAAAAAAATCACATTTAAAGAGCCACAGTGATAGACCAACATGTCACCAGTATAAAATGTTGTCAGTTTCTGCAAACCACAGATAGGCCTATATATGACATTCAACGTTTGTGAACCAAAATACGTAGCATATCAACATTTCAAATTAACCAAAATTTTCCAATGTAAATTTGTAAATGTCGGTTATGCCATTGTGAAATGGTTCGCCGAGCAGCGCTATTTTTTTCGTATTTATGTTTCATGCCGTCATATTTCCTAATAAAAACCGCAACCTTAAATTCCCACATTTTTAAACTGAATTTGGCCCGTAAATCCATCGCTGACTGCGAGCTCGTTTTTAAAGCGTGAGTGGTGATCTTTATACCATATGAAAGTAGAAGAAATAAGGAATCGATTGGGACGAAGCATGTCAACCTAGCATGTCGGGAAGGGGGTGTAAATAACGCTCCAAAGTTGATGAATTGGAATGTAACTAAACGAGTATGTTGATAGTGCAGGGGAAGGCACACTCTGGTTCCAGATGCAATAAAGTGTAATTTAACGCTGTTTGACAACAGTATCGGCCGTAGACTTTGTCAAGTCTCATAAAAACACAGTGCAAGACAGCCAGTATAAAGACAGGTGGGCTGATTGAATGGACAACACCTGTCCTGTGAAACACACACCTGAGTGTGATTACAATGACATCATAGGATCAGTCATGCAGTAATAGGCTACATTTAGACAGATTAATCAAAACATTGATGTCACAGGTAGGCTGTATACCATAATATACGTTATCATGAATCTATTTATATCTAAATAGATTTATCTATTTATCTATCGATTTCTATAAATAGTAATCACAGCCTAATGCATAGAGATAAATCCTGAAACCTTCTCGCAACAGTAGCCTAAGCCAGTGGTTTTCAAAGTGGGGTCCCCAGCAAAAAGGGGGGATAATCTATTTTCACTATAATTCCATGCCATCCATAAGTAACACAATCTAAGCTAATGTAGAAGTGAGTAACTAGGCTAATAATAACCATAACAGCACAAATAATTGACAAAAATCTCAAAATAAATATACAGTATTTACTCTGAGAAATGAAATAATGAGAAAAGGAACAATTATTGATGGTTAAAACTGAATAATGAAAATAATAAAATAATAATTTAATATATTTCCCTGCATCTCATATTGAGATTAGATCGGTATTAAGTCTGGACAGACTGGAAAGGATTGATTTCATCCCCCCACAGCACTGCATGACGGACAGGTAGGACGATTAATTACAGCTTCTGACTGACAGCGGTGCAAAACTATGGTAACAACTTACTACGGTAACAAGTTTTTATTCATCGGTCATTGTGCCTGTCTACCTACATATAATGCTACTCTTATGGGCCTGAGCACAGAGTAGATTTGCATGCCAGGTGGCGCGGCATGTGGGGACAGGCGACAGCAGGGAGATTTCTCTGGTCTCGCGCTCGAGACAAGGAAAAAGCAGATGGTGATGTGATGTGTGGGTGATGGCGCACTACACCTTTTGACAAGAATCACGAAAAAGGGAGAAACAAAAATTAAAAACTGACTGCATAGAGTTCTAGAGGATAAGTTGGACAAGTTAATAACGTGCAGAAATCTCCCATTGTGATTACATTAGAACGTGTTGAGAGCGGAGGGTTTGTCCTGACTGTTGTGCTGTGCTGCGGCCGGCGATAACCAGGCTCACGTCAGCAGGCTCTTTTAATGATACTTACATGCATGGGAGTCAATGGCAGTTTCTAGTTCGCCACTGAATGACCAAATTGATTAAGTTTTCAGTAACAATTTTGAGCAACGCTGTTTCCATACAGGCCACCAGCGTTGGCTAGTTGTTGATATTTATAAAGATATTGCAGCTCTCATACATATAACTTTTTTTTTAGGCGGTGGGCAAACTGTCATGGCGTCGTTTTCCGATTTTTTTTTCTCCTTTTCCTACCACAGACAAAAAGTATTGAGACAAGAGGAGACGTCAATTTCTTGGTTTTTACCATAGGTTTTTTCAAATCAAGCAGCATGCTGTTTTGTCACATATCTCGGGGGGGGGGGGGGGGGGTAAGTCCCCCTTTAAGTAGTCTCCTTAGGGGCCAAAATGGCGGAGGCGTAGCTCTGCTGCTGCGTGCTGATGTTGCAATCGAGCGATCTATTGAGTGTCACTTCTTATCAATGTACGTTGTTTGAGTGCATGCCATCTAATTTTTATATTGTGTTACTTCCTGCATTTTAAACACAAAATGGCTGCTTTGTGAAATAGGCTAATTTCTATCAGTCTGATGACTAAGCCTTTGTTCACACCAGACACTTAACATAAGCAGAGCTGAAGCTTGAGGCACGCTGAACCTGAGCTCACGCTTAACCGTTCACACAAGAAGCCCTCTCTGCCCTTCAGTCACACAAGAAGCCCTCTCTGCCCTTCAGTCACACAAGAAGCCCTCTCTGCCCTTCAGTCACACAAGAAGCCCTCTCTGCCCTTCAGTCACACAAGAAGCCCTCCCCCCCTTCAGCGCCTCGCTCGGAGCTGCTCCACCGGCCCCTCCCCCCCCCCTTCAGCGCCTCACTCGGAGCTGCTCCACCGGCCCCTCCCCCCCCTTCAGCGCCTCGCTCGGAGCTGCTCCACCGGCCCCTCCCCCCCCTTCAGCGCCTCGCTCGGTGCTGCTCCACCGGCCCCTCCCCCCCCTTCAGCGCCTCGCTCGGAGCTGCTCCACCGGTCCCTCCCCCCCTTCAGCGCCTCGCTCGGAGCTGCTCCACCGCCCCCCCCTCCCCCCTCACCAGTGTTGGGAGTAACTAGTTACTAAGTAACTAGTTACTGTAACTTAACTACTTTTTTCAGTAACTAGTAATCTAACTAATTACTTTTTCAAATTCAGTAACTCATTTACAGTTACTAAAATAGTAACTGGGCTAGTTACTAGTTACTTTAGGACATGAAAATAACGGACAACTTCAGAGGATTACCCAGTTTCTGATCCTCAGACCTAGTCCGGGGAGAGAGCTGCAGCCAGAGCCCCAGAGGCTAATGACCTTGATAGGCTATAAGCCTCCCCAATAGAGAGCCGCAGTAACGAGTCCGGAAATGATCGATGCTAACAGCCCTGGTTCTACACAGTTTTCGCCTATGGGAGTTTTGAATGGGTTTTTGGCGCGATGCTTCTAATAATCTCTCTGGGCAACGCTGGCTTAATCAAACGCGAACCAGTGTTTAGTAACATCATCTTCACACACGAGGACCACTTTTACGAGTTTTGAAGCTTTTACTTGCCGTTAAAAGGACGGCTAGCTAGCAAACGGCTAAATGAGACTACACTTTTGAGTCGATGGGGATATATACGTCAATAACGTCACCACTTCAAAGGGCGAACACGGAAATTCTCTTTCCCTCACCTGGTTCAGCCCCGTTCAGCCCGAGGTAATCAGTGCACACATCAACAACAGTCCAGGTTGAGTGCTGACGTGACGTGGAAGCCTATGCGACAGTGTGTAGTTCTGGATTAGCTTAGCTCGAGCATTTTACTTCTAGGGCTCGCATTTACGCTTCAAAACTCATGAAAGTGGTCCTCATGTGTGAAGATTATCCGACGGAACTCTGGTTCGCGTTTAATTAATCTTGCGTTGCCCAGAGACCTTATTTGAAGCATCGCGCCAAAAACCCATTCAAAAATCCCATAGACAGAAACAGTGTTGAACCAGGAAGTTCGGGACTTCCGCATTCAGCCTACAAAAATACGTCATCCCTGCGGCTCTCTATAAGCGAAGGTTCAATGCCACACTGTGGCACAGCAACACTAACATAATGTGTGCATTAATAACAATCGAAGCGGACTTTTAAAAGTAACGCAAAAGTTACTTTCCCTACTAACTAATTACTTTGAAGTAACTGGTAACTTTAAAGTAATTAAATTACCTTTTGAGAGAAGTAACTAGTAACTGTAACTACCGTATTTCCCCAAATAGTAGCCCGGGCGTTTAATACGCAAAATCGATTTGGACCCCAGGCGTTTAAAAGAACCAGGCGGCTATTTGCTGCAGGCGTTTATTTATTTTTGCACCGACCTGCACCAGGCCATTATTCGGTGACAGTTCCTGTCCAGCATGTTTTTTAGTGCAAAGGTCCTCACTCCCATCAACTGCCACCGTCAGCCCACACACCTTTTGGAGGATACCAAAAATCAGCAATCAGCCGTGGCTACCTACCCTGTAGCCCACACACACACACACACACACACACACACACACACACACACACACACACACACACACACACACACACACACACACACACACACACACACACACACACCTGAATAATAGATGCCATGGTTACACTAAATGGGGCATTTGGCACTGCAACAATGCACTTGCAAATAAGATGACGTTGACCGACGCAATTCTATCAAACCCAGCAAATAGGCTACGACCAGCCTGAACATAGCCACATCCCAAACACACTACAACAACTTGCAAATACACTACACACACCACGGCGGGTGCTGATTAAACATAGTCACACACAATCATTACGCACGTAATCGGTATAAATATAACACAATTTCAGTCTTACCATTGACGTGTCTATTTCCAATAGCCCCTATCTCTTGAACTCATCTGGGACTTCAGTTCAAGTGAAGACCGCGGTAGCCGTTGTCAACAGAACTCTTTACATAATCCAAACATCGTGGAAATGCTTCCATGCCATCAATTTCCCTGCATTGCTTTTGGTAACGTAAGTTGAGCTCCGTCGATTAGCGTTTTCTTTCACGTGTTTCTCCATGCTGTTCCATGTATTGCGCAACACTGGTGTTGCCTTCAAGTGCTGTCAGCAACGTAGTAATTTCGGGGTTACCTTAAGATAATGCAAATAATGGCCGATTATCTGTATCGGCATTTTCATTGGCTGTTTGCCGATATCATAATTTAATAAAAAAATGCGCTAATTTGCGGCTGCTGCACCTGGAAGAATCCGCCAGTGTCAAATGAGCAGGAATTTCTGAGCAGGAATTTCTTACTTCCGGTCAGGATTTTTCAGAATAAAAGCGATCATTCAAACTCGATAAAATACACAAATTTAAGTGATATCACACAAATTGAATAACAATACACATGGAAAAGGTTATATTCCATTTATATCTATATATCCTTTGGTATTGTAGTACTAACTACTTCTATATTATTATATTAAGCTTGCTCCAATCAGTCAGAACACAATGAAAACGCTCCGATTTCGAATAAAGATTAAAAATCTAAAGTCAATTGTTCCAGGGCAAACTCACTTGATCCATGTAGAGACATAGCCCAGCTATCATAGCGAAGTCATCTTGAGGCTGGATGGGTGTCAATTTTTCTGTTTTGGACATGTATGTACAGTGTCAAGTGAGCAGGAATTTTATAGCTGTCCGCTCCCATTCAGAACACAATGAAAACGCTCCGATTTCGAATAAAGATTAAAAATCTAAAGTCAATTGTTCCAGGGCAAACTCACTTGATCCATGTAGAGACATAGCCCAGCTATCATAAGGAAGTCATCTTGAGGCTGGATGGGTGTCAATTTTTCTGTTTTGGACATGTATGTACAGTGTCAAGTGAGCAGGAATTTTATAGCTGTCCGCTCCCATTCAGAACACAATGAAAACGCTCCGATTTCGAATAAAGATTAAAAATCTAAAGTCAATTGTTCCAGGGCAAACTCACTTGATCCATGTAGAGACATAGCCCAGCTATCATAGCGAAGTCATCTTGAGGCTGGATGGGTGTCAATTTTTCTGTTTTGGACATGTATGTACAGTGTCAAGTGAGCAGGAATTTTATAGCTGTCCGCTCCCATTCAGAACACAATGAAAACGCTCCGATTTCGAATAAAGATTAAAAATCTAAAGTCAATTGTTCCAGGGCAAACTCACTTGATCCATGTAGAGACATAGCCCAGCTATCATAGCGAAGTCATCTTGAGGCTGGATGGGTGTCAATTTTTCTGTTTTGGACATGTATGTACAGTGTCAAGTGAGCAGGAATTTTATAGCTGTCCGCTGCCATTCAGAACACAATGAAAACGCTCCGATTTCGAATAAAGATTAAAAATCTAAAGTCAATTGTTCCAGGGCAAACTCACTTGATCCATGTAGAGACATAGCCCAGCTATCATAAGGAAGTCATCTTGAGGCTGGATGGGTGTCAATTTTTCTGTTTTGGACATGTATGTACAGTGTCAAGTGAGCAGGAATTTTATAGCTGTCCGCTCCCATTCAGAACACAATGAAAACGCTCCAATTTTGAATAAAGATTAAAAATCTAAAGTCAATTGTTCCAGGGCAAACTCACTTGATCCATGTAGAGACATAGCCCAGCTATCATAAGGAAGTCATCTTGAGGCTGGATGGGTGTCAATTTTTCTGTTTTGGACATGTATGTACAGTGTCAAGTGAGCAGGAATTTTATAGCTGTCCGCTCCCATTCAGAACACAATGAAAACGCTCCGATTTTGAATAAAGATTAAAAATCTAAAGTCAATTGTTCTATAAAATTCCTGCTCACTTGACACTGTACATACATGTCCAAAACAGAGAAATTGACACCCATCCAGCCTCAAGATGACTTCCTTATGATAGCTGGGCTATGTCTCTACATGGATCAAGTGAGTTTGCCCTGGAACAATTGACTTTAGAAATTTAATCTTTATTCGAAATTGGAGCGTTTTCATGGTGTTCTGAATGGGAGCGGGCAGCTATAAAATTCCTGCTCACTTGACACTGTACATACATGTCCAAAACAGAAAAATTGACACCCATCCAGCCTCAAAATGACTTCCTTATGATAGCTGGGCTATGTCTCTACATGGATCAAGTGAGTTTGCCCTGGAACAATTGACTTTAGATTTTTAATCTTTATTCGAAATCGGAGCGTTTTCATTGTGTTCTGAATGGGAGCGGACAGCTATAAAATTCCTGCTCACTTGACACTGTACATACATGTCCAAAACAGAAAAATTGACACCCATCCAGCCTCAAAATGACTTCCTTATGATAGCTGGGCTATGTCTCTACATGGATCAAGTGAGTTTGCCCTGGAACAATTGACTTTAGATTTTTAATCTTTATTCAAAATCAGAGCGTTTTCATTGTGTTCTGAATGGGAGCGGACAGCTATAAAATTCCTGCTCACTTGACACTGTACATACATGTCCAAAACAGAAAAATTGACACCCATCCAGCCTCAAGATGACTTCCTTATGATAGCTGGGCTATGTCTCTACATGGATCAAGTGAGTTTGCCCTGGAACAATTGACTTTAGAAATTTAATCTTTATTCGAAATTGGAGCGTTTTCATGGTGTTCTGAATGGGAGCGGGCAGCTATAAAATTCCTGCTCACTTGACACTGTACATACATGTCCAAAACAGAAAAATTGACACCCATCCAGCCTCAAAATGACTTCCTTATGATAGCTGGGCTATGTCTCTACATGGATCAAGTGAGTTTGCCCTGGAACAATTGACTTTAGATTTTTAATCTTTATTCGAAATCGGAGCGTTTTCATTGTGTTCTGAATGGGAGCGGACAGCTATAAAATTCCTGCTCACTTGACACTGTACATACATGTCCAAAACAGAAAAATTGACACCCATCCAGCCTCAAAATGACTTCCTTATGATAGCTGGGCTATGTCTCTACATGGATCAAGTGAGTTTGCCCTGGAACAATTGACTTTAGATTTTTAATCTTTATTCAAAATCAGAGCGTTTTCATTGTGTTCTGAATGGGAGCGGACAGCTATAAAATTCCTGCTCACTTGACACTGTACATACATGTCCAAAACAGAAAAATTGACACCCATCCAGCCTCAAGATGACTTCCTTATGATAGCTGGGCTATGTCTCTACATGGATCAAGTGAGTTTGCCCTGGAACAATTGACTTTAGATTTTTAATCTTTATTCGAAATCGGAGCGTTTTCATTGTGTTCTGAATGGGAGCGGACAGCTATAAAATTCCTGCTCACTTGACACTGTACATACATGTCCAAAACAGAAAAATTGACACCCATCCAGCCTCAAGATGACTTCGCTATGATAGCTGGGCTATGTCTCTACATGGATCAAGTGAGTTTACCCTGGAACAATTGACTTTAGATTTTTAATCTTTATTTGGAATCGGAGCGTTTTCATGGTGTTCTGAATGGGAGCGGGCAGCTATAAAATTCCTGCTCACTTGACACTGTACATACATGTCCAAAACACAAACATTGACACCCATCCAGCCTCAAGATGACTTCCCTATGATAGATAGATTGATAGATTGATTGATTGATTTATATTTAGTACAATAGTATTACATAAAGTATGTGACAAAAGGTAGTACAAGGATAAAGAACACAGACAGTTGTTCAACTGATTTCCACTGTGGTCCCAAGAAGGATACAAAGAACATTTAATAGGCTACCTACTTCTCACAAGACCACATTGTTCATGCTTTGCATAATGGGTCACCTAGCCTAGCCTATAGCTTGATAATCTCTTCTATTGATGTCTTCCCTATAGAGGCCATAATCAGGTGAGAGGTAGGCCTAGCCTCTATTGACCAGTGTGAGCTAGCGACACACCCTGTTAAGCCTTTCAAGAAATAACACACGGTCTCCTTTGTACAGTATGTCTATTTTCATTCAAACATTAAACTAGAGGTTTATCTTAGTGTTCGTATGTTCATTATATTGGACATAGTTACATTTCTACTTCAATTTTTATGGTTAAAACAAACGAACTTTATCATGCTTTTACTTTGAAGGCAAAATCATTAAACCCGAGTGAAATTCCTGCTGGCCGGAAGTGAAATTCCTGCTCATTTGACGCTCGTGAAGAATCCTCTCCTACAGTAATTCCCTCTGTGTGTGATCTGGAGCAATGTCCCGCCCACAGCGCTATCTGATTGGTTACACATCAAGCAATAGCCTATCAGAGGGCTCAGAGATGAAATCTTGACACCTCACCTCAGTGCTCTCTGTTCAGCGCAGCCTAGGGGGACAGAGCGAGGCTGCCTGTAGCGAGAGCAGCGGACTCAACTAGTTGGCTGTGACTGTAAAGCCGTTTTCCCACATGCGTACCGGAAAATTACCTGTAAGTCAATATCGGACATTTCCCTTCACACTTCGGCTCGCGCATGTGGGAATCTATCAGCTAATTTGCCTGTATGTTGGGGGGGCGGGGGGAGGGGGGAGCTTATTTGGGGGGTCGGCAAAACTCGAAATAAGTTCGCTTGTCAGTTGTCACACAATAAATCACACTCGTTTGACTTAAGAGCAGCGTCAAGCCGCCAGCGTAATAAACACAGCCGATTTACCCCCTCCCCTCTCTGCTCGAGAGCAGCAGCCACGGACAGACACAGCGAGAAAGGCTTGCAAGCTGCTCAACGCTTGTATGTATGTAGAGAAAGCAAATGCACGAAGCGAAATGTGAAAGTAGTTTGCTTTGATGTGCGCGAATGATTAGATGATGCACTTTGAAGAAGTTGGGATCCGTGTCTGAGAGAAATAGTTGCTGGTTCGATGTTTATCCTTTCACCTGCGTCGCGTTGAAGCACTTTTTACAGACTGGCTTCGTTTGATGTGTCCGGGGTTGCCTTCGGAAATCAGCAAGCTGACATACTGCTCTTAATAGGCTATCACAAGATCATTTCGCCAGTTTGCTTTAATGTGCGCGAATGATTAGATTATGCCCGCTGGAACATTAAGCAATGTGTGTAGGCTACTCCTCGCCCATGATTGAAGGACCGCTGTCGCAGAAAATGACTGGACCCGTTTCCACTTGCGTCCCCTTAACTCATTCATGGCCAGTTTAGGACTGCCAATATTTAGCACAGGCCAAAGATTTTCATAATTGTTGGTCATCTTTCAAGACCCACAGTAAATTATCTATTAGCACCAGAGTGATTTGCAATACCTCAAAATTAAGATGTACGTCTCTGGGTTCACCAGGAAAAAAAAAAGTGAGCTTTTAGCATGTTCTGTACTCTACTTATATCCATTTATATACACCCTGTTTTCACCCAAAAGGTCTCTCTGAGATGACAAACAGGAGAAAAGGCAATTTCTGTAAAATACACATTCTCAAGCAGAACTCGCTCTCAATTCTTTTATTTTGAACTGTATTGACATCAGACATGTAAATACTATTCGTTATGACACAAATGAAAAAAAAATATATATATATATATATACACATGAAGTGCTTTTTTTTTACATTCAACAATACAGCAGTGTGAGTGAGTGTGCAGACAGACACACAGACAGACAGACAGACAGACAGACAGACAGACACACCGACAGACAGACAGACAGACAGACAGACAGACAGACAGACAGACACACACACACACACACACACACACACACACACACACGATCCCCCTTCGTTGCGTGATTTCTAACCCCACATAGGATAAGCAATAACCACGCCCTGTGGCGCCGGGATTGGCCAGGAGCAACACTGGAGGGCACGCAGCCCAGCGATTTCATGAACCAACTGAATAGCTCTTGAGAACGGACAGCGGGCTGCTGTGACTGCCGCTTCTGGCTTGTTAGCTGTTTGTGTGTTTATTTTGTTTTGTTCTGGTCCACCCGTCCTCGTCCATGTCTCCCTGTATCCTCCCTGCTATTTGATCGTTCCCGTTTTCCCCTCGGCTATTCAACACGTCCTCACCGCCCTCTGATCGATCATTTCCTCATTCCTCCGATGATCAAACGCATCTCTGGATTACTTTCTCCCGTTTTCTCCGGCTGGCACACAGGAAAGCGACCAGCTCCTGCAGCGCGCCGAGAGGCGTTTCAATGGCGTTTCTCCTGTCTGCACATAGTGCACAAGGAAGCGTTTATCCGTTTTCTGCTTTTCCTCTTGCTCAATTTCAAAACAACAGCTGCGGTATGTGTTTGTTCACGTGTTGTCTTAGATGCTAGGGACCTGATACTATGTCACAGGCTGAGGAAGTGTTTGAACTACGCCCTGCAGTAATAAAAACAAAAACACATCAAACACGTCATTGGCCCTCTGGGCTATTCCTGATAACACGTCAAAGACGTCATTGGCCCTGAATGAGTTAAGAGCATACCGCTCTTCTGACTGGCTCGAAACTGGTGAAATGTCGGGGACGACGGGGTCGCGCTTATACCGGCACGGCGCCTTTCTCACATGCAGGCATTAGACCACGTTCCGGTCATTTTGCGGTACAAAGCGCATGTGGGAAAAGGGCTTAACAGTCACACTGTGTTAAGGAAAAGCAGCAGATATTGCCATGCCAAAGTTGTAATAAAGTTAATATACATAATAATTACCTACGCTGACATTGCAAAAACACCACGATCTTATGAGCGATTCGTATGAAGCGCTGCCTCGCACAGTGCAAAGTGTGGAGTGTGGAGAGGTCTGTCTATCAGTGAGAGAGATGAAGCAGTTTAATTGAAAATGCGCGCATGCACTTTGTTGCAGTGATAACGATAACAAGATAACAGAGATTATTTGTGTACTGATAGCATAATATATCTTTGAGTAACGTTGGTGCCTGCAGTGCTGTGCAAGTGCAACGCAAACTTATCACCACCGCTGTTGAAAAGGCAATAGCCTAGTAGCCTACAGTAACCTCACAAAGCATTGGGGCACTAGTTTTTAATTCCATAAACCATAGTAGCGTGTCCACGGTGTAGCGTAGCTCTTTTTGAATCAAATGGCCATTGTTGTCAGTAGCGAAGCTGTTTTATTGATCCAGTCGCGCTGCGTGTCCGAAAAATACATTGGCAGGCATGTCTGGGCAAGCTGCAGAGCGGACTTTTTTTCTGTTCTCTGCCTGGAACAAGGAATCGAATAAACTAGGACGAGACATTTCGTCAGCGGAGCGGACTCTGTTTGTTTGGAATGAAACAAGGAACCGAATAAACGAGGAGGAGACATTTCGTCAGCAGACTCTGTTTGTTTGGAGGATGCACGGATGAACATGTTTGTTTCAGTATTCTCCTTTGAGAGCCTGGGGGTGAGGTTATCAGGTGTAAGCGAGGGAAACCCTCTATTATCTTGTTACTGTAGTGAGTCGGTGTTAGTTTGTTAAAAGTATAAGTCCACAGCTTTATCTTGATAATATGCCCAAGTCTCCACTATATTGAGCACACACACACACACACACACACACACACACACACACACCACTTTGCTTAATGTTAATAGTGTGACTATTTTCAATTAATATTGCAGTTGGATAAACTGAAGAAAATGCATTTTAACAATCGGTCGTGTTATTCAAAATTTTGACACCAAGATTTTCTATTTTACTGCAAATATATATCGGTTCCAAAATATCGGTTATCGGTCTGCTTGACTCGCGATAATCGGTATCGGTATCGGCCATGAAAAAGCCATATCGGTCGACCCCTAGTTTCCGGTGTAGAGCGGACATCTGTGCCAAGACTTCCGCTTCCGTCATTGTTTACAATCCGATGACGCCTCATATGCAGTTATCTGTTTACAGAGATTAGCCCAAATGTTGTCTGGAACTAAAACACCTACCAAAAGTATTGATTGATGAACTCCAATGCCATTCTCACGTCAATTGGAATGTAAACAATGACCGCGGTGCACGGAAGTGAAAGCCATGGCGCGGGCGGCTCTACACCGGAAACCCCGAAATATCAGCCGTATGTCCTAGAGTCTTATTAGTGGTCAGACTGATAGACTCTGGCTGCCCAGCAGCTATAAATAGAACTGAATTCAAAAGTCAGTCAAGTAAAAGTTCACTCAAGTAGAAGTAAAAGTGTTCAGAATGTAGCTTTCCTCAAAAATAATCTGTGAGTTGGTCTTACCTGACAGGAGGAAGACGATGGTGGTCCAATGCATTAGACCAGCAGAGACCGCGGCCATCGTGTATGTGTGTGTGTGTGTTTATTGTCCAGTCAGGGGTGTAGGCGTGCGGACACTGTGACAGTGTGTAGGCTGGCACTGAGGGAGGGGCGAGTAAGTGAGAGACAGTGTGTGTGTGTGTGTGTGTGTGTGTGTGTGTGTGTGTGTGTGTGTGTGTGTGTGTGTGTGTGTGTGTGTGTGTGTGTGTGTGTGTGTGTGTGTGTGTGTGTGTGTGTGTGTGTGTGTGTGTGTGCGTGCGTGCGTGCGTGCGTGTGAGTGAGTGAGAGAAAAAGAGAGTTTGTTGATGTTTGTGAGAAACAGAGTCAGAGTGAGAGAGAATGCTTTGTGGTATTTGTGAGCTACATTGGGGGACAGACTTAAGACCAGTTAAATGGGGACTGCTTGTCAATTGGGGACTGAAGCTGTGAAAAAGGTGATTTTTGTGTCAGTGGTTAAGGTTAGGTTAACTCATTGAGTGCCAGCCACTTTTGGAAAACGGATGCTCCCAGTGCCAGCCCTTTCAGAGCGTTTTCAGTGATTTCTCGAGGCCCACAGAATATTGTGTGATATTACTATGTAAACACCGAACACGCACAACGAACGATGAGACTCTATTGTATCATCAGCAAAAAAAAGTTTATTGATATCATTTTCCGTTCTTTAGTTATCAGCCGGAGAAGATAGGTTGTTTTCACCAAAAACAGACGTTTCAAATTAGAAGCTGAGATAATGAGCCTTTTGTGAAATGAAGCATTTCAAGCACATCACTGACTCTGAAGCTAATATTTTCTGATGTAGTGACGTGGTGTAGTTGTGTGGTGCCCTGCGTGCCCCACCCCCCTCAACTGCAACCTCCTCCTCCGTGGGAGTGTCTCTGGTGGCTCTGCTCGAATCTCTGCTACCTGCGTCAGGCGACGAATCTCTGCATGGAGCTGGAATAAACTCATCCCCACACCAACACACAGCTTGCATGCCAGAGCTGGGAGAAACTCACCCCCACACCAACACACAGCCTGCATGCCGGCGATGCTGGGAGAAACTCATCCCCACACTAACACACAGCCTAACACGCACCCAGCGTCTATTTTCGGAGCGCTCCGTTTTTGTGCGCCGGCTCCCAGCGCGACACCGAAAAGCCAAACCGGACTGCTGAGAATGGTTTGGCCCTTCGGCGTCGGGTGCTGCTTTTCTGGCGGCTAATCGTGTGGAGAAACTCTGCAGCAGAGACAGAGGGGCTCAGTTGTGGGAGCGGATTGACTGCTGTTCGCAGCTAACGTTAGCTCCAGCCAGAGCAATCTATACGGCTCTGTCTCCAGCATCGGTTTCCATTTCATCACGGGGCTTCTTCTGCTGTTTTTCCTCACCTTTCTCTAATCTGGAGAGCACTGTTGCCACCTAATGGGTCCGTAAAATAGCTTGTACACCTTCAACATCCACCATACTTTCACAGGAGATGCATCAGGCTTTGATCCACGTCCCACCGTCAAAAAACGCAATTGACGTCTTTAGACGTCATTGGCACTCTACGTTACTATTTGAATTGACGTCTTTAGACGTCATTGGCACTCAATGAGTTAAGGTTATGGTTAGGTTAAAGTTAAGGTTAGGTTAGGTTAAAGTTAGGGTTACCTAACCTGGGGGAAATAGCATGGTCCTTGATCTGTGGAGAGACCAAGGACTACAATGGAAACATTAGGTTTGTCCTACAACCCAGGTTTTATGAGTGAGAACAAGGATCCTCACATATGCTGAAGCCCGCCTAGCGGCGCTGAACTGAATGCCTTTCTTTTTTACCTCTGAAAAAGACCTTTAAAACCACCCAGGTGCCCCCATGGCATTCTGGCACACCTCAGCCGGTGATTGGCGCAGCCACCCACAACCGCCCCCGTGTCTCTGACATGACCTGTGCAGACCGGCTGACGATCGTCACTCCAAGCATTCAGCCTCACCCCGAGTGGAGCAAGGGCAGCAATGCCGAATTTGTGAGAATCCTCGTTCTCGCTCGTAAAACCTGGGTTGTAGGACAACCCTAACGTTTTACTTTGTTTCGAACTCGGATTATTAATAATAATAATAATAATACATTTTATTTATAAGCGCCTTTCTGGACACCCAAGGTCACTTTACAAGGTAAAAACAAGTGCAATAAGCAACAATAGAGGGAACGCAACACAAATACAATCAACAACAGAGTAAAGTTAACAATATGAAATGGGGGGAAGCGGAGACGATTGATTTATGTTGCGTAGGTGGAAATATGCAGACCGGGTGACATTATGTGTAAGAAATGATAGTGAGCTGTCAAGGATGACACCCAGACTCTTAACCTGAGGGGAGGGGGAGACTGAGGAGTTGTCGATGGTGAGGGATAAACTGTTTACTTTGGATAATGTAGATTTAGTGCCAATGAGGAGGATTTCCGTTTTATCGCTGTTTAATTTTAGTAAGTTTGAGGTGAACCAGGATTTTATTTCACATAAGCAGCGGGTGAGGGAAGATTCTCACATATGCTGATGTACAACCATCCTTGCTGCAAGGGAGCACCTCATGTGATGTGACCCTGTAACGACGCATTATGTAATAACTGCACATTATGTAATAAAATGCCAAAATGTAATAACATCTCACTTTCAATATGTAATAACGGCGCATTATGTAATAAAATGCGCAATATGTAATAAATCGCCTCAACGCAATATGTAATAGCGTTTGACGCATTTTGTAATAAATGTATTACATATTGCGCAGATTATTACATATTGCGGCGGTTGCATTTTTTCTGGTTGGAAAGTAATAAGTGGCCGCATTATGTAACAAAATTAGAAAATGCACTGACTTTGTCATGGGGGGGGGGGGGTAGTAGGCTAATAAACATATTATGTGTCAAAACCAGTCAAGCAACTATATATCTATAGTTGTTATTTTAGGCTACTTTATTTGATGTTATGGTAATTATTTTACTTATTGACTGTTCTACGTTAAGGAGATACTGTATGATACGGTGTTATGTTATGCTATTGTGTTATGTGGATATTTCATGAGTGTGAGCTTGTCCCAATTTCCCCCCGGGGTGCATCAGTCCGCACCCGACTTGCATTTCAGTTCTGGCATTTACAAGTGATAGAAGCGTGTTTGACATAGCTGCATTTACTGCCTCAATCCATAGATTACAGGGCCATTTAAACATAGGAAATCCATTAAGAGTTGAGGATTGCAGAGACGTTTATGAATTGTCTGATATTACGCACGTACAGTTTTTTTGGCTGCACAATTCTGTTATTCGGCCGCTCCGATTTATTTCACAGCAGTAAAAATTGTGTACATTTTACAGTAAAATGCATCAATCTGGTGCACTTTGAGAGCAAAAGTAAGAGGCTAGATCTATGAAGAACTTTGTGATTTTGAAACAATTGAAAAAGAAGCAGTTTACATACTAGTTATCTAGCACATTTTACCACAAATTAGACCAGTATTCATGGGAAATACTGGTGTATTGTGTAGAGTAGCAGGAACATAGAGAGGGACAACTTCTCTCTTTAACATCACCAACTGGTGGATAATTTATTTACACAAAACAAAAACATTACAGTAGTGATTTATTACCTCAGTAAACACTTTCCTTGAGTTTAGGGTGTCGCTCACCAGTTTCAAGTATTCAATGGCCACATGACCATATTAACTGCTAATTTAATATTAAATGCTGACAAAATAATTAAAAAAATCATGTTAATACTAAAAGGCAATTTTAATGATTAAAATTGTAATCTAGAGATAAATATGACCATAAGTGGCCATGGCCCTGCACTTTACAAAACACGGACTTTGCACATAGACTAACTTATTGTTTTAAATTGTATTGTTTTTATCTGTTTTTATTTATCTCCTACTATTTTCTGTCTGCTCTGTATTTTTAACCCCTGCTGCTGTTGCTGTTTTTAGACGCCTGAATCTCCCCTCAGGGATAAATAAAGGTTTCAATTCAATTAATTGTGTTAATTTAAACCAGGGGTTATCAAAGTTTTGATGGCTGAAGGCCAATTTAGGGAGTAGGCTAATGACTAGATAACAATGATCCATCGCCAATCATGTTAAAAATTGACATTTTTTTCAATGGAGTTTGGTGTACATACAAACGTTACTGACGGTAGCAAAAGCAGCAAGCAGATGCCGCCTCTCGTTCGTCACCTCTGGGGCCGCTTCAGTTGCGGGCGGCTGGGTCCTGGGAAAACCACGGCACGTTGTGGTGCCGCAAATGCTCTGTTATCGAGTTTCTTGCCAGTATTATTATTTGACTTTGTGACCAAAATCGGGGACATTTGCAGGGACAGCTCCAGCCGGGGACAGAGCAGCTCTCTCTCTCTCTCTCTCTCTCTCTCTCTCTCAGAATTCCGGCCTTATAGAATATTTACAAACCCAGTCAAAATGTAGCTATTGAAAAATGATCAATTTAATCATTTTTTACATACATAAAATATTTATAGCAAACAAATTTTTAATTTTAAAATAATTTTTGTTGACGTTTATTTCAAAATAATTATCTATGCACTGCTGTCTGTGCTTACAGTGCAAAGTTAGTGAGGAGAGCCTCACCACTTGTTAATTAATTAATTAATTCGGTTCAGGTTTGAATTTACGTTCAGAAATAACATTTAAACAGCAATAAAACAAACAAAAACAAAGGCTATGATGCAATCATCCAAGAAATGTGTTTTATCGATATAGCCTGACCTCTTCTTCTCATGAGTAGCAGCAGGAGCTTGATGCTTTTCTGTCTGTAGTCTTTCTGGCCTCGGCAGACAGACGGCACCGTGTGAGTCAAAACTGTTTGTAAATCACTGCAAATCAGTGTAATGTTATAGGTGACATGTGTTTCTAACCAGCTATAGCCTGTGTGTGTGTGTGTGTGTGTGTGTGTGTGTGTGTGTGTGTGTCCTGACATATATACCACGAACAGAGTGCTACACTGCAGATGTAGTATATTTATATATATATAAATAGCCTATAGGAGCACAAGCAGCTAGGGGTGGAGCTACACTCAGCCCAGAGGTGGCGGGGCATTTTCAGTGGGCCCTTCTGAGTCTTTTAAAAGTCACAACTATCAAATTGCTGAAATGTCCCCTGTCCTATCCATAAACACAATGTGTCAGGTATTGAGCCAAGTGATGCAGTAGGCTATGTCTAAGAAAGCGGACAGTGACGCTTTACAGACATGCTTCAGATGTTTCAGCACCGAGGACAGCGCAAGCATGCATCGATTGATGTACATTTCAGCACCTATGCCGATGGACCGCAACAGGCTGTCACAGACGATGGTCTGCCCATGTCACACACACCCTGTTGCAAAGCTCGATTAAAATATAAAAACAAATCTCTAAATCGAAATCCTGCTTTGCAGATAAACATTTTATTCACATGCCTTTCAACATGTTGCCTTTGCCAGAGCCATTCGTTCAGGTGTCTCCTCATAGACGCATGGTCAATGGGTCAGCATGGCCGGGGGAAATCCTAACACTGATAGACAATGATGGCAGATGATGATGGTACCACTGAAATATTCTTACCGATGGTGTAAAGCAGCTACGTGGTTTCACGTTTTACTGATTTTCATGAAAATTGGTGGAAGGGTGTAGCATGGGCCAAACGCATGAGAAACGCATAGCCTATTGAGGAGCGGCAGGAGCCCATTCTCCAATAGTTTTGATGAAGGATTTAGTCTGAATTAGGGCTGTCACTTTTCATTCGAAATTCGAATGCAACTTCGAATGTGGGGGAGGGGTTCGTGTTCGATATGTAAATTGACTGTTCGATTTTTTTTTTTTTTTTTTTTTTTTTATTATTATTATTATTATTTATTTTATTTTTTTTATGAACCAAAATTAACCAACTGCTGCTTGCTGGTAATGTTAATCCCATGTCAGAAAAAGTCTCCAGATTTGTCGCGTTAGTCTCTTCTGAGAAAGATTGTCTCCAGGGTCTGAAAAGTTGTCTCGAGTTGGATGCAGCCAAGTTTGTGAGGCAGTGTTGTGACTGTGAGCGTCCAAGCTAACACGTCGGGCTGATGCCCGGTGGCCTGCAGTGGGTTGCACCAGCTGTGCTAAGTGAAATAGTTACAACGTAGGCATAAGTTAGAACTTAAAATTTACACCTACGTCTTACAAGGTGTAAAGTCCTCCGTAAAATAGCAGTTGGCACGGATTGCAACTTGGCACCGTGGCGCATCGTTGTTTTGCGTCCGCAACGCGCTCTCCGTGATAAATTACACCCTTTGATATTTATGACTCACGCTTTTGTTTCCCACAAGCTGCAGCACTGCATACAAATTAAAATAACCGCAACAATTTAGTGAGGCAGGATGGTGGTATAGCCTACAATACTGATGAAGAGCTCACAGATAAACGTTAATATGAACAGTAATATGAACCTAAACGAACGTTACTCAATAACGTTCTCATTTGATTAGTGTTGATGAAATATGAAAGCACTAATTTGCGGTGGGCAACATGTCCTGTTTTCACTCCACTTACTTAAACAACCGTAAATAAACACCGTTTCCACCGTGCTTTTCACTGATTGGTCACAGATACTGTACACGTCATTGTCTGCAACACTATTTTGGTTAGTATGGACTTTAGGGTCTACTAGTTAAGATGTACCTTACGTCTCTGTGGTGCAACCAAACAAAGACACAACTTTAGTGTCAAACTAACTAGTTTGAACGTAGCAGTTAGTGTGGACTTTACACCCTAACTTAAGACAGAACTTACGTTCAGCTGGTGCAACAGGCTGCTGGACTGAATTTTTTTTTTTTTTTTTTTTTTTAATTAACCAAAAAACTTCGAATATATTCAAACGAATTTCGGGCAATTAAAGTTCGTTCGAATTTTATTTTGGGAAAAAGTGACAGCCCTAGTCTGAATATATATCCTCTTGATCAGCCAAAGTCCATCTGCAACATCAAACAAAATAGAATTAAAACTAATTTTAAATGAACAAAAAACCATAACATGTTGCTGGCTGGCAGCAGTTAAATGTCTAAATGCTTGCCGATTTAAATCAAATGTGCATGTCTGCAATCCTCAATTCCATCCTCAAAGTAGAGCGGGCGGGCGGGGGGAGCATGGGGGCGGTGCGGAGAGGCCGAATAACAGAATTGTGCAGCCAAAAAAACTGTACGTGCATAATATCAGACAATTCATAAACATCTCTGCAATCCTCAACTCTTAATGGATTTCCTATGTTTAAATGGCCCTGTAATCTATGGATTGAGGCAGTAAATGCAGCTATGTCAACCACGCTTCTATCACTTGTAAATGCCAGAACTGAAATGCAAGTCGGGTGCGGACTGATGCACCCCGGGGGTAAAATTGGGACAAGCTCGCACTCATGAAATATCCACATAACACAATAGCATAACATAACACCGTATCACACAGTATCTCCTTAGCGTAGAACAGTCAATAAGTAAAATAATTACCATAACATCAAATAAAGTAGCCTAAAATAACAACTATTAGATATATAGTTGCTTGACTGGTTTTGACACATAATATGTTTATTAGCCTACTTCCCCCCCCATGACAAAGTCAGTGCATTTTCTAATTTTGTTACATAATGCGGCCACTTATTACATTGCCAACCAGAAAAAATGCAACCGCCGCAATATGTAATAATCTGCGCAATATGTAATACATTTATTACAAAATGCGTCAAACGCTATTACATATTGCGTTGAGGCGATTTATTACATATTGCGCATTTTATTACATAATGCGCCGTTATTACATATTGAAAGTGAGATGTTATTACATTTTGGCATTTTATTACATAATGTGCAGTTATTACATAATGCGTCGTTACAGACCCTGAGACCCACGGATGGCAACCCGGGGCACATGACCAGAGGTCAAGGCAACCCGGACAGCACAGCGAGTGACCGCAAGGCACTAACGCCTGGAGGCTGACAAGATAGCGTGCGCGAACGGCGCGCTAGATGGTCACATCCAGACTGTAATACCTCACAAAGGTGTGGTGAGTGGACCATGATGCCGCAGCACACATGTCCTCCACCGACACACCGCACAACAGCGCCCATGATGCCGCGACACCTCTTGTGGAGTGGGCCTTTAACTCATTGAGTGCCAAGGACGTCGATCGACGTCAAAGTAAATAGTGACGTAGAGTGCCAAGGACGTCGATCGACGTCAAATGCGTATTTTGACGGTGGGACGTGGATCAAAGCCTCCTGTACAAATATTGTAGCTATTGGAGGTGTATAACCTATTTTACAGACCCATTAGGTGGCGACAGTGCTCTCCAGATTAGAGAAAGTTGAGGAAAAAACACAGAAGAAGTGGTTGGGGAAACGGAAACACTGTGGTTCTTTGTAGTGAGCGGCGATCCTTTGATGAGACAGCCATGGCGAAGCGTAAGAGAAAACCCGAGAAGTACAAGCAGCTTACTCTGCAAGAGAGCTTGTATTCTGTGCCTAAACGTGTGGCGATCGCTGGAGAAGGCACTAGTGGTGGTACCGGTGCCACCACTTCTGGTGGCGACCAGGAAAAAACTTTTCCCACTGCAGAAACCACGGTCAACTTGGTGGAGCTAACGGTAGCCCGGTGCGCTTTTCATCTCAGCGGAGAGTGATCGATGAAGACGATGGTACTACTGGTAAACAGATGGGACCGGCGGCCTCTGTTACCACCACCAGAACTAACGTTAGACCGGGGCACTCTTCCTCTCAGCGTAGAGTGATCGATGAAGACGATGGTACTACTGGTAAACAGATGGGACCGGCGGCCTCTGTTACCACCACCAGAGCTAACGTTAGACCGGTGCGCTCTTCCTCTCAGCGTGCAGAAGAAAAAGTGGTCGATGAAGACGATGGTGGTCAACAGATGGGACCGGCGGCCTCTGTATCCACCACCGCAGTGCAGCGTGGTGGAGCTAGGCGGGTGCGCTTTCCCTCTCAGTGTGCAGAAGAACAAGTGATCGATGAAGACGGTGGTGGTCAACAGATGGGACCGGCGGCCTCTGTTATTACCTCTGCACCCACTACAGTGAAGCATGGTGGAGTGCGCTCTTCCTCTCAGCGTGCAGAAGAAAAAGTGGTCGATGAAGATGATGGTGGTCAACAGATGGGACCGGCGGCCTCTGTATCCACCACCGCAGTGCAGCGTGGTAGAGCTAGGCGGGTGCGCTTTCCCTCTCAGCGTGCAGAAGAACAAGTGATCCATGAAGATGATGGTGGTCAACAGATGGGACCGGCGGCCTCTGTTATTACCTCTGCACCCACTACAGTGAAGCATGGTGGAGTGCGCGGTTCCTCTCAGCGTGCAGAGGAAAGAGTGAGCGATGAAGAAGACGATGGTACTGGTCAAGAATCGGACATAGTTTAATCTCAGCTCACAACTGAAACTTCAGATACGTCGGATGAATTCAGTGAGCCGGATCCAGATTCGTCCGACGAGTGGTTGCCTGAATGGGGATCTGCAGGTAGCAGAGATTCGTCGCCTGACGGAGGTAGCAGAGATTCGTCGCCTGACACACGCAGCAGAGCAGGTAAAACTTTTTTTCTAAATAGCCATAACATTGCAATAACACAATGTATATTTATGGTAGATATATTTCCACAGATCATGGATTGAGCAGGTTCAGGCATTATGGTCAGTAAAACTGCAGCAATAAAACTGTGGTCAATTGTGCTTGATAATTGTATATATTTCTACAGACTGTGGATCGAGCAGAGACACTCCCACGGCTTCCACAGGCAGTGCAAGGAAGACAGGTAATATATATATATATATATCCTACACATCATAAAACCAAGCAATAATGAAATGTATTTATGATAATTTATATATATATTTCAATAATTTACTGCTCCTACATCGTCAACATCGAGGAGAAAACCCACTCCCACTCCCACATGCAGTTCAAGGAAGAAAGGTAAAAAAAAAAAATATATATATATATATATATATATATATATATATATATATATATATATATATATATATATATATATATATATATATATATATATCTACACATCATAACCAAGCAATAAAAAATGTATTTGATAATTATATATATTTCAATCATTTACAGTTGCATCGAGCAGAGGTGGGGAAGATACAGGCTGGCAGCAGGCAGACTGGGAACCAAACCAGATCCCCTTCACTGCAACCCGTGGACCCCAGAATGCTGCTGCGGAGCTGGATTCCGACCTGCCAGCTGACTTCCTGGAGCTGTTCCTGACGGATGAGCTGCTCCAACACATTGTGGAACAGACAAACAATTTTGCCACTCACTATTTTCAAGCACACCCGGACAGTCTGCCACATAGCAGAGGTAATGCTTGGAAACCAGTGTCAGTCCCAGAACTGAAAACATTCTTTGGACTTTCGTTCATCACTGGCTACATCAAGAAGCCAAGCATTGCACTGTATTGGAGTACAGACGAAATAGATGCAACTCCCTATTTCAACAAGACAATGCCAAGGAACCGGTTCTAACTCATCTGGCGCTTCCTTCACTACAATGACAATGCATCACAGGATGCGACGGACAAAATGACTAAAGTCCGTCCTGTGTTGAACTATATTGTCAACAAGTTCAAGGAGCTGTACCAACCAGGTCAAAACATTTGCATTGATGAGGGTATGATGCTGTGGAGGGGCCGTCTGTCTTTCAAGGTGTACAACCCACAGAAGCAGGTGAAGTATGGCATCAAATCATACATACTGTGTGACTCTGCCACAGGGTACTGCTTCAACATGCAGCCTTATGTTGGGGGGGGTTCCTCTGCCTTTCCGACATGCTGCCACTCCGAACGTTAACTTCCATTATTCGGACTGGCGGTCGTTCACCTTAGAAGCCGCAATGCCGACCTTAGGTTTAGGCGTGGGGGTGGGAGAGGTTAGGTTTTGGGTTAGGGTCTGGGGGAGGTTAGGTTTAGGCATGGGGGGAGGTTAGGTTTGGCGTGGGGGCTGGGAGAGGTTAGTGAAAAACGGGGAATATAGACCCCCTTTCTGAGTGCCGATATTTCGGAGTGGCAGAACGTCGGAGTGGCAGCACGTCGGAGTGGCAGCATGTAACCATGTTGGGGTACCTAGCACTCTGCCAGACACTGTGTTCTTGCTCCTTGATCGTCTTCAAGGTCATGGTTACACGCTCTACATGGACAACTTTTATAACTCTGTTGCACTGTGTGAGCGTTTACTGCGAGCACAAACCAATGTGTGTGGAACGCTGAGGAAGAATAGGGGGGAACCTCAGATCATCAGGGAGGTGACAAAGGCTGACCTGGGGGTGGGGGAAAAGTTGTGCGTCACAATGAGAGGGTTATGGTTTTAGCTTGGCAGGACAAACGGCTGGTGAAGATGGTGACAACCTGCCACAAAGACAGCATGCAGAGCGTTGACGTGTGGCAGAAGGGACAGACAAACAAAGTTGCTCAGCTCAAGCCAGAGTGTGTTGTGGCATACAACTCATCCATGAATGGGGTGGATAGGTTGGACCAAAACATTGCCTACTACCCCTTCATCCGGAAGACACTGAACTGGCCCAAGAAGTTTGTAGCCTATCTGTTCCAAGTGTGCATCTTCAACGCCTACATCCTCTACAAAGCCAGGAACCCAGGGGAGTGTAAAACCCTCTTGGAGTTCATGCGGAGGGTGGTGAAGTCATGGACCTCAAAGCTACCTGTGCCGGAGGAGGAGGAGGAGGAGGAGGAAGTTGCAGTTGAGGGGGGTGGGGCACGCAGGGCACCATACAACACCGACCCAGACTGCAGGCTCAATATCCCGATTGGCAAACACATTCTGGAATACCTGATGCCCACCAGCAAGAAGGTATAGGGTCTGCGCACGCAGGGGCCAGCGCAGCGAGACCAAAATATGGTGCAAGACCTGTTGTGTCCCCTTGCACTCAGGAGTGTGTTTCATAGCTTACCACACTCAGCTGGACTACTCACATACATAACTGTACATCATAACAATAACTTTGAACTGGACTTGCATCATTGCAGCATCCCATTGTACATACATACAGTACATAACTGTACAAATTTATTTTCTTTTTTTCTCAAAATAACTGAACTGTACTTTGAACATTTGAATTGTTCGATGAAGACGATGGTACTACTGGTAAACAGATGGGACCGGTGGCCTCTGTTACCATGGCACCCACCACCAGAGCTAACGTTAGACCGGGGCGCTCTTCCTCTCAGCGTAGAGTGATCGATGAAGACGATGGTACTACTGGTTAGGGCTGTTACTTTTCATTCGAAATTCGAATGCAACTTCGAATGTGGGGGAGGGGTTCGTGTTCGATATGTAAATTGACTGTTCGATTTCTTTTTTTTTTTTTTTTTTTTTTTATGAACCAAAATTAACCAACTGCTGCTTGCTGGTAATGTTAATCCCATGTCAGAAAAAGTCTCCAGATTTGTCGCGTTAGTCTCTTCTGAGAAAGATTGTCTCCAGGGTCTGAAAAGTTGTCTCGAGTTGGATGCAGCCAAGTTTGTGAGGCAGTGTTGTGACTGTGAGCGTCCAAGCTAACACGTCGGGCTGATGCCCGGTGGCCTGGACTGAATTTTTTTTTTTTTTTTTTTTTTTTTTTTTAATTTACCAAAAAACTTATATTCGAACGAATTTCGGGCAATTAAAGTTCATTCGAACTTTATTTTGGGAAGAAGTGACAGCCCTACTACTGGTAAACAGATGGGACCGGCGGCCTCTGTTAGCACGGCGCGCTTTTCCTCTCAGCGTAGAGTGATCGATGAAGACGATGGTACTACTGGTAAACAGATGGGACCGGCGGCCTCTGTTACCATTTGAACTGTTCTTTGAACATTTTTGGTCAAGGGGATTTGAATTTGAATTATTCAAGAAAGTTGTGCATTTTGAAATGCTTACACGTGTTGTACACACGTGTATAGCGCCACCTATGGATGAATCCTGGCCATTCTTTCTGGCATAGTCACTCATGGTCTCTACTTGCCGTATGTAAATTTTTAATTTTTTTGGTGAAGGGGTTTTTGAATTATTCAATAAAAACTTTGGAAACAGCCAAAGTGACGATCCCACAGAGCTGCTGGTTGCAGCTAAAAAATAATATTTTGCTATCAAAATTCCTTTGTTTTTGCTGTTTTATTGAAGGAAATGACTGTTCAAATGTTTTAGGTGTCACTAAATCAGAAAATATTAGCTTCAGAGTCAGTGATGTGCTTGAAATGTTTCCTTTCACAAAAGTGTGATTATCTCAGCTTCTAGTTTGAAACGGCTGTTTTTGCTCAAATCAACCCATCTTCTCCGGCTGATAACTAAAGAACGTAAAATGATATCAATAAACTTTTTTTTGCTGATGATAGAAGAGAGTCTCATCGTTCTTTGGGCGTATTCGCTGTTTACATAGTAATATCACACAATATTCTGTGGGCCTCGAGAAATCACTGAAAACGCTCTGAAACTCTGGCACTGTCCGTTGGCACGGTCCGTTCTCCAAAAGTGGCTGGCACTCAATGAGTTAATACTCTCCGGGGGAACTTTCCCCGCGGCAGAGTAGGCCAAGGCAATGGCCTCCACTATCCAGCGTGACAAGCGCTCTTTGGACAGGGCCTTGCCCAGGGCACGGGCCCCAAAGCATACCAAGAGCTGGTTTGAGGTGCGCAGCGCGCACATCCTGTCCACATAGGCTAGGAGCGCCCGCACAGGGCACAGCGTCTGCAACTGCTGCTCCTCCGTCGGGTCCGAAGGAGGAGGGCAAAAGGCTACCAAGTCTATGACCATAGACCCTAAACTAGCATTGATATTCTTAGGCTGATAAGCAGGGTTAGGCCGCAGCGTAACCCTGTGCCTGTCATCAGAGAACATCATACAAGACTGTTGCACCGAGAGGGCAATCAAGTCTTCAGGGACAGGTGTTTCAAATTGATGGTATCGACGGGCTCGAAGGGAGAACCAGAGAGCCCCTCCAGCACTGTGACCAAGTCCAATTTCGGAAAAACGCTCCACGTCCGCGGGTGTAACCTGCGAACACCCTTCATGAACCGAGAGATCAGGAAGAGGCTCCCTACCGACCTGCCATCAATTTCCATGTGACAGGCGGATATCGCAGCCACGTAAACCTTGAGGGACTGAGGGGACAGGCCCGCGTCGCGCAGGCTCTGAAGGAAACAGAATGGGTTCAACGCCACAATACACTAAGTCCACCTCCCGTTCTGCGCACCAGCGCGTGAAGGCCCGCCACTTATATGCGTACTGAGAGCGAGTAGAGGTGGCTCTAGTGCTCTGTATAGTTTTCACCACATTCAACCGCAGGCCTTGAGCTAGTAAGCGGTCCCGTTCAGGAAGCAAGCTGCCAGCTTCCCCCTGTGGGGGGAAGGGTTGAGTATCTCCCCCTCCGCCGGTCCGGTTGATGCGCCAGCAACCACGGCGACCCCTGCGCCAGGGAGAGCAGGTCCGCGAACCAGATCTGCGTCGGCCACAGTGGCACCACCAGTGTGAGCTGCAGGCCCCGCTCCCTCACCCTGTCCAGCACCTGCGGGATCAGGGGGATGGGTGGAAATGCATAGAGGGCCTCTCTTGGCCAATCGTGCGCCAGAACATCATGCCCCAGAGGGGGGCTGTCCCCATGGATGGAGAACCACAGGGGGCAATGTGCCTCACGCCGCGATGCGAAGAGATCGACGTGCGCCTGGCCGAACCTGGCCCAGATCTGCTCCACCACCTGCGGGTGGAGACACCACTCTGACATGCGGAGGTTGCCCCTCGACAACAGATCTGCACCCGAGTTCAACTGGCCCTGTATGTGGGCCGCCGACAGAGAGAGCAGATGGGCGTGCACCCACTGGTGTATTTCCGTCGCCAACTGGTTCAAGGCCCGAGACCGGACACCGCCCTGGTGATTGATGTAAGCGACCGTGGCGGTGTTGTCGGAGCTTATCAGTACATGGTGACCATGTATCTGATCCCGGAAGTGGCGTAGAGTCAGGCGAACCATCTCCAACTCTAGCATGTTTATGTGGCGAAGCTCCCAGGCTTCCCACTGGCCGTTTGCAGAGAGTCCCTTGAACACTGCACCCCATCCCCATAGGGAGGCGTCGGTGAGTGCCCGATGAGAGCCAATGTGGGTCCGTCCACGTGGGTAAAGCCTGGCGCGCATGGTCCGTCAGCGCCAACTCACCAAGGCGATGCTTCGCCGGGTCCAGGCAGTGACTGAGAAACCAGATCTGGAACGGGCGCATGTGTAGCGGCCTGAGGGGGATCACGGCGGCTGCCGCGGCCATGAGTCCCAGCATCACTGAGCATTGATGCACTGAGACTGTGCGCGCCCGGCGCAGGGCCCCTGCTGCCTCCAGAACGCGCGCCCGCATGGACAGGGAATTCAGCTCCAGTCGCAGGAAGGTCACAACTTGCCCCGGGACAACAGGGCCTCTTCTGCCAGTTTATTAAGAAACCCAGGGCCTGCAGGTGCATGGTCTGTCACCACTTTGGTTTGCGCGATGGCAAGGTCCCTCGAGTCTGCCGCTAGGAGCGCTTCGTCGAGGTAAACATAGATGCGTATCCCCCTCGAGCGGAGGGGGGCCAACGGCGCATTCACGCAGATGGTAAACATCCGCGCGCTCAAGGACAGGCCGAAGGGCATGACGCAAAACTCATAAGCTACATCCAGGAAAGAAAACCGGAGGTATTTCCTGCGTCTCTCCACCACGGGAATGTGAAAGAAGGCATCCTTCAAGTCGACGGAAGTAAAGAAGTCCCCAGGCCTGATCGCGTTGAAAAGGCGAGGAAGAGTAAGCATGCGGAAGGGCAACTTCCTCAGCGTCTTGTTCAGAGGCCTGAGGTCCAATATGGGCCGCATGGATCCATCTTTCTTGGGCACGGCGAAGTACCTGTGGTAGTAGAACCCCGAGTGCCTCTCCGCCTCCGGTATGAGGCGTACCGCCCCCTGACCAAGAGAGAGGAGACCTCCTCCCGTAAAATGGCCATGGAACCCTCGTCCGCTTGCAAAACGGGAATTCCATTGAAAGCGGGAGGGGGGTGGGGGCAAACTGCAACACGTAGCCTTTCTTCAGGGTACGCAAAATCCACGGGGTGGGGAAGCAGACTCGCTTCCAAACAGGGAGCCTGCTCGACAATGATGGCCTTTCGCCGGGAAGCAGAGGTACAACACTGATACCGGTGACCAACCAGTGGCGTGCAATGGGCCAGGCCCCTCGAGGCAGTGGCGCGTCAGTCGGTCTGTGTCGTCGGCCATCGGGAGATGGCTCAACGCGCTGGCTGGGGGAGACTGTGAGGGGGTAAAAGGTGTGAGGCGATGCTGGCACCGTGCACCGAGCGGCTTTTGCTGGCAAGGGGCACTCCAAAGGCAAGGTCCTCTTGGGAGCTCCAGACCGAAGTGGGACCTTGAGTCCAAACGACGGTGGGCTTGACCCCCAACTAGGTACGGCTCTGCCCCCTCGCCCTACCCGCAGCAGCCGGCCTCTGCTGCTGCTGGCTCTGGCCACGCCGCTGCTGTCGCAGCCGGGATCGCGGCGAGCGGGAGGGGCCAGCCCCAGGCTGCTTTCTCACTGGGAACGATTGCTTTCGTTCCATTCCGTTCTGCACCCAGGAACGATTACGCCCCTCCCCCCCCCCCCCCGCTGGTCAGCTTTCACATTACAACATTTCTTCCGCGCTCGGAAACTAAACAGAGTGCACTTGTGTCATCAACTATGCCTGCAGTGTATCCTTGCTCCGTGTGTTGTCTATGTGGTTCGGAACGGTTGGCTTTCACACGCAACGCAACATTCACACTCGTCAAATGTCAAACTGGGGTCAATTTGGGGACATGTGTGTTCGGGAACGGTAGCTGGCTGCCAGTGTGAAAGCACCCTAACTAAACCTAAAGATCCTCCCATGCACTACATCCTGCCGCTGAAACTCCTCGCTGTCAGGGGAAAAGAAGCAGCTGGCGACTGCACATGTATCAGAGGAAGCATGTGCTATAGTCTCTACAGCTATCCCCAGATTGGCAGAGGGGGTGGAGCAACGACCAGGACAGCAGGGGGGATTGGATTATATATAAACGGGAGAAAAAAGGGAGAGTGTGAACTTCACTGTTTTCAAACTCGCTGCACCTCTGCTACTGATGCAACTGTGTGGAGGAGAGGACGGGTACACACACACACACACACACACACACACACACACACACACACACACACACAGTATGAAGCTGATGTCATCCTACAGGATGTAGCCTATGGAAATTGAAGTCGCCGAGAGCAGCTTTCATCCCTCAGGCGACTGGTTATGTTGATCTTTGATCTTGAGACTGGATCAATATTATTTACCTTGCAAATACTCCAAGTATGGGTGTGAAAGAGCTCAAGACAGAGAGAGAGAGAGAGAGAGAGACTTGTGTTTGAGGGAGAGAGATGTCTGAGAGGAATGAGCATGTTTAAAGGTCAAATGAGCCACTTCTTAACATGCAGTGGAATCCACTGGTGAAAGTGGGCCGGAACCGTCCGGTGCGCAGTTCCGGTAAGACTTTCGGTGCCTGAACGCCATTGGGGGAAGACATGCAGCTGCCTGTCAATCAAAATCCGATTGTTGCAGAGTGCAGTCGATCCATAATTTCCAACAAGGAAATGCATGGCTGACGTTATGACATTACTAATAAACAACAGTCTCTCTCATAAATTGCTTCTAAATTGTGCCGTGTATTAGACCTGGCTGTCAGTGGTTTTTAATCCGTGCTGTGTATGCTGATTTGCGCTTCCAACACGCAGCTCCTGAATGCGCTGCTGCTGCCTGCGCTGCTGCTGCCTGCACTGGGCTGTGTCAAGTCTAGTCTCGCTTGCGGCTTGCCTCCGCTCCGCCAACAAAAACAGTTCCACCAGGATTGCACGAGTGTAGTTCCCAAGCAAGCAGAAACGGTAATATTTCCAACCACTGAGAGGCAGGCAGGCAGCGATGTGCCGCAAGGCATGGGTTTACTTTGTGGCAATTGTGGGGCGAGTAGCCTAAGCTAACAGGCTGGAGGAGGCGCAGTGAAATGGAGTGATACACACGAAGCGCTGTGAAATGGAGTGATAGCCTACACACACAGTGAAGTGCCAGCACTGTTAACGTGAAATGGATGGCGGTAGGCAACTCTTGTCCAATCAAATTACTCGGCTGGAACTAACTGTGGTATAAAGGTGCGTTTGATTTATTGTTCCCGGACATTTTGCGACCAAATGCACCTACTTTATTAATGCAATTTGCACCGGGCAGCGGGCAAGGATGGATAATAAACGAGCCCAACATGTTTGCCATTGTTTTCAGAACAAAAGGAGCAGATACATGCAACGAACAATAACTCAAATGTTTAAGAGGAAGGAGAGAGATAAAGAAGCAGATAATGGGCTAAAGTTAGAAGAAGAGAGCAAATTGAGGGCCAGAGGGAAGAGGCAGAGCCTCTGCAAAATTAAAACCCACCCTCAGATGCAAATACAGGTGATGATGCTAATTTAGACCAGAGAATGGACATGAAGTTAGCTTAATACTAGCAAACTAGACAGTGGATTACTCAGAACACAGTCTGTGTGCATACAGTACAACATTTTGTATGTATCCTACACATTGTAGGATACATTTTGAGATATTTTATTTTACTAATAATCTGGTCATTAATTTATCTGCCCACTGTTCTGACAATTCAAAGACAGAGACTGTTTGACTGTTGATGAATTTAGTTGTAAATGTTATTCTAATTTAATTAAAACAGTTGAGGGCCAGAGGGAGGAAGAGGAGACTCAACAAGAAGCAGCAGGTCCCTCCTCAGAAGAAAGAACAGGTGATGGGGGTGGGAGGAGAACAATATGAAACGATGAAGGTTGGGGTAGTAGCCTATAGTTCCTGCAAGAAATTCAAACCACTTTCACCCCTGGTGGAATCCATATTATAACCCGCTCCTAGCCGGTTGGCCTGCATGTTAAACAACAATTAGCCGGCCTACGCGCACTCCCGCGAGTCCGTATCATATTCATCTCGGTCCCCAGTGTAGGATCCGCATTAGCGCAAAAACGGCTGCTGTTTAACTCTGGCAGCTCGTGATCCAGATCATCTAGCTGTTATGTGGGCGGGTGGTGGCACTTTACAAACCATTAATGTCCCATCATTATTTTCATGAATGGACGTAGCGTTAGTTACGTGGCTGGATTATTTGGAAGACAGCCAAATTAGGTGAGTAAACAACTAAAAGTTGAATCCCCCATCTGCCAGTTTAAAAATGCAACAAGAGAGATGATAGCCTACTAGAGTTGCGCGATCTTGACCTCAGTCAGATCGTCAATCGCCACCCTTTGACATCGCCAATACATGATGTCATCGCGCAAGCACATGGCTATATATATTATGGATGTCCATATTAATTAGCTTCAGCTGCGCTCTTGCTGTAGGCTACTTTGCTAACTTAGCATCGATGCTAGCGGGACTTACCCAGCTATCGTCATTGCCTGCTTTTACTGCTGCTTGCTGGTAATAATCCCATCATTCCCATGTCAGAAAAAGTCTCCAGATTTGTCGCTAACGTTAGTCTCTTCTGAGAAGTTTTCTCGAGTTGGATGCAGCCAAGTCTATTGTGTGAGGCAGCCATTTGAGGCAGGCAGTGTTGTGTGACTGTGAGCGTCCACACTGCGGAGAGGAGCTGACTGACTGACAGCCTATATCGAGACATAGGCCTAGCCTAACTTTTGTGGGGAGAAATAAATTTAAAACTAGTCAGATATGACTTGAATGCCACTTGTAAAATAAATCACCCACAGTGATTGACGATGGTGCGACCACTATTTTGACTGCGCTCATTTTGGCACAATGCCAGGAATGGACCCTCTGTTAAAATGGCATGTTTTTGAATGGAGTTTAGTTACAAATTCGCTAAAGCTGTTTCCTATCACATTTCTTGTTATCAATACATGCTACCGCACCCCCCCCCCCCCCCCCCCCCCGCCCACTGGCAGAAAAAATGGCTCATATCCAGTTGTTTCTAAACAAAGACCCCTCATGTTTAAAAAGGTAAAACCGGAAAATATCCTGTTCTGGCTAGCCAGACATGATCCAGACTTCATGTTTAAAAGCCATATGAAGAGATGGCTGAAGTCCACTCAAATCTGTACACATAGGTAAAGAGGTAAAGAACAAGAACGGTTCTACTGTATTGGCTATGTTGGTAGTTTGCTGTAAAAAAAAAAATATTTTCATATTTGTTGTTTAAATCTCTATATTTCTCTCTTGCTGCACTTGTCTTTAGAGATAAGATGTTATTTTAATCCTGTATATTTGCACCATGCACTTTTTCCCTACTGGGGGACTAACAATGAAAATCAGCCTTGTGACTGCAATTGTCCTGCATTTACATTTTGCTAAAATGTTCATTAATGTACACTGTCCCCTGTTGAACAAATAAAATTGAATTGAATTGAATTGAAAGGACAGTGAGAGAAATTGGTAGAGATATGAAAGAGAGAGAGAGAGAGGTTGTGAATAGGGCCCAGTGTTCAGAGGGCCTCAGTCTGTAACATCTCCACACAACCAACGTCATTGGTGTGTGTGTGTGTGTGTGTGTGTGTGTGTGTGTGTGTGTGTGTGTGTGTGTGTGTGTGTGAGAGAGAGAGAGAGAGAGGAACAGGCAGATTTTAGGTGAGAAACAATAGAGATTGATAGAGGGGGAGACAACAGAAGAGGGGGAGCCTTGTGTGTGTGTGTGTCTGTGTGTGTGTGTGTGTGTGTGTGTGTGTGTGTGTGTGTGTGATTTCTGAGTGAGACAAAGTGCCATTGTCTTCAATATTTCCTTCCATCAGTGGAAACACTGTGTCAGGAAGAAGACAGATACACTGCATCCATCAAATCAAAGTCAGACAAACAAACCCATCTTTATTGTCACGTGACAACCCAACACACACATGCTGCCAGCCACACACGCACGCACACACACGCACACACAGACACACGCACGCCCGCACGCACGCACGCACACACACAGACACACACACACACACACACACACAAACACACACACACACACACACACAGACAGACAGACAGACAGACAGACAGACGCACACACACACACACACACACACAGACACCATTGTCTTTTTGGGGTGATATTTTGGGGAGATGGGAGCACATCAAACGATGCTTATAAACAATCTAATATTGCCTCCATATCTCACATCCCTCCTTAAGGCCAAGGTTCTTCCACTTGATACTTTCCCAAATGAGTCATCTGAGCCAGTATTTCTGTCACGGCAGCTTCTGTTTGCTGATGGAGTTACAATCTTTGTTTTCTCTCTGGCTGCATGAGGCTTGCCTTGCCCTAAGCCTAGCCCGAAGCCTTCCCTCCCTGCTTCCCTCTGCCTGAGCCTGCTGGGCTGCTTCTCTCTATCAGACTAGATACACATCGTTCCAGCATGACTCTCCCATTCAAAGCTAAAGTGCAGGCCCCACGGCTCTATAGTAGCCCAACTATCTCACTCAATTTGGAGTACAAAGATCATTTTGATATCAGCAGAAAGCTTACATTATCCTCTTTCCAACAGTTTATAAAACTCAAAATGTGTTTTGCGATCAATGTGACTGATTTTTATAGAGCAGGTCACATATGCCGTTCACAATGTCAATTTGATTGAAAATTTCATTTCCTTGGAGGAAGTTTTGTCAACAACTCTATGGCGGAAACGTTGAGCCAATGACAACAACCTTCTGCCTCCTCCACCGCAGGAAGACCTCTGACTTACTGAGGAGGAAAATGGAGGAGATAGATTTTAGCATTTGGAGAAAAAAGTGTACCATATTTATCTTGTGAAATAATAAGCTCCCAGACTTATTTTCAACTTCATGGTGGCCATTTTGTGTCCAAAAGGCAGGGTAAACACAGGTGCAAACAAAACTTCCAATCATGGAAGTTGGAAACCCTCATTAGTGTTTTGCTAGTCTCTCCCCAGACTCAAATATTACGTTGAATCGTTGCGCTCCGCATAATACATAATGAGTCTGTGCCACTTCACAGCCACTGCTGTTGAATTAAATTGAATGAGTGACAGGTTGTAGCACCGATGAGAGAGCAGTTTAAAAAATGGGCGTGTCGCCTGATCGCAAAGTCGTTACTGATTGGGGAGGACTGAATCCACCACTGGCCAATCACTGGCCTAGTGAACGGTTCCCTCCCATAACCAGCCGGCTGAGGGAAAGTGTCCCAGACCCAGAGAGAGATCTGCAGCATGCAGTAACGTAGTGTATCAGCGTAAGAACTCTCATGCGTCTGGCATTGAGACTAGTGTTTTGCTTGCACCTGTGTTTACCCTGCCTTTTCTACACAAAAAAACACCCCCGTGAAAAGGGTCTATTGTTCATGCCACAAAACATCCCAGCATAAGTGAAAAGTCAATTTCAGGCACATGGGGGATTTGTGCCTGAATAATCACACTGATAATGTGTAGGCTACATTTATGTGGTTCCTTTTGGAATTAATGTTTTTGCCCCATATTTGCTTTTTTCATAAATACTGGGTGTATTGAATTCAATCTTGCATTCTTCATTTTATAATGAACTTTTTGAAACCTTTGTAAACCATATAAAAAGCTTATGCAAATACATCAGGGGTTTTAAAAGGTGACAAACACACAGACACATTATGTAGGTGAGAATTAAAAAAAGGTATAGAAGAGCCTATTTCAAACACATTTGCTTATGAGACGATATAACAACGAACAAAGTTAGTGTCACCTCAGAATCATACAAAGGGGTTTTTCTTTCAAAGAATGAACAGTTAAAAACAAACAAAAGGAATGAGCACTGGATCATTATTTTGTGTTATTAAGTACATCACTTTAACATGTATACATTACATTTGGTGCACAGTACAATGGAAATCAATCAGTTAAATCAATCAGTTATAACCACCATCAGTGAAGAATGAAACAACAGCTTGACAGGAATTCTGTAGAGACACTTTTTGTCCAGCAGAGGGCAGTGTCCCAGAGGACAGCGCAGACCTAAAAACGATAAAAAAAAAAAAACGATTTCAGACGGCAGCCTGTCTTTATTGTCACACAACACACTACAACACATGCACGGAGGGCCACAACACACACATGCTGACGGTGGCCGGTGAAATTTGTCCTCTGCATTTAACCCATCCTGGCTTTGTCCTTTCCTCCTGGGGCAGGCCAGGAGCAGTGGTCGCTTTTTCGTACAGCGCCCGGGGGCCGACTTCGGATGTTGTCGTCATTGGTCGGATGACGATGACGATCTGATCTTCTGCATGTTTTTAGTGGGGGGGGGGGGGGGGGGGGTTATATACGGAGGAACCCCCCTGGGGGAGCACGGGGAGAACATGCAAACTCCACACAGACAGAAAGGCCCTTACGACGAGATACCCCACCTGGGCAGTAGGCACTGAAGATATGGGGGGGAACACAACCACAGCGCCCACAGTGTCCCAGGCGAGAATCGAACTCAGGACCTTCTGACTGCGAGGCGACAGCTCTACCACTGAGCCACCGTGCCCCTAATACCTAACAGGTATTAACACATACATACACTATCTCTGTCTTCTCTTCATGTTTATGCTGAGTCAATGCGACATGTAAAATGACCCTTTCAGAGCAAGTCTTAATCACAGACCTTTGCACATTGTTTAATATGCTGATGATAATCCACCAGAAATGTTCCTTGCTGTTACAAGATTGGAAAACTCTCCATTGGGCTATTTATGATAGATAGATAGATAGATAGATAGATAGATAGATAGATAGATAGATAGATAGATAGATAGAGTACTTTATTAATCCCCTGGGGGAAATTCTTGTGTTACAGCAGAAACCAATGTCAGTACATCTCAGTAAAACACACACAAGAAAGAACCAATGTCACACATGTTCTATGTGGCCATAATGGACATTGTGCAACATCATTATAATTATAAAGTGGCATACAGATTGTGCAATAGCAATGATGAAATGAGGGTTCACCAGCCTATCTATGGGAGGGGTGTGGAGGAGAGAGGGAGAGGGAGTGAAAGGAGGAGTCTGCTCTCCCTGCATGTACGTGACTTATTATATATGCTCATTGCAGTGGGCACAAAAGACCTCCAGTAACGCTCTTTAGTGCAGGAGAGCTGCTGGAGCCTCTGACTGAACACACTCTGTTGTCCTGTAACACTCTTTAGTGCAGGAGAGCTGCTGGAGCTTCTGACTGAACACACTCTGTTGTCCTGTAACACTCTTTAGTGCAGGAGAGCTGCTGGAGCCTCTGACTGAACACACTCTGTTGTCCTGTAACGCTCTTTAGTGCAGGAGAGCTGCTGGAGCCTCTGACTGAACACACTCCATCTTGCGTCACATCCTGCCGCTTGGCGCCAGCGTTGGTGTTTTTACCCGCGAGAAAGCTCTGTCTTAGGGTGTATTCACACCTGTAGGTCGTTTGCTTTGTTCCGATTCAGGTACTTAATTGATACAATTGTTGCATTTGTGCCTTGGTTCGTTTGTGTTCACACAGCCACAAATGAAACGGTCCAAATAGTATTGTCAAACTTCCTGGATTGGCCAGCAGAGACTCTGATAGGCTAATAGCCTCTCGGGATGGACAAAATAATTCCCAGAGATTTTCCTATATGATTATAAAAATGCGTTTTGTTAGACCTACATTTTAGGCTATGTCGGGCGTCCGCCATGCGAGGAGAGAGAGAGAGAGAGAGAGAGAGAGAGAGAGAGAGAGAGAGAGAGAGAGAGAGAGAGAGAGAGAGAGAAAGAAAGAGGGATCGGGAGAGAGAGAGAGGGAGAAAGTTTTTTATTTATTTATTAATGTATGCTATGTAGCCTATGTAAGCCTATGTATTTATTTAGCCTATTTAGGCTATTGGGAATTTGGAGATAGAAGATCAAAGACTATAAGACCAAATCAGCGGGATGTTTACATTTACTTCCGGGTACCCCTGAGGTCCACACATTATAATGGCGGTGGACGGCACAAACTGACATGTTGAAGACAAAAACAGACAAAGAAGACAAAAATGGTTCGTCCGTGTTGTGTTGTTGTTTAATATCATTCATAACACCACTTTCACTAACGTTAGTGGAGACCAGACTAGCTAATTTACCTGTTGGACCAGACTAGAGTAGACTTGAAGCTAAATTAAATTGACCTGGCGTCAGTAGCTCTGTCTGTACCAGGCTCTTTCTCGCCGAGAAGAGCCTGGTGACGCGAGGTTACTCTGTCTGTAACGTAAAAAAACAGCGAGTTTGACAGACAAACAAACTTTATTAGCTAGCTAACACTACATAAAACAAACACAGAAGAAAGGCTAGATACGTCGGACAAGCATGTTTACCAACCGTTTAACCATTTAAATTGAAAGTAGTCGGCCGAAAACAACGAGAGGGTTTGACAGCATTTATATGACAACACGCACATTTAAACCTGCCGCCTTTCCCAAGTGGTACCCGGAAGTAAATTTGTTTACATGGTGACGTCACGGTGATTTGGTCTATTAGGCTACTATCACGGAGATGAGGATTAGCCGAGACATAGGCTATATGAACACCTGTCCTGTCAGGAATAAAATATTAATAAATAATTTAATAATAACGGACATTTCGAGGAAGACATGCAATCAGTCTGATTGTCTGATTGAACCAGACAATCTTATCACAAAGAAGGCTGGCTCTGATTACCACGATTTGTTTTCATTTATTGAATGGAGACCAGAGAGAGGGAGAGAGAGGGCGGTGTGCTGCGCAGCACACCGCACGCAAAATCCGTAGAGATTCAACACATTAACGTTGCTTCCCATGGTCCGAGGTAAGTTGATTGAGTTCAAACTGCTGATGTGATGATCCAAAAATCCCCCAAAGTTTATCGATGCAAGTCACAAGTCGCCAAAACAGGATCTGAAAGATGTTGTTTTTAAACGATAAAAATGTTCGTTCTTCAGGCCATTACGCACAGCGCAGCTGACTACGGCAGCTGGTTTATCCAAAAATGCGCACCGTTTACTGCTGTTGTGGCGGATCGAGGTCGGCTCACGTTCTCACCACAAACGAACCGCACCAGAGTTCGTTTGGAAGCGGACCGAGACCACCCTTTCTTGGCGATCTCGGTCCGCTTGTTTTGTCCCGCATCCGAGTGCGATTGCTGTGTTCACACTCCCCCAAACGAACCGCACCAAGGGGGAAAATGCTCTCCGTTTCGGAACAACTGCTCCAAACGAGATAGGTGTGAATACACCCTTATTTTGCCGTTTTATCCGGTTTTAAGATACGATTTTACGATCCACTTTTTATTCATTGATAGTGTTGTTATTAACGTTCAAATCGGGTTAGACGTTTTAACGATTGGAAGACTGGATTGGTTTTTTACGTTGACTCAACCCTCCCCGGAGTGATCTGCTTTCTTCAAGAAGCTACCATCTGACCTTCTCTACTACACCAATCCTCTGCAGCGGGCCCAGTTCTGGGCCCGTGCCGGTATGTTTTAATCTGTGAAGCCTACATCTGTGCACAAATATCTACTAGACCCGATCTTCGCAGTGGGCTCCTATCGGGAGCCCTTGCGTGTAAGTGCCGTAGCTACGTGGCAGTTACCTGCTAGCAGCTGACTAGCATTAGCTCCCAGCTAATCGCTAACTGATCTCAACAAGTCCATCTACCATCTTGGCCCTATGTACTGGCAGTTATTTCTTTTACCAACAGCATGACTCCTCTTACCTCAACTGAATCGGAGGAGCTATCCAGTGTGAAATCAGAGATCCAGTCCATCGAGGCCCTCCTGCACGATATCCTCCAGCGCCAATTCCTGCTCTCCTCCCGGCTAGCTGATTTACAGAGGGTTCCTTCCTCCTCCATCCCTGGGAGCCCAGCTGACGGTCCCATTCCTGGCCCTTCGTGGGCACATGTCCTGAGGAAGGGGAGAAGGATCTCTCTCCCGTTGTTCTCCCCCAACGATGATAACGAGAACGATGCTATCCCGCTATCAAACTCTTTTTCGCCTCTTGCGCAGCTGTCTAAGCTAGCTACTGCTAGCGCTAGCATTAGCCCGGGTGCTGCCCCGCAACAGCTTGCCTCGCCGGTCCAGGTACACTCCAAGGCGACGAGGAAGCGCCGTGCTCACCCGACAACCCCACTCGTATCTCCCCGAAAACGTGCACGACACATGTCGCCCCTATCTGCCGACAACCTAAGCCCAAACTCCGCTCTTTCTCCCCCGAGCCTCCAACCCCTGACCCACCTGTTAAACACACCGCTGGTCAACTCAGTGGCCAGTGGTGACGTCACTCCCAGTGTCCCTACTCCGTTGCCCTCAGCTGCATCCAATTTGGATAATGGCTACCTGTCTACTCCACCTCTCATTCATCCCAAACTCACTGTTTACAATTCTAATCCAGATTTTGAGCGACCTGAAATTTTAGTTATTGGAGACTCTATCATCCGATTTGTAAAACTTCCTGGTGCAGTTACTTACTGTCTCTCGGGAGGAAAGACAGCTGATTTTATTGAGCTAATTCCTGCCGCCCTCGACGCCCATCCTTCTATCCATACTGTGATAGTACACACTGGTACCAATGACGTCATGTCCAGGGAATCATCGAAGCTACATGCTGAGCTTGAGTCCCTGGTCATTACAGTTCAAAGTCTGGGGAGAAGGTGTGTCCTATCTGGGCCCATTCCCTCTTTGTCTAAAAGCTCCGAGCACTTTAGCCGTGTTTTTAATCTGCATATGTGGATGCAAAATTACAGCTCTGCCACTGGGATTGACTGTATTAGTCATTTTGATTCTTTCTGGACCCAGCAGGACCTGTTTAAATTTGATGGTCTGCACCCAAATGGCAAAGGAATAGGCGTGCTGATATTTAATTTTATTAATTGTATTGCTTTTAGCCTTAACTGACGGTTTCCCCGGCAAGACCCTGCCCAGCATTCTGGCTCTGCTCGTCATAGCCCTGTTCCAGTTAATGTGGGTCCTGCTGGCACTATGCCTTCTCTCTCCATTACTGCTCCCATAGGCAACAGTATTCATAGCGCCCTCTTTTGTCCTTCCATGACTCTTTTATCTACAACCTCACCTGTCCTTTTTCCTATTTTGACTGTGATTTCCAGGAGACGTCTGAGTAATCAGGGAGGGAGAGCCAGTGGTGTGGTTCTTAATAACTTGCTTCCTGTTGCCCGTGCTGCACAATCAGTGCCGCCCGTCAATCAACCAGTGCCCCTCAGGATGGCACTGGTAAATGCCCGCTCCATTACTAATAAGTCCTTCATTTTAAATGATTTATTTGTCTCAAAAGACCTAGACTTTCTTTTTCTGACGGAGACCTGGCAGAGGAGCGAGGATTATGCCTCCCTAATTGAACTGTGTCCACCCGACTGTTCTTTTATCTGCACACCCAGGTCCTCAGGCCGGGGCGGAGGGCTCGCGGTGATTTCCAAGAGCCGTTTTTCAAGTCGGACAGTGTGCACGGGGTCCTTCTCTTCATTTGAGTTGCAGCTGACCAAAGTCGGCAGTTCTAATCCATTTTACTGTATTTTAATTTACCGTCCTCCTGGTTTTAATATTTCTTTTATACCAGAATTTAACGATTTTTTATCCTCTATTATTAGGCTGGACAGAGTTGTCATGGCTGGTGATTTTAATATTCATGTCAATGATAATGCAAGTAGCTTTGCTGCTGATTTTCTTAATGCAACGGAGTCCTTTAATTTTATTCAGCACGTGTCTGGTCCCACGCACACTAGGGGTCATACCTTGGACCTTGTTTTTACTCTTGGCCTAAATATAGACACTATTAACTTAGAGGAGCTCCATGTTACGGACCACAAATGTGTTTTATTTAACCTGTCTTTTAATTTGGATTATGTGCCTGGGAAAAAGGTAAAATCGTCACGCATTTTAAGCAGTCTCTCAGCAGAGACATTTTCTGCTGCTTTTAATTCAAGTACTGTGCTTACAGCCCATCCAGATGTAAATTCCCTTGTCCATGCTTTTAATGCACATTGCACTTCCATTTTGGACGTAGTTGCTCCAAGTAAAATCAGACTGGTGCCTTCTGTCAATTCCTCCCCCTGGTTAAATGACGCTATTCGCTGCTCGAAACGTAACTGTCGGCGGGTAGAGCGCTTGTGGAAAGCTTCACGGCTCGAAGTCCATCGTATTTATTATAAAAACCTTTTAATAGATTTTAATACAATGGTTAAGGAGGCAAGGGCCGCTTACTTTGCCAACCTCATCTCCTCCAGCAAACGGAACCCAAAAGTTTTATTCAACACCATCAATAACATTGTCACCCCCGCACCCCCTGATGTACCGGTTTTCTCTAACGAGGACTGTAGTAATTTCCTCTCCTTCTTTGTGGAGAAGGTTAGAGATGTTAGGGCCAGCATCATCCCCTCTTCCACACCTCTTCCAGTCTGTCCACCCCGGCCATCAATTTTGAACTGTTTCTCCCCAATTTCCCTGCAAGACCTCACTGAGCTGGTGGCCTCTATGAAAACCTCTTCTAGCCCACTAGATATATTACCCACACCTCTTTTAAAAAATGTACTTAGTTCTATTGGTCCGTGTCTGGTATCTATTATTAATCATTCCCTTCAATCTGGTTGTGTGCCATCCCATTTTAAACATGCTGTTGTTCAGCCTCTTTTAAAGAAAACTAACATTGACCCATCCCTGCCTAAAAACTATAGGCCTATTTCCAAGTTGCCTTTTATTTCTAAAATTCTTGAAAAAGTTGTTGCTAAACAGCTTACTGCTGTTTTTAATGAACACAATATATATGACACATTCCAGTCTGGGTTCCGTCAGAGGCACTCCACGGAATCTGCTCTTCTCCGTGTGTCTAATGACATCATGATGTGTTCCGATAGAGGTGAGTGCTCTGTTTTGGTGCTGCTAGATCTTAGTGCAGCATTCGACACCGTGGATCACTGCATTCTGATCGATAGGCTTCGTCAGTGGGTGGGTAACTCTGGGACGGCCCTTGACTGGTTTTCCTCGTATCTCGCGGACAGGAGTTTCTCAGTGTCTGTTGGTCCATATATGTCCGGCACTGCTGTCCTGTCCTGCGGGGTCCCCCAGGGATCGGTTTTGGGTCCTATTTTATTCGGGGCTTATATGCTTCCCCTAGGTCTGATTATTAGACAATTTGAAGGTGTTGCTTATCACTGTTACGCTGACGATGTTCAGCTGCACATTTCTTTCGAGCCAGATAAAATGGACAATCTATCTGTCCTGTTCAACTGTCTGTCAGCCATTAAGGACTGGATGGCCAATAACTTTCTCCAGTTGAACCCTGATAAGACCGAGGTCCTTATTGTTGCCCCGGACAGTATTGTTCCTAAGGTTGCGCAATGTATGGGGTCTCTTTCATCTTCAGTGCGAACTAATCTCAGGAACCTTGGAGTTGTTTTTGACCAAAACATGTGCTTAGACAAACATATTAAGAATGTGAGCCGGACTTCATTTTTTCATCTTAGAAATATTTCTAAACTCCGTTCTATTGTCTCTCAAGCTGAGCTAGAAATGATTATACATGCCTTTGTATCTTCTCGTTTGGACTACTGCAATGCTCTTTTTACATGCCTTAGCAAAGCATCTTTGGACCGATTACAAGTGGTCCAAAATGCTGCTGCGAGGCTGTTGACCAAGTCCACTAAGAGATGCCATATTACCCCCATTTTAGCTCACTTACACTGGCTGCCCATCAAATTCAGGATCCAGTTTAAAGTTCTTATTTTCACCTTTAGAGCCCTGCATGGTCAAGCACCTACCTACATCTGTGATCTGTTACATCCTTACTCCACCAGCAGGCCACTTAGGTCTTCGGACCAGGGCCTTCTAGCTGTTCCTCGTTCGAGGCTTAAAACTAAAGGTGACAGATCTTTTCAATCTGTTGCCCCCAATCTGTGGAACGCCCTTCCACCAGCCTTAAGATGTGCTGCCTCCATCGACATTTTAAAAAAACAGCTAAAAACGCATCTTTTCAGTTTGGCTTTTACTTAGCCTCTTGTTTTTCACTGTTTATTACTTGTGTTGCATGTGATTCATTCATTTCTGTATGATTCACTGTTGTTTGATCAATTGCTGATTCATTGTTTTAACTGTATTTGATGATGTGAACTGTGAAGCACTTTGTGACCTTGTTCTGTGAAAGGTGCTATATAAATAAATTTTACTTACTTACTTACTTACTCTGTTGTCCTGTAACGCTCTTTAGTGCAGGAGAGCTGCCGGAGCCTCTGACTGAACACACTCTGTTGTCCTGTAACGCTCTTTAGTGCAGGAGAGCTGCCGGAGCCTCTGACTGAACACACTCTGTTGTCCTGTAACGCTCTTTAGTGCAGGAGAGCTGCTGGAGCCTCTGACTGAACACACTCTGTTGTCCTGTAACGCTCTTTAGTGCAGGAGAGCTGCCGGAGCCTCTGACTGAACACACTCTGTTGTCCTGTAACGCTCTTTAGTGCAGGAGAGCTGCTGGAGCCTCTGACTGAACACACTCTGTTGTCCTGTAACGCTCTTTAGTGCAGGAGAGCTGCTGGAGCCTCTGACTGAACACACTCTGTTGTCCAGTCAGTAGGTCGTGTAGGGGGTGTGTCACATTGTCCATTATTTTGAGCACTTTCTCCAGCATCCTCCTCTCCACCACCACCTCCAGGGGCTCCAGAGTAGTTCCCAGCACAGTCAGCTCTCTTTATCAGTTTGTTCAGTTTCTTGGAGTCTCTGGCTCTGATACTGCTGCCCTAGACTCAGCCCTCAGTCTTAATCCGTTTCACTACTGTAAGACTGAGAATATTACTATTTAAATCTTTTCATAACGTTAGGTGGTGCTGTTCGAAGCCTTGTATTGGAGAACCAATCATGAGTGTTGTGGGCGGGCCTGCTTTCTGGGGGCAGTGACGCTCATGTAGAACCGGTGCTGTCGCGTTTGCGGAGAAACATATTAATCACTTAGAAACAAACATAACCTGTTACAATAATAAGACCTGAAAAATTCTTGTAAAATAAACAACAGGTATAAACTCTCTTTGTATCACATCAGTGTCTTGCTCTATATTGGAACTATGAAACATTGCATTGCCGCTACCAAATAAAATTCTAATAATAAATGTAGGCGTGTCTGCTGCCGGGCTCAATGAATCAGATTTGCAACAGTAAATTCCCAGACGTTTGGTGGTTAGGTGGCGCTGTTGGCGCCGCTCACCAAACGTCTGGAAACCGAGACTACTGCTGCCCCAACTGATGGCTGCGAAGAGGATGGCACTTGCCACAACAAACTGGTAGAAGACAGGAAGTACAGAACAAACAAGACGAATGACAAAAATAACAGTGTGGAGGGAGAGACAACGAGAGAGGAAGAAAGGGCAGAAAAGGAGAAGTCCAGAGAGAAGGAAAGATGACATCACAGCAGCAGAGAGGGACGGCCCACTTCTCATTAAGATGATATCACAGCAGCAGAGAGGGACGGCCCACTTCTCATTAAGATGACATCACAGCAGCAGAGAGGGACGGCCCACTTCTCATTAAGATGACATCACAGCAGCAGACAGGGACGGCCCACTTCTCATTAAGATGACATCACAGCAGCAGAGAGGGACGGCCCACTTCTCATTAAGATGACATCACAGCAGCAGAGAGGGACGGCCCACTTCTCATTAAGATGACATCACAGCAGCAGAGAGGGACGGCCCACTTCTCATTACTTCTGTTTATCCTGAGAAAGAAATCAAAGTGGTTTCTGTGTCTGTCCCTCAGATCATGTGACCAGGAGACTGCTGGTTCAAATCTCCAGACTGCATTACAATCTGGACATGGAATGTATTTATAATATTACAATATTTATAAGACATTCCTCACATTGAGCAACTGCTGGAGAGCCTCATTGAGCTGAATAAAAAACATAAAAAAGGTTCAGTTGTTAAAACCAAGGCAGTTTTTTCCCCTTTCTTTTCTGAACTTTGTGATTGCAATGAGTTGCAATATACATGTGGTCACACACAACCCCCTCACAAAAAGGGGTTTGTGTGTGTGTAAATTGAAGCAGTCAATATTGTGATTTATATTTATTATTATAAAGGGGATAAGATAATAGAGTACCGCAGGAATGACGTATTTTTGTAGTCGGAAGACGGAAGACCTGGATTTCCTGGATCCTATGGAAAATTCTATGGGGTTTTAGAATGGGGATTTCACTTAAATGCATAAAATAAGGTCTGTGGTTTATGAAAAGTCTATGAAACTGAGGCTTTGTGTCAGCACGATAATCTTCACAAACGAGGACCACTTTTATGACTTTTGAAATGTAAATGCTTTTTTCAAACTTCAGATTATCGTGCTGACACAAAGGCCACAGTTTTGTTAACCACAGACCTTATTTTATGCATTTAAGTGAAATCCCCATTCTAAAACCCCATTGACTTTTTCCTGTAAGATCCAGGAAGTCCAAGTCTTCTTCTTTGGACTCATTCCTGCGGTGCTCTATGTATGACTCATCTATCAGCGACAAAGGAACTGCAACATCAGCAGGGCCCCGTTCCAATACCCATACTTCCATACTATTTAGTAGGCAAAAAAAGAATTAGTATGTCCCAATACATAGTATGTCAGATGCAGTATGCCAAGAGTACCAGGATGTTGTACTACATCAGCTCCTATTTCGGAGTATGCATCGATGCATGCTGCGCCAGCCAAACTTCCCCACAATCCTTTGCGCAGCGGAAGTTCTTCTTCTAATGTTTTATGGCGGTTGGCAAACAACTTTTTGTGCATTACCGCCACCTACTGGAGTTACGTCGCACTGACTGAGCTGCGTGTATAATCCACGCCCACCTCCATGACGCCGTGAACACGTCAATAACTATGATAAAAACACTGACAGAAATATGCACGTTATTATACTGTTAAGAATGAGACTGCATGTAAGTATCATTACATCAGTTTATTAGAAACAACATACATTACAATATAACAGCAATTTGTTTGATTGTCTGTTCCAATTTTGTAAATGCTTAGTCTGAATTTTTTGTATAATGTACTGTTTGTTATTGCCAAACTTTGTTTATTGAAAAAAAAAAAAAACTCAAATGTGGCGCTGCGGACGTCGGCGGAAGTGAGCAAGGGGTCGGAGTTCAGGAAGCTCACGTGACGACAGATGTAGTGTGTCCCAATAGTATGCATTTTGCATGCATGCTACACACTACAATCCATACTTTGTGAGGGCAGCGGCAGTACATACTACAAGAAAGAAGTACAGGTCTCTAAATAGAAAAGTCACATGTTCATAATATAATAGAGACGATGACGCTAAAGCAGAGATCCAACAGAACTGTCTAATGGAGAGCTAAACACCATGCTGAAATAAGACTGCTGAACAAGGTGTGAAGCTCCTAGCTTAGCTTTTTATTTATTTATTTTTATTATGCTATTACAGATACAGGCTTCATGAACAACATTCAGAGAGCCTATCATTGATCTGCAGCTACTCATACATATATGTGAGACTGATTAAGTATGATAAATAGAAGTCCTTGAGTTTTAGGACTAAGTGCTTTTTAGACAAATATAAATTTGTGTCTTGTGTATTTCTAGACCTCAGAAGAGCATTCGATACTGTCAACCATGAAGCCCTTCTAGCTAAACTTTCCCACTTTAACTTCTCCACGACAGCCATCTTGTGGATGAAATCCTATCTCTCAGATAGAAAACAGTGTGTAATGGTAAAGGGTGTTAAATCTCCCTATATAGAATGTACTACAGGACTGCCTCAGGGTTCCATTTTTGCACCTATATTATTTTCACTTTATATTAATGATTTACCAGATGTATGCCCTAGTATGAACACCTTAATGTACGCAGATGACGCAGTAATCTTCACTCCATCCAAAACTATGGAAGAAGCCTCTAACACCCTCTCTGTAGCCATGACTCAAATTCAGGTCTGGCTCGAAAAATCTTATCTTGCATTAAACACCAAAAAAACAGTGGCTATGGTTTTCTCGAAAAAACCCATCTTAAACCCACATCTTAACATCCTTGTGGGAGGGGTGGAGATAGAAACTGTGGATGAATTTAAGTATCTAGGGCTCACTTTGGACTCCACACTCTCTTTCAAGAGTCATATTAAAAGGGTATCGAACACTCTAAAATTCAATCTCTGCAATTTTAGGCAGATTAGAGCATCTCTGACTGACAGTGCGGCTCTAACCTTTCTTCACTCAATGATTTTTGCACATATAGACTACTGCCTCACGAGCTGGTCCTTCTCAGGAGCAACCACCTTGAAGTCCATCGAGTCTCTATATAAAAAGGCCCTGAAAATTTTGGATAAGAAACCTATATCTTACCACCATTGCAATATACTTTTAAAGTATAAGCTCCTCAGCTTCGACAATTATAGAAAATTTAAAATTGCTTGTATGATTTATAAGGTTCTTCATGGGCTAGCACCACCTCCTTTAGAATGCTTTATCAAACGGAGAGCTACCCAGAACATCACGCGAAGCTCGTCGAGAGGCGACTGTGAACTACCTCTGAGACGGTCCTCTATCGGACAAAATGTTTTGTCCTATGGGGGCAGCAAACTATGGAATAGCCTACCACTGTCAGTCAGAGAGAGTAGCAGCTTTTACACCTTTAAGGGGCTGTTAAAGTCATGGCTCAGATCAAATCAAACCTGCGATCACATTTAAACCTTTTTGTTTTATGTGTTGTTTTTGTATGTCCTTGAAAGTCCTGTGTCCACCTTGGTTAATATCCCTAATGTTCCCTGTTTTTGTTTAATTTGTGTTGGGTTGTTTGTGTTTACCCTATGTGTATGTATGTGTCATTTACATTGCTGTATGTGTATGAATGCCCTACGTATGCACTAATTTTCTTATTTCTTCTTTTAAACTTTTCTGTACCTCACCTGTCGAGGGACTGCGGATGGAAATTAGCTAAGGCTATAATCCGGCACATTTACATGAAAATGTTCATTAATGTTGCACTGTCCCTGAAATAAATAAATAAATAAATAAATAAATAAATAAATAAATAGGGTCTGGTGCTGAGGAGGTGTTTGTTCAGTCTCTTCTTGAAGGCATCAACACTGCTTGATGTAATGTCTCCAACAACCATGGGGGGAAGGCTGTTCCATGTTGCTATGGCAGAGTGGAGAAAGCTCCTGTCCAGGCATTTGGTGTTTGCCCTGGGCAGTGACAGGGCATGGTTGGGTGGGAGCCTCCGGGTGGTTCGACCTGGGACATGAGCGGGGGGTAGCAGCGCTTTCAGGTCTGCTGGGCACTTGGTAGTGTGCATTTTGAAAATAACAGTTGTTGCAGCAACTGTTCTGCGATGGCTCCAGGGCGGTAGCTAGCTATGAGGACGGGGAGGTCCGGACCTCCCCTAATATTTCAGAGATTTTTTTTATATTTCAGAGATTTTTTTTTTTTTTTTTTAGCCTTTATTTAACCAGGTTTGTCCCATTGAGATCAAAGATCTCTTTTACAAGAGAGACCTGGCCAAGAAACAGCAGCAACACAAAGTTACAACAAACAAACACATAAACACATACAATTGAAAAACATTAAAATGATCAAATAAAACATTTGCATACAGACAGCCTGTTCTCAAGAGATTTTACCATAGCCTTAAAACCATTTAAGGTTACTAAGCTATTAAGTTTAAGATCAGACTGCAGACTGTTCCATGCGGTGGGTGCAGAGAACCTAAAAGCTTTCTTCCCCAATTCAGTTCGGACTTTGGGAACAGAAAATTGTAGAGTGTCCTGAGAACGAAGATTGTAAAAAAATAAAACAATCTGCATGGAAAACAGGAAAAGCATGAAAAACACGGGATCGCTTTTATTTTGAAATGAAAGGCAGGTCAGGCAGGAAGTCATCTGACGCCGCGTCCGCGGTAACTTGATTCTGAGAGAGCAGCAGCATGGTGGTGAGTGATGACTGTCTGTCTGCCTGGCGAGATAATTGAAGGTGAGCGAGCTGCGAGACAGTGAGCGAGTGAACGACAGACAGTGAGTGACACACACTGACAGATTTTTTAGCAACAACCAAGAAAGTAAGTGTCTAGTCTGTCTAAGTAATGTTACCTGTGTGACACGTTGGGATGCTACTGGCTAATCATGCATGATGCCAATTGCCAAGCTCCCGAAGTCAGGTATGCAGGTGGATAAATACATGTTCTTGCCAGCCAACAGGTCCCTCTGTATGTTTTTTTTTATTATCGATGATGACTTTGTGTGTTGTGTACGGCTTGG